>NW_019154089.1:34574587-34575047 GCF_002288905.1 Enhydra lutris kenyoni | reverse complement strand
TTTTTGAGGGAGGCTTGGATGGCTATGTATTTCCCTCTTAGGACCGCTTTTGCTGTATCCCATAGATTTTGCTCCAAAGTGTCTTCATTCTTATTGGTTTCCATGAATTGTTTAAGTTCTTCTTTGATCTCCTGGTTGATCCAAGCATTCTTAAGCAAGGTGGTCTTTAGCTTCCAGGTGTTTGAGTTCCTTTGAACTTTTCCTTGTGATTGAGCTCCAGTTTCAAAGCATTGTGATCTGAGAATATGCAGGGAATAATCTCAGTCTTTTGTTATTGGTTGAGTCCTGATTTGTGACCCAGTATGTGGTCTATTCTTGAGAAGGTTCCATGTGCACTTGAGAAGAATGAGTATTCTCTTGTTTTAGGGTGGAATGTTCTGTATATATCTATGAGGTCCATCTGGTCCAATGTGTCATTCAATGCTCTTGTTTCTTTATTGATTTTCTGCTTCGATTATCT
>NW_019154089.1:34539301-34574487 GCF_002288905.1 Enhydra lutris kenyoni | reverse complement strand
GTCCATCTGGTCCAATGTGTCATTCAATGCTCTTGTTTCTTTATTGATTTTCTGCTTCGATGATCTATTTCTGAGAGAGGCATGTTAAGATCTCCTACTATTAATGTATTCATATCAATATGACTTTTATCTTGATTAACAGTTTTCTTATGTAATTGGCTGCTCCCATATTGGGGACATAGATATTTACAATTGTTAGATCATCTTGGTGGATAGTCCCTTTAAGAATTATGTAGTGTCCTTCTGTATCTCTGACTACAGACTTTAGTTTAAAATCTAATTTGTCTGATATGAGAATTGCTAACCCGGCCTTATTTTGAGGCCCATTGGCATGAAAGATGCTTCTCCATCCCTTCACTTTCAGTTTGGGTGTATCTTTAGGTTCAAAATGGGTCTCTTGTAGACAACATATGGATGGGTCCTGTCATTTTATCCAATTTAAAAGACAATTATAACCAGGTGAGGTTAAAAAAAGAAAGAAAGAAAGAAAGTGACAACCTATATATAGGAAATACTTCTAAAACACTCCTGAGATGACATTGGAATGAAAATGAGTTAGGTAGAAATATATTTTTTGAAGTTTTTATATAAATTCCAGTTATTAACAAAACAGTACAGTATTAATTTCAGGTGTACAATATAGTGATTCAGCCCTTCCATATAACACCCAGGGCTCATCACAAGAGGAGTTCTTTATCCCCATCACTTTTTAACCCATCCCTGACCCGTGTACATCTGCTCTGGTAACCATCAGTTTGTTTTCTAAAGTTAAGAGATTGTTTCTTGGTTTGCCTCTCCCTCTCTCTCTTTTTTTTTTCTTATGCTTGTTTCTTAAATTCCACATGTGAGTGAAATCATATGGTATTTGCCTTTCTCTGACTTATTTCACTTAGCATAATGCTATTTGGCTCCATCCATGTCATTGCAAATGTCAAGATTTCATTCTTTTTTATGGCTAAATAACATTCTATTACACACACACGAAAACACACATATCCACACACCTACATCCTTCCTTCATAAATCAATGGATACTTGGGCTGTTTCCATAGTTTGGCTATTTGTAGATAATGCTGCTATCAACATTGGGTGCATGTATCCCTTTGAATTAATATTTTTGTTTTATTTGGGTAAATACCTAGTAAGGTAATTGATAGAGCTTAGGGTAATTCTATTTTTAACTTTTTGAGTAATCTCCATACTGTTCTCCACAGTGGCTGCTCCAGTTTGCATTTCCACCAACAGTGCAAGAGGATTCCCCTTTCTCCATATCCTTGCCAACACCTATGTCTGTGCTATTGATTTTAGGCATTCTGACAGGTGTGAGGTGATATTTCATTGTAGTTTTAATCTGTATTTTCCTGATGATGAGTAATGTTGAGTATTTTTCAAGTGTCTGTTGGCTATCTGTATGTTTTCTTTAGAAAAATGTTCATATCTTCTGCCCTTTTTTTTTTTATTTGACAGAGAGAGAGAGGTCACAAGTAGGCAGAGAGGCAGGCAGAGAGAGGGAGAAGCAGGCTCCCTGCTGAGCGGGGCTCGATCCCAGGACCCTGAGACCATGATCTGAGCCGAAGGCAGAGGCTTAACCCACTGAGCCACCCAGGTGCCCCTATTCTGCCCATTTTTTAATTGAATTATTTGTTTTTTGAGCACCAAGTTTTATAAATTCTTTATGTATTTTGAATACTAACCCTTTATCAGATATGTCATTTGCAAATATCTTCTCCCATGCCATCTGTTGCCTCTTAGTTTTATTGATTGTTTCCTTTGCTCTGCAGAAGCTTTTTATCTTGTCCAAGTCCCAAGAGTTTATTTTTGCTTTTGTTTCTCTTGCCTTAGGAAACTTATCTAGTAAGAAGTTGCTACAGCAGATGTCAAAGAGGTTACTCCCTATGTTCTCCTGTAGGATTTTAATGATTTCAAATAGCCAAGCAACCAAAGAAAAGCAAAACTGGAGGGATCACAATTCTGGACTTCAAGTTATATTCCAAAGCTGGACTGATCAAAAAAGTATGGTACTGGTATAAAAATAAACACTTAGATCAATAGGACAAAATAGACAATCCATAAATGAACCCACAACTATATAGTCAATTAATCTTTGACAAAGCAGGGAAGAATATCCAATGGAAGAAAGGCAGTCTTTTCAATAAACGGTGTTGGGAAAACTGGATAGAAATAAGCAATATTAAAAAGTGAAATAACTTAGATTACACAGAAGATCTCTAACAGGAATAAAGAGGAATATTACATTGTAATAAAAAGGATAATTCACCAAGAAGATATAAAACCCATGAACCTTTATATTTATGCCATCCCATGTGTTAAAGTATGTTAAATAAAAACTGAAAAGCATGAAAACAAACTGGCAAATCTATAATCATTTTGGGAGATTTAAAAATATTTCTGTGCAAAACTGAGGGATGAAACAGAGCAGAAAAAATTACCAGGGCTATAAGAATATACACAACTGATGAATCATTGAACACTCCATCTGAAACTAATGCTGTACTATATGTTGGCTAATTGAATTTAAATAAAAAAAGAATGTTAGACAAACTAAAATAGATATCAATATGTCTGAATCTACATATTTATCTTTACATCTGATAAGATAATAACATAAATTATTGTTAGGATTACAAGAACTGATCTTTATTTAAAAGATTTTATTTATTTATTTATTTGACAGACAGAGATCACAAGTAGGCAGAGAGGCAGGCAGAGAGAGACACACAGGGGGAAGCAGGCTCCCCGCTGAATAGAGAGCCCAATGCAGGGCTGGATCCCAGGACCCTGAGATCATGACCTGAGCCGAAGACAGAGGCTTACCCCACTGAGACACCAGGCACCCCAAGAATTGATCTTTTAAAAGGAATTCCATTAAATGCCCTATTTCATCTTACTGAGATAAATCTGAATTCTAAATATATTCTGAGCAGCATCAAATGAGAACTACCATATAATCATCTTTGCATCTTTATTACTAGTTTGTTAGTTGGTAGTAGTGAAAACACAATGTATATCATATGCATTGTTTTCATTGTCTTCAGTGTTTTTTTTTCCATTAAAGTTCAATTATAGAAACAATGAAAGGCATACATTTACTTTGCTAGCAAAGTTCTAAGTGAATAGTATTTAAAAATTATTTAAATAATTTAAAAGAATGCCAAATGGCAGATTATGAAAGACAGATGTATTATAGAGTAACTTACTTGAAGACACCACTCTATAGCTTTTTGATAATTACATTTAACTCTTTAATGAATTGTTTTTGTTGAGAGGCACATAAACGGTTGTTTTAGGGGAGGAGTGCCTCAGGGTTGTTTTAAAATATTTTTCATCAAAATAAATAGTAATTAAATTTCTATATTACAAAGACAGGAATTAAATATTTTATAATGTAGAAATGATTTTAAAGAATATATTCAGGGGACACCTGGGTGGCTCAGTGGGTTAAAGCCTCTGCCTTCGGCTCAGGTCATGATCCCAGGGTCCTGGGATTGAGCCCCGCATTGGGCTCTCTGCTCAGCAGGGAGTCTGCTTCTCTCTCTCTCTCTCTGCCTGCCTCTCTGCCTATTTGTGATCTCTCTCTCTGTGTCAAATAAATAAATAAATTTAAAAAAAAAAAGAATATATTCAGGTATGCATGTGCTATTGAACATAAACTCACAAAAATTTTCAGATTTCAAATACAATGTAATCTTCTTTGACCTACATGTTCATGAAAAGGAAGAAGCCCCTATTTATCAAATAGCAAACAAACACACTTTAGACACTTGAAGTGAAACATAGTTCAAATTACTAGATTTGTATAATTGAAATAGAGTACTGAATGAAAATGTATATATCATGTAGTAAAAACAGTACCCCTAAAAATGTATACCTTTAAATTCACTATTACTGAAACAGGATTGAAAAATAGATGCTTTTGAATCTGTTGAGACTTAAAAGAAAAGCTGAAGAACACAGAATCAAGGTTATATTTAAGACCTAATAGTTGAAATTGGTAAGAGAGAAAGCAAAGGAACAAAACAGAAGATCAACAAAATTAGAAATACATTCTTTTGAAGTAGTCTAATAAAACATAAAAACCTTTAGTAGCAATGATTTACAAATGAGAGAGGAAGGAAAAGGCACAAATAAAATCAGAAAGGATAAAAAAGGAAAAGTTTAACTGGCAGGTGTGTTAGAGCTGTGCATAACAGAGAGCTGATTACGTGCCAATTCCATGTTCGCTGATGCCACACTGAGAGCTTGAAATCTATCATAGTTTTCACACCAAAAACTGACAAATGCTACAGACTGGTATTATTTTTAGAGACAGAGTTTACTAGCACCATGAGCTAGAGCAGAATAATTTAAAAAATCATTAATGAATAACTTTATCAACAATTTTGAAAAAGTTATTATAAAAAATTAAAAAACTAGATTGTCTAGAAAACTATAGATAACCAAAACCTATATGAACAAGTAAATGTTGCAAAACTGAGTACATATAGAAGTGTCCTTCCACACAGATCCCAAACCTGCACAGTTGTCAACTTTTACTAACATTTCAAAAAACAGAAGAAAGTGAACTGCTCAACTGATTGCATGTGGCTTATATAATCTTAATTCCAAATAAGGAAAGAATAGTATAGGAAAACAAAATTACATATCAATATATGCTAGGAACCCAGATCACTAAAGCTAAAGAAATAACAGCAAATTAAATTTAGTGGCATAGTAAAAAAATTATATATTTATACACACACACATAGTGAATAAGAAAGGATTATCTGAGGAATAGAAAGACTGTTTAAAATCAGAAACTCTACTGTGAAACATACCACTTTAGCAGATAAAGAGGGCAAGATATGATCATTTCAATAGACACAGAATAAGCGTTCAATAGAATCCAACACTTTTTATGAAGAAAATTAACATTTAAATATAGATGATAATTTTTTTTTTATTCTGACAAAGGGTATCTATGAGAAAACTATGACAAATATATTGACTACATTTTGGAAACATCTCCTGAAACTTAATAAAAAGACAAGGATGACCTCTATTGTTACTTCTCAACATTGTACTGAAGCATCCAGCCCAAGAAAACAAAGCAAAAAGAATTGACACAGGAATTATACAGGAAGAGTTCTTTGAACTTAGATTAATATAGAAACACCACAGAGTGGTCTCTAAGGCTCTATGTGATCTTACCCTATTTACCTCTCCAAGTTCCTTTTCCAACCATCCCTATCCTTCTCTGCCCTCTGGCTACATTTGCTTATTATTAAGTTTTTATTTAGGG
Source organism: Enhydra lutris kenyoni (assembly GCF_002288905.1). Lineage (NCBI taxonomy): Eukaryota > Metazoa > Chordata > Mammalia > Carnivora > Mustelidae > Enhydra > Enhydra lutris. The sequence continues at coordinate 34,569,188 of NW_019154089.1, read as the reverse complement.
TCTTTAAACTGACTGGTTTTGTCCCCACTCTTGTTCTAGAATGTTTTCCCCAGCTCTATTCACTACTGATTCCCTAAGGCTTTAGTCCCAGCTTAAATGTGTCTCTTATATCCCTGTTTATTTCCCTCTTGGCATTTGTCACATTTTGTAATTAATGACTTAGCTGTACATTCATTTATTGATTGCCTTCCCTATTAAGTTGTTAGCTTGGTAGGGGTATAAAAAAGTGTTTTGTTTTTTTTTTCTTGTTTACTGTCTCAAGAACTCAGCACAGTCCATGGCACAAAATACACTGCATTATCAGTTTTGCCAAGGGAATGAATGAATAAATCAACAAATATCTCTTTGTCCATAGTGCATGATCCTCATAGTATACATCATCTTCTTTCCTGGATATTTTTCAGACACAGTATCAAACTTCTCTGCTTGCCACTTTTATAGAAATGCAGATTAATCTTGCTTGGGACAGCTCATTTGTTTTTAAGACTGAGTATGGTGTCATTATTTGAACATAATTTCTCTTCATTACACTCAAAGTCATGATACCATTACAGCTCATTGAAAGGATGAAGTTAAACCTAGGGTACCTGGGATGCATCTGGATATTCAGAAATCATTTCCTGTCAGTTGAGAAGCATCTTTAGAAGGCAACTTTCTGTTAGCCCCATGTACTGACTCTCTCCTAGTGAGAAAAGTAGAAAGGAAACCCAAGTACCGTATGTATGGATATAAATGATCTAGACCTGCTTCCTGTATGTACTGTATTATTTAATTAAACTAGGATATGTCTTAGGGTGGCTAGGTGGTTCAGTCAGTTGAGGATCCAACTTTTGCCCTCAGCTCAGGTCAAGATCTCATAGGTCTTGGGATCCAGTGCTCTGTGCTCAGTGAGGCATTTGAAAATTCTCTCTGTCCCTCCCCCGACTTGTGCACACTTGCTCTCACTCCCTGTAAAATAAATAAATCTTTAAACTAGGATGTATCTTATCACTTAGCTCTATATTTCTCACTAATATATAATATATATTATTCTAGGAGAAGAATAATAATATATAAAATGTGTAATATAGTTATATGATATGTAAACATTATGATGTATATTATATAAAATATATAGTTAATATATTAATTCAATATACATTATAACTATTGCATATAAATACATTGTATTAATGAATAAAATTACATATAATTATATGTAATACACATATTACTCCCTTTTCAAGCAAAGTAGTTTTCCTTGAATATTTATTAAAATAATGGTTCCTTAAAATTAAGAAGATAAAGTAACTAAGTTAGAGTTAAATGTTCATTAAATTAACTGACCATTAGGATCTGTAGAACTTAGATATCCTCAATAAAAAGCCCCTCTCCAATGACCCTTTGATAGAAGTGGCAAATCATTAATACTTGTAAATCAATCATGCCACTTAGCGCTAATGAATGAAGAACCACTTTGTGAAGACTGTCCAATTCTTGGCTAATGAAGTGACAGCTGACTTGACCAGGCCTGCGGAGGATGGCATCATCAAACAGACACCGAATCTGCAGATTTTCCTGTCATTGTTAATAAGAACCAGCAGCAATGAATACAATACAAATATAAGGGGAATCTACATGACGAGATGCTTGGTCCCATTATGCTTATTTTTTCTACCATTCTGGAATTCTGAATGTGAAAGGAAAAAGGGCTTCCTTCTGCTTTCTCACATTTGAAGAAGCAGAGCTATGAGGGGCCACAGGGAGTACCTGGATGGGAACCTGAGGGATCAGATGGGACGTGTCTGGGAGGTCTAGAATTGCACAGAGGCAGCTTGGTTACCCTCTGGCTACCAAGGCCATCAGAAAGAGTGAGTCAGAGGACTTTCTCTTCACCTTGCACATGCTTAGAAGCTGATGTGGAACATGTTGGGAAACTACCGTAGGCTCAAGAAATCTGGTCAAAGAGAGATGATGAGCGGGAAGAGAGGTGAGCTCTCTTTCAGGTTATACTCTATTTATGCCATGATTCATGCAATCTGCGGTCATCTCAGAGAAACCTAGATTTGCATCAAGAAAGTCATAGCAAGACTGATGAAGAAACCATTTAAAATGAACTATTAGAATTAGTTCATGGTTTAGCAAAATTTGTACTGACTACCTTCAGGGTGTCTTCCTTCATTCCCATATGTGATCTGGCTACTATGGTCTGATTGATGATGCTCTTATTTCAGTGTATACCACATACACAGAGAGAGAGACACACACACACACACTCTCTCTCTCTCTCACATACATGTACCTAGTTCCCTGGTTTGGTTTTATAGTCATCAGTATAATAATAACCTGAACACAGAAATGGCTGGTACCAGGTACTGGGATGGGGCCCCATCTTTGCCCTCTACTCTGTGGAAGAGCCATTGTAAATCCAGATGCCCCAACTTTCCAAATTAGGTCCTCATCCCTCTGTGTGGCACACAGATGCAACCACAACATACCCTATTCCCTCTGGGAAAACAATTCCCTTGCCTTTGGGTGTCAAGGTCAGGCTGTGTCACGTACTTCTTTTAACTTCTATGACTCTGTGTTAAAATGAGAGCAGACAGAGCATCAGGTTAAAAGAGGGGGAGGGAAGGGCTGGTACAAAAAGGATAAAATTGCTTGCATCCATGAAATTTTAAGGTTCTGTAAAATCCCCTAGCATCATGTGGAGACAGGCTCACTGGCCATTCTGCTTATATTGTATTCCTCAACAAGTTACATGAATGATTAGGATTGATCAGACCCATCATAGATAAAATACTTAAGGGGCAAAAGGTACATTTTTCTGACCTGAACAAAAGGGAAAAAACACTTATGTTTAAGAACCTCTGGAAAGAAATAAAGCACAATGATCAGAGTATCACTGGAAACAATTGAGTATGGTGATGTGAATGTTTGGGCTCTGGATTCAGAACAGAACTACTTGGGATTACGATCATTCCTTTATTGCTAAGTCACCTCTGGCAAGACATTTAATTTCTGAGCCTCAGTTCTTATTTTCCCTTTTGTAAAATGGAAATAACAGACCTAGGTTATAGGATTCACTGTAAAATGTAATAAGATAAATCATATAATGACTTGGCATAGTGCCTAACATTGCACAAGTACTCACTTAAGATTAGTGGCCATTATCATGTAATTTACTCATTTCCAGTTATTTACCTCTCTCATTTTCATTTTTACTCAGGTTCTCTGGGTTTAATAACTTAATTGTGTTAAGGCTTGTCATCTCTCCTGAGCTAGCAAAACAAGCTCTAATTTACTTCCTTCCCATGCAATACTGAGCCTTCCTTTCCTCCTATGTGGAAGTGGCAAACTGGAAAACAATTCCTAATAATATGCATTACATGTGTAGAAAACCAGAGTGAGAAAAAAATAATCAAATCATCTTTTAAACAGAACATTCTGGGTTACTGGATTTGGGTGTGTAACTCAGTCAATACTTGACATTCCTGAAGCATTCCCAAGTAAATTCAAGGTATGACAGTTTTTGCATTTCTTCTATGCTATATTCAGACATTCGCTCAACCATTTGATTATATGGTACAATCAAATAATTTTGACACTGTAAGGGAGCTTAGAAATGATGTATTACAACACCTTTTTCAAGAAATAGGATAACCAAGGAGGTTAACTGTCCTGTTTTTAATTTCATAGTGTAGAAAATAAAACAAAACAAAGCATCTGTGAGAGCAGTGTGGAAAATAGAATGATGAGTAGGAATATCCTCTTTGTCTTTAGGATCTTAAAGTTTAGTAGAGAAATGAGATGTGTGCATAGATAACTGTAAGGCAAGATAGAAAGGTGTTGAGTGCTGTAGCAATTTTAATAGGGGAAGATATTACCTTCAGCTAGAAGAAATGGTTGAAGTAGAATCTCACAGGGATGCCTGGGTGGCTCAGGTCATGATATCAGAGTCCTGGAATTGAGCCCTGCATCAGGCTCCCTGTTCAGCGTGGAAGCTTGCTTCTCCCTCTCCCTCTGCAGCTCCCCCTGCTTGTGTTCTCTCTCAAATAAATAAATAAACACTCTCAAGTTCTCTCTCACACACTCTCAAATAAATAAATATAATCTTTAAAAAAAAAAAAACTCACATCTGTGCATCCCAGGACCCATTCCCTTTTCTTCTGTTATGACAGCCCTCTTTTCCTTTCAGGAGTCAAACCCCATCACTCCCAGGTCTTATACACAGGTGGAACTAACCCCATTCCCAAGAACAAGGTCCATGCATGACCTCATCCAACTGCTTAGGGTACCACATTCTCTAGCCATTTCAATTACCTCAGAGATGGGTGCCTGATCCAGTGGCAGTCTTGAGAGCTCTACCCAGGACTTTTTTTTTTTTTTTTAAGATTTTTTTTTTTTTTTTTGACAGACAGAGATCACAAGTAGGCAGAGAGGCAGGCAGAGAGAGAGAGGGGGAAGCAGGCTCCCCGCTGAGCAGAGAGCCTGATGCGGGCTCAATCCCAAGACCCTGAGACCATCACCCGAGCCGAAGGCAGAGGCTTAACCCACTGAGCCACCCAGGCGCCCCTACACAGAACTATAAAAAAACACACACACACACACACACACACACACACACACACACACTAGTAAATAGGTTTTCTCATTTTAGTAGAGTTGTTAAATTAGTAGAATATATTCTTGGAGCTATTGGAAGCCATTATAGACACCTCAGAGGAAAACCTTGGTTAAAAATCGATTCAGTACAAAAGAAATCAGAGTCAAGATGTAGAAACATACAGATTCCTGATGACCTAATTTGAGTGGTTAGATCCAGCTGTATCTTAAGTGAATGCAAAGTCTGGTCTTTGCAGTACTGTAACTATGTAAGTTCACCTATTTACAGGTGGATTTGCAACTCAGAGCAGAGATGCTTTAATTTGGCCTTGGTGTCCTGCAGATATTCAACTTGTGTGTGTGTTAGAAAGAATTAGAAGCTGGTGCTATAGGCAGAGGGTAGAGATTGGAAAAGTCTAGATTTACCCGGGAGATACAAAGCAGACTGTGTGGGTGCAGTTAGACCGAGTGAAGAGCTACCATGGGAGGATGAGTTGGGAAATGTGAGATAGGACTAGATTTTGGAAAGCCTTCAATCCTACACCAGAGGGTCTAAACTTAGAGGAGACACAGGAGACACTGAAGACTTTAATGAGGCACCTGTCACCAGCAGAGACGTGCTTTCAAAAGAGTAAGCAGGACATTGTATCCAGGGTTAATGTATAGGGAAACGATTTTCTCCCTTTGGTAGAGAAGGCCACATGATAGACATGTTATTAACGTTCCCGTGAAGCCTCTCTCCTTTTTCAGAAGCAGCACCATACTTCTATTTCCTGCTTGACATAAATTTGCGTTCCGTGAGTCGATTCATTCCGCTGATGTTTTCAATTGCTTAAATGTCACTCTTGGTTCCCGGGAAATTCGGGGGTGTCATTTCACATTCAGACACACACATTCCCTTCCAGTGATTATTTATAACATCTAATCTCTCCGCCTTGAAATTGCCTTCGACTCAAAATTCCTCAAGCCCATCACCATTAGCTTAGACTAGAATCGGAAAAAATTTTTTACCTGTCACAAGCAGGTCTACAATGGAGAATTGATTTTTAATAATATCTTACATTCTTATGACTTCTTTTTTAACTTTTTCATGGTGCCTTAACAACTATGCTATCTTGTGATTATCCACATGTCCTGTCATATAACTAGGAAAGTTTTTATCTTGCTTCAACTAATTAGGTGACTATAGCCCAGAGATAGCAAGTTAATTGCTTACAGATAGAAGACATGCAAAGTACAGAGCCAAAGTTTTAACTCCAAACTTCAGACCCTACTCCAGAAGTCTTTCCAGGATTCCAAAATAATTTTTTAAAAATATTTATGTAGTTTAAAGAAGTCTACAACATCTCTCTAAAGAATATATTCATTCAGAGACATTTATATATTTGGAGGTAAAATGAAATGACAGATTTTGTGACTGCAAACCTTTTGTCCTAAAAAGTTTGCTAGTGATTCTTGAGGGTTAAGAATAAATAACTAAGTGCTTATATTAAATACAGAAATACAGCTCATACTAGGGTCACTGGTTTGATAATGATCTAAGAAAGAAGGTCTGATCAGTCTTTCTGCGATAGAAAAATATGTATGTATGTATGTATGTATGTACATATGTATGTATTTTGTCAGAGAGAGGGAGAGAGAGAGCACAAGTAGGAGGAGTGGCAGGCAGAGGGAGAAGCAGACTCCCCGCTGAGCAAGAAGCCTGATGTGGGACTCCATCCAAGGACCCCGGGATCATGACCCAAACTGAATGAAGACACTTAACCAACTGAGCCACGCAGGTGTCCCAAATATTGCTTCTTTTCAAGAGATGCCTCAAAGTATTCCTTTTAAAACAACGAATCAAATTTCAACAGACATAAGAACCATCCAGTGCATATGAAAAATGCAGATTCTTCAGGCTTACCTTTAGAAATTCTGATTCAGTGGGTGTGGGTAGAGCCCTCTAATCTGTAGGTAGTGTATAAACTACACTTTGGAACATGAAGACCCTTTGGCTGCGTTACCCAAGCCAGTTCTGAAGGTCTGTCATTGTAGCAAGAGTCATACAGGAATGCTGTGACGAGCTCTTCTGATCAAGATATAAATAATTCTGTGCTAAGAATTAAATAATGAAAACCAGGTTGGATTAGAGGTATGGAAAGTCACTTTAAAGAGTCCTTCCTGACAACCAGATGTGACACTAGTCTCAACAAACCTATATAAAGGAGTAATGTATCAACCAGAAGAGATCAACCACAGAAGCATGGGAAAATAGTGCCCTAGTGGCAAAGAGTAACAGAACCCTGAGGGGAAATTCGTTTTTAGGCTTATTCATGGGAGCACCCAGTGCCCATGGCAGGTTTATTCGTAATATGGAGATTAGCTGTATAAGGCTTTGCTAAACTACACCATCTCACATTTGAAACCGAGTAAGTAACTTTTACTTTTTCTGGTTCATGCTTTCCAATAAAACTTTTATTTTTGAGTTTCCCATGTAGCTTTTTTATAGGAAGAAGGCTAGACAAGCTAGATAAGCTAATAGTGACATTCAAGTTCATAAGACATTTTAAAAATTTATAATGGGAAACACCATAGGCTTTCTGGAGTCTATCAGTGTCTATGATCTTAATTAATAAAGACAGTACTTCAGAGAGCTGGGTCTAAACTGTTTTCTAACAAAAATAAGTCTTCTGGACTTGCAGGGCCAGAGCCTCTTCTGGTTGACCAACTGGACTTCCTTTAGAACACTGTTTCTCAACATTTGCTTCATTATCATTCCCCTAGGACTCTTTCAGAGGTTTCCTTTTTTTCCCCTAATTACTGCCCCATGAAATTTTAGTATCACAGATATATTGTGTGTATGTATATAATATATATGTTTATAATTAAATACTGTGTGTGTATGTGTGTGTGTGTGTATATATATATATGTGAGTATATGTATATATATATATATATAGATATTTATATATATATATATATATATATATATATATTTTATACCTAAAGAGTAAAATCTTTTGCTTCTCCCTCTAAGAATCATTATTTGTTCCCTCGGTGTCAGTGTTACCCCTACTGAGAAAAATTCCAAATTTGGCTCTCTGTCTTGCAATTAAATGTGAACTTTATACATTTTTTTCCAAAAATTTCAGCATGCTTTCATTTATATGCACACTTATTTTAGCGGATACTCTCACACGGATGGTCTAAAAACAACCATGAAATTCTATTCATTTTCTTTGTGCAGAATAAACTGTTTTCTCTGCTTAAAAATGTGAACTTGCATATACTGGATTGTTATTTAGCCAAATCAACTGATCTGATGTAAGCTTGGCCTTAGTCCCTCTTGCTTAAAGTCACTGGCCAAATGACAAGAATATGAATATATATATATATATATATATATATATATATATATATTTGTTCTCACAGTTACTAAAACTACACAGAAGTCTTTCTGAACTTCCTGACTTTATTTTACCATTGCTATTATTATTACATCTCTCCTTGTCCATTTTTCCAGGAGTCTACTGATTTCATTTTTATCCTCAAATACAGTATGAGTATTCCTTTCTCTGTCTTTTTGTTTCTGCTCCTCTTGCCTGGAATGTTATCCTTCTTTCTGACCATCATATTCAACACACATTTATTTGAAAAAGCATTCCCAGCCCACTGTGACCTCTCCCTCCTCCAGCAGCATTTCTTATCTCTAGAACTCATTTGGTATGTATTCATGTACTCCCTGTGGGCCTAGAATACAACCCACAAACGTATGCTCCAAAATTAGGAAGGAGGCCCTTTCAACTACTTTACCCATGGCAGACATCGAAAGTCACCTCAATCCCATTGAACAAAAAAAAAAAGCTCAAGAGAGACACTTCTAATGATGCCAAGTTAATATATAAATAGAAACTAAATGTCTCCTGGATTTTGTTGTTATCTTTATGGACCCAGTGACCCTAACATAATCTTCTGCATGCAGGTTGTGTTCAGAAATAACTATTTCTTTGGTAAACAAATAGATGAATGCCTCTATTTAATGTGGATGTCTCTAAGAATGCTACAGCCAACATCCCAGAGCCCAGTGGAAACCTAATGAAAAGGTCACAGGGAAATGAAGACACTACGTGGGAGATAAATACTAATCACATCTGAGTGACATTTGGCTAGGCTCTTACTGTCTCTGGATTTGTAATTAACTAAAGAGAAATTTATTCTAGGGCCAAATTCTTAAGTCATCCTATATCTGAATTCTTAGAGTAATTATGTCCTATAGCTCCCTTGGACTTGGAAATGCTTGCCAAGAGAATGGAAGAGTTAGATGAGCCTCCATATCTCCTTTTCTATATGTGGAAAAAATGATTGAGCTTTCAAGCTCAATGTAAAGAAGAAATTTTTCACTGTAAATTCTGGTCAAGGTCAAACCACACTTCCTTTGGGGATGAGTTCCCTATTAGTACAGGTGTTGAAGAACACACCTGGCAGCTTGGAAAGGACATCAAACATCAGATAATGGCATGGGGAGAATGGATTACCATTGCATTTTTCTCCAGTCACAAAAGACTATCATTCAGATTGTTCATTCTAGAATTGCCTGGATAATTCACTGAGCATATCATACTCAAGTAGTATAGGCCATCCCCTAAAGGGTGCAGTTCCCCTACCTTCATGAGGATACAAGCTACAGTCTCAAACCTCGCTACTTCCTGTGCTTAGTGATAATAAAACAAAGAATTCATCACGTTGGAGAAAGCAGCTTTTTAAAATTACTGTTATTACTGCCACTGCAAAAAGTGTTTGTTTATTTCCACCTTGTCCTACTCACACAATTACTAAGTTGCTTTTCCCAGGTGTGGGGTAGTTGTTTTGATTACAAGCTGTTTGAACATTACATTTCTTCCCAGACAGCAACTTTCTGCTGTAGGCAAATTGAGCTGTTTTCATATAAATACAGCCAATGCTTCAGCAATATTTTAATTACCAACTCTAATGGGTACTAGACTTTTTTTTTTTTCCCCTCGCATCAAAATCCTCTGAATGGCCTCCCCAATTCAGGTAGAGCAAGATGAAAATCTTTAAACCCAAAGTTGAAATGTTTCCTGAAATTCCTCTTTTACAATACCATCATATACATTCCACATTAGTTCCAAGTAACCCCGTGCCTTTTCTTATTGGAGAAAGTTCCACAAAAATAACTGATATCTGATGAATACATATGAGACACTAGTTATAGTGCTTTCTATTCATTATTTAATCTTAGCCAAGTGATGAAATAGATATTATTATCCCCATTAATTAAATGAAGAGAGACTGAGGCTCTGAAAGATCAAATAAATGGCCCAAGAAAATATAGTTTATAGGCATTATAGCTAGGATTTCAACCTATGCTCCTCTGGTTCTAGAGCCTGAACTCTTCACAATATTACACTCTAAACCAAGGATTCTTAAAATGTGGCTCTTGGATCAGCAGTGGCAGCATCACGTGGGAACTTTTTAAAAAATGCAAATTCTCAGACCTTACCCCAGACCTAATAAATCAGAAACTCTGCCTTCCAGGTGACTCTGATGTACTCGAGAATCCCTGTTTCAAGGAAAAAATATGATTCTCTTCTGTGTCAAGTATTATGCCAGAAATAATAGGATTGTAAAAGAATGGGAAAGTTTGGTTTCTTCCTGGGAGAGTTTAACAAAGAAAAAAAAAAAGATTAAAACTGTAAGAATGAATAATATAGAGAAATACACATACTGAGTATTTAATAAATATTAGTTCATTTATTGAAATAGATTCAAATTCTAGGCTGATTTTGTGGATTTTAGTATTCCATAACCTCCTTTTTTCCTTCCTGCATATATATTCAGGTTTGGGTAATATTTTACAATGTTTAACAAAAATACTTCACCTTCAGATAAACTTATATCTGTATTTCTCAGTCTCTCATCATGTATTTTTCTAATGTTTGGACGACATGAATAAGTGCCCTGCATTTTATTATGATTTTCAGAAGATTGTCCAGTAGAGGAAAACAGTTTTTCAAATGTGCTAATTACAAGGACACAAGTTCTGTCTGCCATATACAGCCTACACGGGCTCTGTCGCACAGTGGTAGAGGCCAAGCTGGGGAAGAGTGTGTGTCCATGGGTCAGAACAAGCTCACAATCTGTCCAAAGTCTTGAATATGAGTTTAGCTCTATTTCTCAAATGCTCTAGCATTCTTATCAGCATTGTAAACTCATCATCTTAAAATACGACTTTTTTCTTAAAGCATGCTTAGCATCCTATAGGCCATCAAATATATGGTCTAATTTAATTAGTGATCATTAACAAGGTTAACACCGCCCCCCAAAGCTGTGCTACCCTTGGTGATACTAGTACAACAGCTGACTGGTGATACTAGTACTTGTCACAACAGCTGACTGGTGATACTAGTACTTACTGGGTGAGGTCAGAGACATTAGACATCAGAATCATCCTAATAATTGTCCTCCTTCCCATCCTCTAACTTGTGAACATTATGTCAGATCCTTAGGAGGTTCAAAAACATTTATATTCATTTGAGCCATTTGAACCTAAAACCTAACTCCACTTTACATATTGAAAGGAAGTGGAAGAGTCCACCACAAAATGTGCCATTTTGGCATGAGGATTAATTTGAGCTGAGGCAATCGAAACCCAGCAGATTCAAGAAAAGCTTTTACCTTTCCCTTAACTATCTAAAAGAATTTAGATAGGAGGTCTGGCCCAGAAAGAAAGCTATTACTAGATACTCTTAAGATCTATCTGTAGGGCAGGGCAAACATTTATTTACCAAACATCTATTTTTCTTACGTCCTGTAAATTACCTTCTTCTCCTTTGAAGCTACAGACCCCAATCCCATTCCTTAGCTCAGGATGGTATATAAGCTCAACTCCCCGACTTGCCCTTGAGCCTCATATTTTTACAGGACTCCCTTAAACATGAAATTAAACATTTTTTTTCTTGTTTATCTGTTTCATGTCAATTATTAGACCACCAAAGAATGTAGAAGAGTAAAAAGAAAATTTTTCTCCCCCTACAATATGAAAAAATTATTATTTTTTGCATGGCTTCCTGTACTGAATTTTCTAGGAATATAACTATATGATGAATCAAGGGAAAATCATATTTTGTTTAATTCAGGACTCTACCCAGGATCATTCATCATTTCAGTAAGCCATGCAATTAACATCATTGCTGTTTTTATTGTTTTGCTTGCTAATATGACATACTTGTGTCAGTCTGCATTTATGTCTGTGACAGTCACTGTGATTCTAAAAGTAAGTCCATTTTCGAAACAGCAACTATAAGAACAAGTGTTGATTATACTGAGCTGGATACTGTCTTGCTTGTCTCAAATCCAAACACATTCATTACAAGTAGGTATGTGTTCTCGTATAATTGTACCCAGGTACTAAATAATATCAGTTTACTATAAATTGATGTTCTTATTTTCCTATGCAAATATGGATAAATATATGGCAACGTTTTGATATTTGTGTATTTTTTCTCCATCAGTCTTCCTAGATTATCAAGGCCACAGGCCAGAGATTTGTTATATGTACCACTTTGGCCTTGATGCCTAGATCAGGGCATCTCATCTTTAGTGGGATCACTCGCTCCACCAACATTTGCTGAGGGCTGATTTAGGTCAGGCACGGCAGGGAATTGGACTACAGACAAGACAAGTGACCTAAAAGTGAACAGATAAAGATACCTACAGAAGGCAGTCAAGTGCCAGGAGGAAAATACAAGTGCGAGAAGAGTAACCAAAGGGAGAGGTAATTTAGACAGTCAGTAGGCAGGCCTCTCTGAGGTTAAGTTTTATACTAAGGCTGAACATGAGAAGGAGCCAGCCAGTGAGAGCCAGCAGGAACATTCTAGGTGGAAGGAAAAACAAATACAAAGACCTAAGGCAAACTAGGGCTTAATCTGATCTCCGGACACAACACCTGATGTACGGCTGTGGAGGGTTGTGAAGGGGAGAATCTGTCACCCTAAAATATGCCTCCTTGGCATAAGGAATATTTTAAGCTGATTATTTTTAAGAAACAGCAGGCGTAAAAGAAGTTCTGAAAACCAAGCAGAAGTTACCCTTTTGTAAGAGAACTTTACATTTATAAGGGAAATCTCCATTTCTAAGAGTGTCTCCTTTGAGGTACCAGCAAAGGGAGATGATTAAACCCTAGAAGCTCATCAGTGGGGAGAGCAGAGATGATGCAAACCTTACCCTTGGTCACTGTGCTCTGTCTAATCACCTCCCAGGACTGGCCACCTACCTCCCATACTTTGCCTTTAGCTAGAGCTGGTATTTAATGAGTAATTGAGGGCATTTTGAAGGAGTTACTCAGTTTTCTGGGGTCTCTCCCATGTATATAGGAAGTAGACGCACTATTAAATGCATTTTTTTTTCTTCTGTTCATATGCCTTTTATTACAAGGGTCTTAGCCAAGAAACTAGACGGGGAGAGAGGAAATTACCTTTCTTCCCCCAGTGGTGATAGTGGTGCTGGGGGAGCTGAGTGGTGGGAAACAGTGTATAGAGGCATCAAGAGTCAGTCAGTAGGCAGACCTCTCTGAGGTTAAGTTTTATACCAAGGCTGAACATGAGAAGGAGCCAGCCAGTGAGAGCCAGCAGGGACATTCTAGGTAGAAGGAAAAACAAATACAAAGACCTAAGGCAAACTAGGGCTTAGTCTGATCTCTGGACACAGCCAATCGGTTGCCTGGGTGGCTCAGTCGGTTAAGCATCTGCCTTCAGCTTGGGTCATGATCCTTGGTCCTGGGATCAGCCCTGAGTTGGGTTCCCTGCTCAGCAGGGGGTCTGCTTCTCCTTCTTCCTCTGCCCCTGCTCTCACTCTCTCTCGTGCATGTACGCATTCCTTCTCAAATTAATAAATAAATAAAATCCTTTAAAAAAAAAAAAAAGAAGAAGAAGAGTCCAGCCTATTCGGTCTCATAGGTCTTGGTAAAGCATTGGTATTTTATTCCAAGGGCAATGTGAGGAGGCTACCGGAGTGTTTGAAGAAGAAAAGAAATATATTTAGCTTCCATTGTTGAAAGACGACTCTGGCTGCAGTGAAGACAGTGGAATACTGCCATTCAATAGACAATTTTGTTTAACAAATAAATGTCCCAATACATCCACACATTCATGCATCAACGAATACATCTATGATTCAATGATAGAGGGAAAGCCAAAGGCTGACACTCTGCCCCCTTTTCCTTCCATAGTGCTGGGTAACTCCCAATAGTCCCTTCCTGAGCCCCAGGTTCCTCACAGGAAAACAATAGGCATTGAAGATCCCCTCCGGCTCTGAAATAATTCTGTAATTCCTGCCAGCCCCTCCCTACTGCCAAGGCTCTGGCGGCAAGCAGCTGAAAAGAAAAGCTGCTAAATGCCTCTGCTCTGTTTATCATCCTCCGTTTGGCGTTTTGTCTGCAGCTGGGGCCCTCTCTATAAGACCACTCAGCATCTATAAGCTGACTAATTTCCATGTTGATTGCAAAGCTGGAAATGTATATACTTGTCATTCTTATTCTTGGCCAAATGCCGACAGTAGCTCTGACGATGGGGTGCTGACACCACTTGCTAGTTATTGTCTGATGTGCAATTGACATGAGTGGTTTTAGGAGGATGCACAATTGGATAATCAGACCCCATCTGCAAAGCAATCACGAGTCACATTATGGAGAAAATACAAGTACGAGCTGGGGATGTGACTGTCTTATTTTCAACTTCCCTTACCCCAGCAAAGATTGTGTAGAGATGTTGATGTGTGAAACAACTTTATATTTTTTAATATAATGAGCATCTCTTAGTGCTTTGAATTTGTATAAGTACAGCAAGTGACAGGCTATAAAACAAAAGGCTTTCATAGATATACAAACCACACAGAAGCATAGAAAATAGAAAGCATAAATTCCTGAAGTACATGCCCAGTTCATCCCCATATGATACGGCAGCCAAGGGCAGACTCTGTCTACATAGTCAGACTACATTGATCCAAATCCTGTTTCCATGTTTTACACGACTTTTTGTTATAACCTTAGCCATGTTATTTCATTTCCCTATACCTCAGTTTTCTCATCTATAAAGTAGAAATAATAGTAATGCCTTTGTAAGAGTTGTTATAGAGATTATTTATGAACGCAAAATTCATAGTGCCTGAATAGGCCTGAAGAGCTCCATAAACATCACTTATTCTTATTGTCCATCTTATTCCTCCTCTCCAAAGCCAACCACACCCACTGGGTGTCCTACAAGTCTCAGTTTAACCATTTATCCATTTGTCTACTCATAAATTCTCATCTCTATTTTTTTATTAATTAAAACTGGAACTACAAGCTATACCAGTTTTCAAGTTTCTCCTTTTTTCTGTTAAAAAATGCATCATGGAAATTCTTATCAATCTGCATCGTTAATAGTTGTGTAGTATTTAATTTTATGGATGAGGTAGCAATGCTTCAACTGATGAATTTTTAGGGTGCCTCTGACTTTTTGCTGCTACAGTGTTGCAACAAACTTCATTGTCAGCCTATCTTTGCACATTCCCGAGTTTTCCTACAAGAACTACAAGAAAGATTCTGAGAAGTACAGGTCCTCTTAGCTGTACTTTTGTAAAAACTCTTAAGAGGAAACAGGGTGAGCAAGTGCTATTATCACAAAGGAGTCAATTTCAGGAGTTGAGCAATTTCCCTAATTCCTTGCAGAGAGTACTAACAGTGCATAGTGGAGATGGGACAAATATGCAGGTCCTCTTGTTACAAAGCCAGTAGTCTTCCTATTGGATGACATAAAGGTAAGTCAAGATTGGCTTGGGGGACACCAATGGTGAGTGGCTCAATTCACTTCAGTGGAAGTGTCTGCCTTCCACTCGGGGTGTGATCCTGGGGTCCTGGAATCAAGTCCTGCATCGGGCTCCTTGCTAACAGACAGCCTGCTTCTCCCTCTGCCTGCTTCTCTCTCTCTGGCAAATGAATAAAATCTTTAAAAAAAAAGATTGGCTTGGTGTCTGCTTACTTCTGTAGACTGCAGTCTTTCATATTAAAATAGATTTAACTCTAGCAGCAGACGGTCCTAATAGTCCTACAGACTGACTACATAAAGCCGGTCAACCCTTTTTAATCCATGTCCATAGAAAGATTCCCAATCCTTAATCATGAATAATATCTACTGAGGACTCAATATGGCAAAGACACTGCACACAAGATGAAAGGAAAACAAAGTTGAATTCGACACCACAGAGACACCTTGCTCTGAGACAGTTCATAGTCTAACAGACAAATAAGAAATGTCCATAAGTAATTAAAGTACAATATAGATTAATCACTCAAGAAACATGACAAATAACAATTTTTGTGGGCTTAGAAAAGAAAGATTGGATATTTAAAAACCACAGCCCACCTGTTTTTAGCTTTACTCTTCCCTTGATTTCCCACACTGCATCTGGAAAGTAAATTAGGTGTAGAATTAAGTCTATGACCTCAGGCAGCATTCGAGCCCCTAAATCCAATCGCAGAACAATCATTTACTCATGAATGGACAACAACTTGAAATTCAGCTACCAATTCTTTTCTTTGGTAGCCATGTGTGTATAAAGGTTATATATAAACTATAAAAAAAACTGTTGAGATTAACTGGGTAGATGAGACAGTCAATCCCTCAGGTTGGGTTTTTTTAAATCAACTTTGTATCACATTCTGGGAATACTCATCCATGTGAGTTACAGAAAAATATTCTATTTAGTTATTGTTACATTTGTGAAAAAGACAAAAGTAATTCTAATGCCTGTCTCACAGGTCATTGTCAAGCTATAACAGCGTGTTTTCACAGCATTTATTAGTCATTATTCTGGGACTTTCACACCATGGTTTGAATCTGCCGTAATGGTACAAATGGAATTCTATTTCTTTCTGTTGTTTGTGGTTATGTAAAATCGACAATCAAGCAAAGGGACAGATGGAGTGCTCCTTAGCACTTTGATACCTAGAATAAATTGGCTCTCTGTTTTTTGTTTTCGTTTTTTTTTTTCTGTAGACAGCAAACTAAATGCTAAAAGCTTCAGCTATCTTTGCTATAAATCACTGTTAGTTATTAAGGGGCTGAACTTGTTGGATACCTTACTCATAAAAGTTTCAGATATGAACTTGATTACTAGCGCTCTTTGAAATCTGGATTTTCCAAAAGACTAATGCTGTTAACATCCATTCAATTTTCCAGATGTAACTAATCCAGCTCAGAGGGCCGCCACTTTGTAATTCTACCTCCTGCTTGATCAGTAATTAAACTATAGAAAAGGAGGAGGTGGAGGAATTATCAAACAGTATCTCAGTTAATAACAAGTAACTCTAGAAATAAAATATTTCCTGAAACCTTGCAAACATCTATGAGTTTAGAAAGAAAAAAAAAATTTGATTGGTTCAGTGTAAATGAATCAGAAACATATGTCTTGGGTTTCTCAATATGGGAACATGGCTGGCAAAATTCATTTAAGCTGTGCAGAGTCCATAGCATTTGAAAGAGCTTGACAGACTGAAAAATATATCTGTGCTGTCCTATAAGCAATGCAAATAACTTTTAAATTAAGCACGGTATTTTTTTCCCAATGGGCCAGGAAACCTAACTGCATAATAACAGCTTGCATTTCCATAGCTGTTTATCCCCCTCAACAAT
Source organism: Enhydra lutris kenyoni (assembly GCF_002288905.1). Taxonomy (NCBI): domain Eukaryota; kingdom Metazoa; phylum Chordata; class Mammalia; order Carnivora; family Mustelidae; genus Enhydra; species Enhydra lutris. Next base: position 34,551,933 of record NW_019154089.1, on the reverse strand, counting down.
CTTGAAATGCCATGATCAATGTATCAATTTTTCCTGTCCTTACTAATAGCAGGATGGTTCTGTGGGACAGAACACACTTAAACACACACATAATAGATGGATACACAGACAGATCTCTCTATATATTCAATATAGAGAGAGAATACATGGCAGTCAACTTTAAATTTCAGATAACAAATAACACTTCAATTTAAGTATACCCATGCAATAATATTTATACTAAAATGGTATTTTATATTATTTTTAAAAATATTTTATTTATGAGAGAGAGATCACAAGTAGGCAGAGCAGCAGGCAGAAAGGGAGGGGGGAGCAGGCTCCTTGCTGAGCAGAGAGCCTGATGTGGGGCTCGATCCCAGGACCCTGAGATCATGACCTGAGCTGAAGGTAGAGGCTTAACCCACTGAGCCACCCAGGTGCCCCTAAAAATGGTATTTTAAATGTTTTTAGTATGTACCATACAATTTAAAGAGTATTTGTTGTTCATCTTTAATTCAAATTTAAATTTTAACCAGATAAAAAATAAATAATACCATATTCCTTGTTTGAACATGGCTAAGAGAGTAGATCTTAGCAGTTCTTGTTACAAGAAAAAAAATTAACTATATATGGTAACAGAGCTTTCCTAGACTTTTGGTGGGGATCATTTTGCAATGTAAACAAATACTGAATCATTATGTTGTACACCTGAGAGTAAGGTAATGGTAAATGTCAATTATACCTCAATATTTTTTTAAAAATATATAATATATAATATAAAAAATATATTTATAAATTTATAAATTTATTATAATTTATTATAAATTATAAATTTATTAAAGATATAAAATATATAATTTATATAATATATTCTGAATTTTTTCCTAATTCTGAGAACCCTACTTCTATTCTTTCCCAAACTAGACAGATGAGACAAAAAATATAGTTTGTGGAATAGAGAAGTTTGTCTTTCTTCAAAGGAAATAAACGTCTAGAGAAAGAGAAGGCTGGCGATAGCAGAAACCCCTTATCAACTGTTGGGCCCAGAAAGTACACACCATTGCAACAGTGTGGAGGACACAGTCATGTTTTATAAACAGGACTTTACTCATGCTTTCCTGGAAGAAATTCCTCCTTTAATTACTCTTAGGGTACAACTAAGTTTGCTTAAAAGGAATATGGTAAATATATTTTACCTTGGTGACTTATTGGGAAAGCAGAGAACAGGAGGTCACCACCCACCTAAGTAGGAGAGGGAAGGGCAAATATTGGGCAGAAGCAGTGCCCTGATGTGTGTACAGTTAGTATGGTTACTAAAAGGGGTGTGTTGTTCTAGGTAGGGTTGCAGACTAAGGATCAATAGTCCTTGTGAATTCCTTACTTATATTTTGTTACTCTCACAGTTCTTAGCACAGTGACTGATGGTGTGGGTAATCAATAAATACTTCTGGAACAAAAGAATAAATGGGCCTTTCCATCTGCAATACCAGAGAATGGAACCGAGTCACATAGAACTGTAAGGTTTCCAACCAGACCTAAATTTCTCAAGAACTATCTCTGGGGTTCCCTTAATAGAAGAAGAAAGTATCAGAGGCAGGCAGACATCCAGGAACACCGCTATTTCAGCCAGAGCACACACTAGTCTTCCTCATTGAGGTTCAAAAGAGATTTCATTTAAAAATGATTCAATGCAAAGGGTAAATATGTTATAAAAACATTTAAGATTTAGAAGAAAATCTCAGTTCTAAGTTTTTGACTCTGTTCACAGCTTAGTCTCCACAACAAAATAATCCACACAGCTCAATCTGCAAGTGACCGAGGAGGTGACTGAGACATAGTTTAAAGGACAGCAGAGTAAAAGAGAACCTGAAAAAGGACTTCTCACTCTGGTCTCCAGTTTCCCCAAATGGTTCTTCTCAGGAACAGTATGTCTTGCCTGGAGTGATAATTACTTGTCAAATTACAATAGAAAGATGAAGAAGAAAAAAAAAAAATCATGTGCAATCTCTCCAGTAGTTTGTCATATTGAAAATATGGCATAATTGATTCTGCAAATGCACCAAGGGAATACAAAATCACAATCAGTTTTTCTGCAGTGTTTATATCTATAGTGATGGAAGTCTAATTGCATAATTTATCATTATGAAATAAACTGTAGAGCTCACAGGTATACGTGGTAATCAGCAGGAGGGTATTGCTAGCTTTTACGTAAATCACGGTGGGCATTTTTTGCCCGGCACACAAACCAGTCTCAGACAAACTCCATTTTGACCATGTACAACCATATTGCAGTTGTTAAGTGCTTCAGTGACCCATGTAATCCATTAAGTGTGATATTTCTGTCCCTACCTGCCCTCTAGGAAATCTCTACCTCTCCCTAGCTCATCTAGCTCCAGTGAGGATGTTAAGGGGTACTACCCTGAAAGTGCCCTTGAGCCATGCTCTGGCCTGAGCAATAGGCTTCAATGGCTCCCCACTGGCACAGAAGAAATCCAAATTGCTCAAGATCCTGATCTCCAGCTGCTTCTCCTTAGTCCTTACTATGCACCCCTTACATTATAACTATATCTGATTACCTGCCAGTCACTGAAAACTGGATTATCTTTTTCTTCTCTGGCCTTTTGTTCATTTCTCTGAAACCTCAAGTTTTCTATACATATTAAAAAACGTCTGTCTATATAAACCATTTGACATCAGGTATGCTTCTAAGCACACGTCTATCATTGAAAGTAGGATAGTAGACTTCGCTTTTGGAAGGACAGAATAGATACACTTTCCCCTATTTCTCCTGAAATAGGAAAACCCTGGACATTACGTATAATACAAACATAAGACAACTCTGAAGGGTAAGGAGAATGTGACAGACTAATAAGGAGTGCCACTTCATTGAACAATGCCCTGAACAATGAATTCTCCTGGGTTCTTGTTGCCTTACATATCCTAAGATGCCAGTAATTGAGAAATGCCAGTGGGCATAACAATAACAAAGACACAATAAAAGTCTGTTAAAGGAAAGGGGGTAGCCTGATACAGCAGAAAACTTTTAGCCAATAATTGTTCTCCAACAGCCAAATACCACAGAATAATCTATGGCCTCACCTATATTCACACCAGCAAAGACTAAGTGAGGAGCCTATAGTTCCACCCTCACTGGGGTTTAATAAGGAGCCCAACCTTACCCAACTCTGCCAGGATGGTGTCTGAGAAGGCCAAATGTGGATACAGGACTTTAATCTATGCTGGGAAGTAACAACCCCCAATGTCTGACAATGTCAGAGGAAATCACATGGGGAGCCTGGACTACCACACCAACACAGCAGTAAAGAGACACATTTTCTGTGAGTGGTATAATAGGAGACCTAATGGAAAGTCAGGACTTCCATAGTACCCAATGATAAAAAGGCCACTCCTCCACCATTGAGTGAGTGGGGACACTGAGGAGCAGTAAAGGGGATTCTTACTACTTTCAGACAGGGAGGTCTTCTGGGAACTAGAAGTCCCAGCAATGCCTAGCAGTAATAAGAAGCTCCCACCCTGAGGTGTAAATGAAAGTGTATGTGAAGGTCAAGCGGGAAACCAGGACTTCTGCTAGTACCTGACAATAATGAGATAGAATGCTCCCTCATGTGCCCCACCAGACTGTTGTCAAAAAAATCAGCTAAAACAGAAGGTGTAAGTAAGGTCCAAAGATGTACAACAAAATTCCCCAAATATTCAGCTTTCGATTAAAAATCACTAAGCACACCAAGAACCAGGAAGATCTCAAACTGAATAAAAGAGATAATTAATAGATACTAATGTTGAGATGACACAGAGGCTAGATTTATCTGACAAAGGTTTTATTTTATTTATTCATGAAAGATTTGAGCAGGACCTTTTGCAGTAAGTGTGTGTTTGCCCCTACTTTTGTTTTTATGGTGAAGTTTTGTCTGAAAGAGGTTTAGAGCAGCCATCATAAAAAATGTTTTACCAAGTAATTAAGAACACACTTAAAACAAATGAAAATATAGTCACAACAAAGACATTTTACAAGAATATCAAAATGTAAGGAGAAGAACGTCACATAGTGTAACCAAAAGAAAGACACTGAATGGGTTCAAAAGAAAATGTAGGGAAAAGAAGAAAGAATCAGTGAGCTGCAAGAAAGAACAAAAGAAATTACCCAATCTGGAAAGCAGAGAAAACAGATAAAACAAATAGAGCCTTGGGGACTTTTATGTCTACAACAAAAGATCTAACATTCATATCATCAGACTCCTAAAAACAATTGCAATTACAGTGTTTTCTCTGACTACAATGGAATCAAACTATAAATCAATAATGAAATAGAACAGCAACATCTCCAAACATGTGGAAATTAAGCAACATACTTCTAAAACAACCATGAGTCAAAAAGGAAGTCACAAGAGAAGGAAAAATTATTAAACTCAATGAAAATAAAAAATACAAAATATTTTATCAAAGAAGATACACAGATGGCAAATACGCATATGAAAAGATGCCCCACATTATATGTCATCAGGAAAATACAAATTAAAATAACAATGAGATATTATTCACACCTATTAGGATCATCAATATCCAAAACACTGAGTAAATCAGATGCTGGAGAGGATGAGGAGCAAGAGGAACTCTCATTCATTGCTGGTGGGACTGTGAAACATTACAGCCACTTTGGAAGACTGGTGGCTTCTTAGAAAACTAAACATACTCTTATCATACAGCCTAGTAATCATATTCTTTGGTATTTACCCAAAGAAGTTGAAAACTTACCTTCACACAAAAAAACTATAGAGATGTTACAGCAGCTTTATATTAATAATTGCCAGAGCTTGGAAGCAACCAAGATATCCTTCAGTAGGTGAATAAATGGTACAACCAGAAAATGAAATAGTATTCAGCACTAAAAAGAAAGGAGCTATCAAACCATAAAAAAACATGGAGGACCTTTAAATGTATATTACTTAGTGAAAGAAGCCAATATGAAAAGGCTACATATGGATGATTTCAACTATATGATATTATGGAAAAGGGAAAATTATGAAGACAGTAAATAGACCAGTGGTGTCCAGTGACAGGGGATAATGGGATAAATAGGCATAGCACAGAAGATTTTTAGAGATGTGAAACTATTTTATAGGATATTATAATGGTGGGTACCTATAATTCATTTGTCAAAACACATAGAATGTAAAATGCCACAAATGAACTATAATCCAAATAGTCTTTGTATGATTGTAACACATCAGTGCAGGGTCATCAATTGTAACAAATGTTATACTCCACTCTGGTAGAGGACATTGATAATGAGGGAGACTATTAGGAAATCTCTGTACCTTCCTCTCAATTTTTCTGTGAACCAAAAACTGGTTTAAAAAGAAAAAAAAGTAAAGTCTTAAATAAATACACACACAGCATATTAAAATCCATCTGACACAGCTAAAGCAGTGCAGCAAGGAAAACTTACAGCACTAAATCCACACATTAGGAAAGAGGAAAACTTTCACATCAATGTTAAAGTTCCCGCCTCAAAAACCTAGAAAGAGAAGCACAAATTAAAGCCCAAATAAGCAAAAAGAAGGCAATGAGGGCAGAGTCAAAAAGAATAAAAATTAAAAAAAAAAAAAAAAAAAAGAAAAGAAAAATCCATGATATAAAGAGCTAGCTCTTGGAAAAGATCAGCAAAATTGACAAACCTCTAGCAAGATTCACAAACACAAAAACAGAGAACACACAAATTCCTAATATCAGTCATGATGCAGAGGATATTATTACAAACCATGCAGACATAAAAGACAAGTGAATGCTCTAGACATACAACTTTGAGAACTTGGATGAAATAGATCAATTCCTTGAAGCTACCAAAATACTGTCAATATGAAATAAAGACTTTGAATAGCCTTGTAACTATCAAGGAAATTGAATTCATAGTTTAAAAACTCACAGTGAAGTAATCTCCAGGTTCAGATTGTCATGGAGAATTCTACTAAATTTAAAAAAAGAATGCCAATTCTATACAACCTCTTCTAGAATGGAAGAGAAGGAAACACTTTCAATTCCTTTATGAAGCTAGTATCACCCTGATACCAAATGGGACAATGACAGTACAAAAAAAAGAAAATATAGACCAATATCTTTCATGAATATGGGCACATAAATTATTATCATAATTAGCAACAAATTCAACAATACATAAAAAGAATTATACACCATGGTCAAATGAGTGTATTGGAAGGATGCAATGCTGGTCCAATATTCAAAAATCTATTAAAGTCGGTTTAGAGGAAGTTGGCAGTAAAGTAGGAGGACCCTAGGCTCACCCTGTCCCACAAATACAACTAGAAAACTATCAAATAATCCTAAATACTCCAGAAATCAACCTCAAGGCTGGTAGAACAAATTCCACAACTAAGGTAGAGAAGGGGCCACATTAAAGAAGGGAGGAAGTGCAGAGATGCAGTTTAGGGAAGAAATATATCACAGGTGCTGCAAAGGGCAGGGAGGTATGATTGTGGAGAAGGGAGGGAGAGAAGATCAGGGAAAAAAGGAGAACACAGGGGAATGCAGAAGGAAAATGTTTCCCCAGTTATTAGCTTGAAAAGTAAGAAGAATTGAATTTCATGAGTTCTTGCAACCAGTGGGGCTTAGGGCCTGGAGTTTTGAAGGCCAACAGGTTTGGCTGGGATATAACCTAGAGGACATCACACTGAACCTGGAGAGAAGGCAGGCAAACAACCTGGGGGCAGACATCATGGAAATAGCAAACTGAAGAGCACCTGGGTCACACAATGGGGAGATTATTCTTTCTTTTTGGAACCATGTCTCTGAGAGGAACCATTCACAAAGACACCTCTCCAGGAATCAGAGAGCTGGATGGGGCCATTTTCCTCCCCTATCGCTCAGCATAAATACAGTCACCTGCAGAAAGCAACATAGTACAAACACCGGCTACAGAACTTGCTTACACCAAGCCCCACAACCCTATGCTATGGTGGAACTGTTTTTCTCAGCCACAATTGTCTCATGCCAGTGTAGCAGGCCCTCCTCTAGAAGACCAACACAAGCCCTTGCCCACACTATGTCTCCCAACCAGAGAGTTCTGCAGGGCCTTCGTTCTGGTGGAGGTAGTGACAGGTCTCATTTCACAAGCAGGCTATAACACACCTAGTTTAAATTTACCACCTTCAGGCCAGGGAACAAACACTGCCCACAGCAGGCAAGGAGGATCTCCACAGAGGAATGACTTGAAGGATAAAGCAGCCAAAATACAACAGCATAGTGCATGCAGCACACACTGAAGACACTCCCAGAAGCACCAGATCCTGGGAACTACATGACCTCTTTTGCACAAGGTCATCTCTTTCAAGAGCAGGTGACATAACTGGCCTTTCAGAGAAGCAGGCAGAGACTTACACAAAATCAGAAGACAGAGGAAGTTATCCTAAACGAAAGAACAAGATAAGATCACAGCCAGAGATCTAAGTGCAACTGATAAAAGTAACATGCCCTATGCAGACCAAAGCCCTGATTGTAAGGATACTCACTAGGCTTGAGGAAAGAATGGAAGACATCAGTGAGATCCTTATCAGAGAGATAAAAGAGTTAAAAAAGAATCAGTCAGAGATGAAGAGTGCAATAAATGAGATTAGAAACATACTTGATGCAATCGACACCAGGCTAGTAGAAACAGAGGAATGAATAATAGACAGAAGACAAAGTAATGGAAAGCAATGAAGCTGACCAAGAGAAAGAATTACACAAAACGAGGATAGACTCAGGGAACTCAGAGACTTCATCAAACATAGTAACATTTATATTATAGGTATTCCAAAAGAAAAAGAGAGAGAAAAGGGGACAGAAAAGTCACTTGAAGAAATAATAGCTGAAAAATCTTCTTATCTGGAGGGAAGAAACAGACATTCAGATCCAGGACACACAGAGAACTGCCATCAAAATCAACAAAAGCAGAGCAACACCAAGAAATACTATAATTAAGTTTGTGAAATATAGTGATCAAGAAAAAAATCTTAAAATCAGCAAAACAAAAGTAGTCCTTAAATTATAAGGGAAAACCTATAAGGCTTGCTGGAGATTTCTCAAACAAAAGCTGGCAAGCCAGAAGGGAATGTTATGATATATTCAATGTGCTGAATGCGAAAAATCTACAGCTAAGAATACTCTATGCAGCAAGGCTATCATTCAGAAGTGAAGGAGAGATAAAAAGTTTCCCAGCAAATGAAAAATAAAGGGCTTTGTAACTACTAAACCAGCTCTGCCAGAAATACTAAGGGGACACTTTCTTTGGAAAAGAAAGATCAAAGATTACAATAAAAACACAAAAGCAATAAAAATAAGTTTTTCTGTTAAAAAAAAGAATTTATAAAATAAAAGGATGTAAAATATGACACCATATACTTAAAACATGGGGAGGAAAGGAGTAAAAATGGGTTCAAACTTAAATGGCCTTAAACTTAATAGAGACTATTTTATGCAGAAGATATTATATACAAACCTAATGGTAACCACAAATCAAAAGCTACTAATAAACATGCAAAGAATAATAAGAAAGGAATCCCAATATATCACCAAAGAAAATCAGCAAAACGTGAAAGAGAAAAACAAGAAAGGATCAGAGAAAATCTCCAGAAACAACCACAAAACAAGTAATCAAATGGGCAATAAATACATATCTATCAATAATTACTTTGAATATAAATGGACTAAATTATCCAATCAAAATATATAAGATGACAGAATAGATTAAAAAAAAAAAACACCAAGATCCATCTATATGCTGCCTACAAGAGACTGATTTTAGATCTAAAGTCACCTGCAGATTGAAAGTGAGGGGATGGAGAAACACTTATCATGGAAATAGATGTCAAGAGAAAACCAGAGTAGCAATACTTATATCAGGAAACAAGACTTTAAAACAAAGCCTGTAACAAGAGAAAAAGGAGGACACTATATAATAATACAAGGGAGAATCCAACATGAAGATCTAAGAATTTTAAATACTTATATACCCAACATGAGAGCACCCAAATATATAAAACGATTAATAACAAATATAAAGAAACTAATTGGTAATGATACAATAATAGTAGAGGACTTTAATATCCCACATACATCAATGGACAAATCATTTAAAAAGAAAATCAACAAGGAAACAAGGGCACTGAATGACACAGTGGACCAGATGGACTTAACAGATGTATTAAGATCATTTCATCCTAAAGCAGCAGAATACACATTCTTTTCAAGTACACATGGAACATTATCCAGAGCAGATCACATATTAGGGCACAAAACAGGCCTCAACAAATTCAAGAAGACTGAAGTCATACCATATACCTCTTCTGACCACCACACTGTGAAACTAGAAGTCAATGATAAGTAAAAATCTGGAAAGGCCATAAATACATGGGGTTTAAATAACATGCTACTAAACAATGAATGGATCAACCAGGAAATAAAAGAAGAAATTAAAAAAAAATGGAAATAAATGAAAATGAAAATACAATGGTCCAAAACTTCTGGGATGCAGCAAAAGTGGCCTACAAGGGAAGTATATAGCAATACAGGCCTACAACAAGAAGCAAGAAAACCAGACAACCTAACCTTACACCTAAAAGAGCTAGAAAAAGAACAAACCAAACCCCAAACCAAGAGAAGGAAGGAAATTATAATAACGATTAGAGAAGAAACAACTGATACAGAAATTATAAGAACAATAGAACAGATCAATGAAACCAGGACTGGTTCTTTGAAAAAGTTAACAAAATTATTAAACCTCTAGCAAGACTTATCAAAAAGAAAAGAGACAGAACCCATATAAATAAAATCACAAATGAGAGAGGAGAAATAACCATCAACACTACAGAAATACAAATAATTGTAAGAGAATATTATGAAAAACTGTATGCCCCCCAATTGGACAACCTAAAAGAAGTGGACAAATTCCTGGAAATGTATAGATTACAAAAACTGAAGCAGGAATAGAAAATCTGAACAGACTGAAACCAGCAGAGAAATTGAATCAGTAATAAAAAAACTTCCAACAAACAAAAGTCCAGGACTAGATGGCTTCACAAGCAAATTCTGCCAAACATTTAAAGAAAACTGAATACCCATTCTTCTCAAACTATTCCAATAAATAGAAAAGAAAGGAAATTTTGCAAATTCATTCTATGAGGCCACCATTACCCTGATATCAAAACCACATAAAGATACCTTTTAAAAAGAGAACTGTTAAGAGGGAACATACCTCAACATAATAAAGACCATATATGAAAAATGCATAGGCAATATCATCCTGAATGTGGAAAACTGAGAGCTTTTCCTCTAAAGTCAGGAACAAGACAGGGATGTCCACTCTCACCACTTCTATTTAACATAGGTCTAGAAGTGCTAGCCACAGCAATTGAACAAGAAAAAGAAATAAAAGGCATCCAAATCAGCAAAAACAGTAGTAAAACATTCACTATTTTCAAATGATATGATTTTTATATATAAAAAACTCAAAAGACCACCAAAAAATTGCTAGAAGTGATAAATGAATTTAGTAAAATCACCAGATACAACAACCAGATACAATCAACGTACAGAGATCTGTTACATTTCTATATGCCAATAATGAAGGAGCCAAAAGAGAAATTAAGGTATCAATCCCATTTACAATTGCACCCAAAATAACAAAATACCTAGAAATAAACCTAACCAAAGAAGTGAAGGACCTGCACTCTGAAAACTATTAAACACTGAAGAAGGAAATTGAAGAGGGCACAAAGAAAGGCATTCCATGATCATGAATTGGAAGAATAAATATTGTTAAAATGTCTATACTCCCTAAATCTTAAAATAAATAAATAAATATACATACAGTTTAAAAAAAAATGGCTATACTCCCTAAAGCAATCTACACATTCAGTGCGATCCCTATCAAAACACCAACAGCATTTCTCACAGGGCTAGAATAAACATTCCTAATATTTGTATGGAAACAAAAAAGACCATGAATAGCCATAGCAACCTTGAAAAAGAAAAGCAAATCCAGAAGGATCACACTTTCAAACTTCACGTTATATTACAAACTGTAGTAATCAAAAGAATATGGTACTAGCATGAAAACACTCACAAAAATCAATAGAACAGAACAGAAATTCCAGAAATGAACCCACATCTATATGGCCAACTAATCTTTGACAAAGTAGGAAAGAATATCCAATGGCAAAAAGACAGTGTCTTCAACAACTGATGTTGGAAAAACTGGACAGCAACATGCCAAAGAATGAAATTGGATCATTCTCTTTTACCATACACAAAAATAAGCCCAACATGGTTTAAAGATATAAACATGAGATTTGAAATCATAAAAGTCCTTGAAGAAAGCACAAGCAATAATTTCTCTGATATCCGCTGTATCAACTTGTTTCTGGATATATCTCCTGAGGCAAGGGGTGCAAAATTTAAAAAATACTATCAGACTAGATCAAAATAAAAGGCTTCTGCACAGCAAAGGAAACAATCAATAAGACTAAAAGGCAACCAAAAGTATGGGAGATGATAGTTGCAAATGATAAAGGGTTAGTATCCAAAATATATAAACTTATAAAATTCAACATGCCCAAAACAAATAATTTAATTTAAAAAAGGACAGAAGACATAAAAAGACATTTTTCCAAGAAGACATACGGATAGCCAAAACATACGTGAAAACATGCTCGTCATTACTTATCACCAGGGAAATGTAAATCAAAACTACAATGAAATATCACCTAAAACCTGTCAGAATAGAAAAATCAATAGCACAGGGAACAACAGGTATTGGTGAGGATGTGGAAAGGGGAACCCTCTTGCACTGCTGGTAAGGATGCAAACTGGTGCAGCCACTCTGGAAAACAGTAGAGGTTTCTCTAAAAGTTAAAATTAGAACTACCCCACGATCCAGCAATTGCATTACTAGGTATTTACCCAAGGAATACAAAATACTAATTCAAAGGGATGCATATACCTCAGTGTTTATAGCAACATTATCTGTAATTGCCAAACTATGGGAACAGCCTAATTTTCCATCAATGCATGAATGGATAAAGATATGTGTGCACACACACACACACGCGCGCATATTATATATATTGTAATATATTATATTATATTATATATATATATATATATATATATATATATAAAATGGAATATTATTCAGCCATAAAAGAGAATGAAATCATGCCATTTGCAAAAACATGGATGGAGCTAGGAATATTATACTAAGCAAAATAAGTCAGAGAATATTATGCCAAGCAAAGGATGCCAATCAGAGAAGAAATTAAATATGATTCCACTCATGTGGAATTTAAGAAACAAAACAAAGGAGCAATGGGAAAAAGAGAGAGAGAGGCATACCAAGAAGCAGAGTCTTAACTATAGAGAACCAACTGATGTTTACCAGAGGTGAGGTAGATGGGGGAAATGGGTTAAATAGGTGATGGGGATTAAGGAATGCTCCTGCTGTGATGAGCACTAATTGAATCATTATACTTTACCTCTGAAATTAATACTACACTGTATGTTAACTAACTGGAATTTAAATAAAAACTTTAGTGGGGGAGGAGTCAAGATGGCGGAGAAGTAGCAGGCTGAGACTACTTCAG
>NW_019154089.1:34373153-34534301 GCF_002288905.1 Enhydra lutris kenyoni | reverse complement strand
ATCAGAAGTAGGCAGAGAGGCAGGCAGAGAGAGAGGAGGAGGCAGGCTCCCCACCGAGCAGAGAGCCCAATGCGGGGCTCCATCCCAGGATCCTGAGATCACGACCTGAGCTGAAAACAGAGGCTTAATCCACTGAGCCACCCAGGCACCCCACCATAAGTGACTCTTAATCTCACAAAACAAACTGAGGGTTGATGGGTGGAGGGGGGTGGGGGGGTGGGATTATGGACATTGGGGAGGGTATGTGCTATGGTGAGTGCTGTGAAGTATGTAAACTTGGCGATTCACAGACCTGTACCCCTGGGGATAAAAATATATTATATGTTTATAAAAATAAAATTAAAAAAAAAAACTTTAAAAATCTATCATTGAAACCTACCATATTAACAGGTAAAGATGGAAATTATACAATTGTATCCATCCAGAAAAAATCATTTGACAAAACTCAGTATCCATTCATGATTTAAAAAAAAATAGCAATCTCTCAGAAACACAAGAATAGAAGGGATTTTCCTCAACTTAATAAAGACCTCTACAAAAAAAACAAAGCAAAACCTACAGCTAATGAATCTCTTAGTGATAAAAGTCTGAATGAATACTTTTCTCCCAAGATCAGGAACAGGTAGGGACATTTGTTCTCACCACACTAATTCAACATAACACTGGAAGTTCCACCCAGTACAAGGAAAGGAAAGGAAAGGAAAGGAAACGAAACGAAACGAAATGAAACGAAACGAAACGAAACAAAGGACATACAGATAAGAAAGGAAGAAATGAAACTGTCAATATTTACAGGTGACGTGATTGCCTATAAATAAAATTTCAAAGAATCCATCAAACCCCACCCCCCCAAACCTAGAACGTTTAAGTAGGTCCAACAAGGTCAAAGGGGTTAAGATAAATATCAGCTGCATTTCCATCTACTACCAATTTGCACATGGACATCAAAATTTGAAAAAATGATCTCTAATAGTTCAAAATACTTAGATGTATAGACTTGCATGCTGAAAAATAAAAACTGCTTATTAAGGAAATCACAGTATGCCTAATAAATACATGTACTGTGTTCATGAATTAAAAGACTAAAGATAGTGAAAGATGTCAATTCTCTTCATATTGATATATAGGTATAATGTAATTCCTGTCAAAATCCCAGCAAGATTTTTTTGTAGATATAGGGAAATTTTTCTAAAATAATTATATGGAAATTCAAAGGAACTAGAAGAGGTAACACCATTTTGAAAAGAAGAATAATGTGGGAAGAATCAGCCTACTTTTTTGAAGATTTAATATATAGCCTCAGTAATCAAGATCATGTAGCATCAGTGGATGTATAGATACATGGATCAATGGAAAAGAGAACCCAGAAACAGATGTACACAAATATGCCCAACTCTTTTTTTTTTTGCTGATAACATTATTTAATAAGAAAAAATTTTAAAATTATATATTTTTAGAATTAATATGAGTCCTAAGGTGGGAGAATATGATGTTAATATTTTCAAAATTAGTCACATTTTTATAGATAAGCAATAAACAACATCTTTGGTGATGTATCATTTCAAGTAATATACAAACATAAAATACCTGAAAATTTAATGACAGACATCTACAAAGACAACTACAGAGTATTACTGAGAAATTTTTAAAACCCCAAATAAATAAAATGAATCCAACTCATTTTTGATAATGGTACAAAGGAAATTAGACAGAAGTAAGAGGGTTTTTTTGTTTTGTTTTGTTTTTTTAAGAACAGTGCTAGAAAAATTGGACATACACAGGCAAAAAGAAAAAAAAAAGAATATCAACCTACATCTCATACTGTATAAAAAGAATTAAGTCAAAATGAATCATAGACTTAAATATAAAACATAAAGCTATAAACATTTGTGAAAAAAATGCAAGATAAAATTTTTAGGATCTAGGTTTAGGCAAGGACTTTTGACTTGACACCAAAAGCACGAGCCATTAAAAAAATGAGAAATTGGATTTCATTAATATTAAAGATTTTTGCTCATGAAAGACTGTGTTAAGAGATGAAAAGGCATGATATAGAGTAGGAGAAAGTATTTATAAAACTTTTATCTGGCAAATGACTACTATCTATAAAATATAAAAAAACTCTTGAGTGTAATATTAAAAGATCAAATGATCAAATTAGAAAATGGACAAAAGATATGAATAGACATTTCACAGAGGAGTATAAACAGATGACAAGCATATGAAAAAATGTTCAGTATCATTAGCCTTTCAGGAAATGCAAATTAAAATCATGATGAAACATCACCACACACCTAGCAGAATGGCTAAGATTTAAAAAAAAAAAAAAAAGTGAAACCAAATGCTTATAAGGATCCAGATAAGTGATTAAACTGTGATGTAACTATATTTTGGAATACTACTCAACGGAAGAAAAGAAAAAAAAAAGTAAAGGGAACTATTGATTTATGTGACCATGTGTCAACCAAGATGAATCTTTAGAGATTTATTCTGAGTGAAAAATGGCAGTCCCAAAGTGTAACATACAGTGTGATTGCACTCTATAGAATTCTTATAATGAAAAATTACAGAAATGGACCACAAATTGGTGGGTTCAGGGGTTAAAGATGGGACAATGGAAATCAAGTTGGAAGTGGGCTATAAAAGGGTAACATGATCCTTGAAGTGGCAGACATATTCTGTATCTTGAATGTATAAATGTCAATATTCAGTTTGTGATATTTTACTATCCATCTTCCCAAGGTGTTACCATTAGGGCAAACAGATTAAATAGTACATAAAATATTTCTGTATTACTTTTAAAAACCGATTGTGAATCTATGATTATCTCAAAATAAGATATTTAATTTAAAAATTTAGTAAAAGGTATATTTCTAGAGAGAAGTAAATGAGTCTAAAAATGGGCTGTTGGTATGTTTCTAGCAGTCTATAGCACAGCTTCTGTCCTTCTACCTATGACATACTAATATGTTACCTGGCACCTCTCATGAGCATTAGGCCTTACTATGGGACTCATTTCTTGTATTCCTTTGATCCTCCTTGGTGCCCCACTCTCTTTCCCATCACTTATCTTTCTTACATCTCTGTTACTCCATCAATAATTTTTCCTTTTCAAAAGATGCTACAAAGAGTTGACCTAATCAACCTCTGAAATAAGAACATCAAAGATACGTCATTTTATGTAGAAGGAAAAATCATAAGGAACAGGTTATCTAGGATCTAATTTCAGCCTGATACTTCCTTGGAGAAAGATCCTGGGTGAAAACCCAGACAGCAGTATGTCTCAATTTCCTTCTCTGTAATATGACTAGACTTTGTCTTTTCTTCCTCATAATGTATTGATTATAAAAGTAGATGAAATAAGAGAAGTCCAAAGGCTTTTTGAGGGAAGGGATACTGCATATAAGCTGGCATAGTTGTAATTCCGTCTTGAGAGCATCTGCTTTTACTAGGAGGCAAAGATGCGAGTCACTCTAATGGTTTAATTTTCACAGCTGGCAAGAAGGAGGTCTTTGTACAACCACCAACCAATTTATTTACTTTTTGGTAAAGAATGCAGTGATTCCATTGCTGTCACAGGCACAAGCATCATCAGAAATGGCAATTTGAAAGAAAGAAAAGAAAAACACCTTTGCCATCAAGAAATAGCACAATGTCCTATACACAGAAAGTCCTCAAAACAGGTTGATTTGAATTGAATGATGGTTTCAAGAATTAGAACTTGCCAATCAATAATATCAACCAAACTTCGGTGGGACGTTGCAGTCATAAGTATGGCACTCTGCCATGCAAAAATTCAAAGCCACTGATGTTCCCAGGAAGTCTCTTATTATCCAGGTAATAAGCAGAGTAGTCTTTGCTTCACATTCAAGATGCTGGATGTCTGTTTTGTTCCTTACCCCTCATCTGGGCAAACCTCTATAACTTAAATCACAGATGGCAAATTCATAGAATATGTACTGCTACTCTTTTCTTCCACACCCAGGGAAGACGTTACTAATTGAAAATAAATCCTGCTGTCAATTAATCATGGTCATTCAAGAAACCTATTTGTGACAATATGGATGGACCTAGAGCGTATTGTGCCAAATGAAATAAGTCAAGCACGGGAAGAGAAATACCATGTGATTTAACTTATATGTGGAAGCAAAGCAAAACAAATGAACAACAACAACAAAAAGCCTTCAAAAACCAGACTCCTAAATGCAGGTGTTTACCAGAAGGGAGGTTGGGTTAGGGGCAGGTGAAATAAAGGAGATTAGGAGGTATGAACTTCCAGTTATAAAATAAGTCATAAGATGAAAATTACAGCATAGGGAATATCATCAATAATATTATAATAACACTGTATGGTGACAGATGGTGACTACACTTCTCATGATAAGCCATGAATAATTTATAGGGATTATCAAATCACTATATTATACAACTGAAATTAATATAATGTTGTATGTCAACTACAATAATAAAAAGAATGAAATTAAAGAAGAAACCCATTGGTCAATCCTTGTTAATTTGCTCTTTTCCCACAAGTCTTACAACACAAGTCTCACAACACAAGTCTCCATTTTTATCTTGTGATTTGGTGTTTGTTATGTGTAAGGTGATAGGGCAGGTGACCGCTGATTTTAAGGCACTCAGAGTCAATTAGAACAGAAAACTTCAGTTAGCCAGCAGAGAGTACATCATTAGTTTTTGACGTAGTGTTCAATGATTCATTAGTTGTATATAACAAAGAAACCACAAATAAAACTATAAAACAAAACACAAAAAACCAGAAAACTTCAGTCCACGTAATTCTGCATTGGGGTAGGCATGCTGAAAGTGCTGGGAGAAAGGCACAAGCATCAAGTGAGGTCTAAAACGTAAAAGGGTACGTGTTACTAGTAAGATCTGGGAAGACTTCTTGATCATGTCCAAAAGTGTTTTATCAAAGTAGCGAAGACCTTCATTTCCAGAGATGAGAAAGAGCATTCTATTCAGATAGCAAAGGCAATAAATGCAGTGACACATATGGTATGTAGAGGAAACAAGTCTTTTGTTTGGTGCATAGGGTGTCTTGAGGGAAATGACAGGATAGGAAATTTAACAGGAAAAAACTGGGCCAAATCTTGGAGGACTAAAGATCAAATCAGGTCAAAATACTGGTGCCTCCCAAAGCACCCAGTGTATAGATATAGTAAACACAAAGCACATCAAAGTCAGAAAAGATGTCAAAGCAATAATATTCTCTTTAATTTTGAGACAGAGACAACATTTTATAGATGAAGTAACTGAGAGTCATAAAGGCTAAAGATCTGGGTCAAGTTTCAGAACCGAATGGAATCCAAGACTTTTACTACCTACTGAATAGCATGTTTTGTTTTTTGTTTTTTGTTTTTTTTTTTACCCCCAGTTTTCTCTCTCTGGGCACAGAAACAGATAATGAGGACCACCTCTGCTTTCTCTGGTTGAATTACATACTTTCTAGACTCTTCACCAATAGTGATTTTTTCCTTCTAATTCAATTTCAGCTCAAAAGTCACTTATTTGGGGAGCCCTTCCCTGACCATACTGTCTGAAGTCGCCCCTCACATCACTGTCCACACCATCAACCTGATTTTCTTCACATCAGGAACCAAATTTTGAAATTACTTTGTTCATTTATCAATTTATTTTTGTCTTCTCCTTTAGAAGTCAAGTTCTGTTCATTCTTTCTTTCTGCTTCTGCTAAAATTCGATCTTGAATTACTAGCAATGTTCTAAATCTGTGGGGAAAAGAGAGAGACAGAGAGAGAGGCAAGAAGTTTAAAAGGAAGAGATGTGGAGAGAGGAAACTTCCAAGTAAGTTAATACAGGTTAACTAGTTCACTGAACTAACTATGAGCACCCACTGTGAAGCACCATGTTAGACAGTAATAAGAGAGATACAAAAGCAAGTAAATAAACATGGTATTTTCCCTATTCTCAAAGAGGTTACTGCCCAGAGATAAAGTCCAAATGTATCCAGGTCATTAACCAGATAAAATTACAACTGTGAATAATGCAAAGAATGAGAAACACAAATTGCTATGTGAGCAAAAGATAGCAATATTTTACCTTATCAGGGAAGGCTCCACTGAGAAAATGATGTTTGAGTGGAAATCTCAAGGTAGGTACAAGTAAATGAGGTGAAGAGAAGGAAGAATATTCTAGGAGCATTTCAACAGTCAATGTATTATGCTTGTTTATGTTACTGATAGTGATGGTGGTCTCCAGGCACCTTAAGTGCCCGTCACTCTGGAATACTGACATTCTAGCAGGGCCCCTGGACATAGGAGGAAAAGGTGGTGTGACAGGATCAGCAGTACCAATTAATTACTATTCTTTGCACTAGAATCATTGTTAGTCTCAGAATAAACACTGAATGGCTAATGCAATGTTATCTGTCTACAGCAGAATTTTAATTTGCATGCTTTATGACACTAATACTTTTACACTATCCAGTAGATAGCTTTTAGAGTCAGTCTTTCTCTCCAATCTTTTAATACAGTGTGGGAACAAATTAGTTTTTCCCCTTTCCTCCTTTTAGAATTCTTTCCTCTGGGCATTGCTGTATTTCTTTTCACATTTCTGTTAATTGACTTGTATATTAATTTAACTAACATTTGTTGACTATGGGCAAAGTCCATGGCAGGAACTATGAGGGATTCTGGCTCTTAGAAAGCAGGCATGCTCACAGACTGAACACTTTCTTTTCTTCTACATTGAAGAATCAACCTCTGTTTGCACTTGTTCAAACACATAATCCTATTCCAGGTCTTTTTGTGTTGGACCTATTTTCCCATTGCTTGGACATCTTTCCTTTATACAACTGACAATCTCTAACATTTGTCTTAAATTCCATCTTTTCTTTGAAGCCATGAATCTCTCAGGATTATTTGCACTGCAAGTGACAGAAAACCCAATTCTATCTTCTATTTCGTAAGGAAATATATTGTCTTTTGTAGCTGAACAATTCTGGGGGAAATGTGACATCAGAATAGCTTGTTTCAAAGCAAACCAATGTTAGGTCTTCTCCCCTCCCCCATATTTTGTTTTTTCTTCTGTATAGATTCTAGATCCTATGAACAGATCCTATAAACTGTTGACTTCAAACCTTGGTGGGGGGGTGGATATCAAGTATACTTTCCCAAAAATCTCAGGGAAAGGTTTCATTTCTCATTGGCCTGTACTGGTCTCACAACCATCCTCAAACTTATTACTATTTTCAGGGAAATGCAGGGCATTAGTCACATGATAGGCAGGCCCAGTCACATGATAGTCTTGTTGACCTATTGATATTCCTTGAGTACTTCCTTTGTTCTTATCATGCATGAATGCCTTTCTTTGGCTCCAGAAATACTTATAAAACTGTATATTCTATCTGCTTGGAAACTCACTGTAGCAGGTAAGATAGAAAAGTCATGGTGATAGTGATGGCAGAGTCTATAAATGGGTTACTTATAAAGATAGTGCTAAATAAGTATTCCTTTATTGGTGACTTTCTCTGCCCAAATTATCATAGGGACCACACAAAATTACAGTTTAAAGGAAGAAATATGCCCTATACTCAAGAGACAACATGGTAGTGTTTTCAAACATGACTATAATTAAAATAATATCATTAATGTATATTATGTGCTAGGTATTGTGCTGAGGGCATTACTAACATTTTGCATTTAAAACCACACAACAATGTCTTCATTTATAGATGGGGAAGAGAAACTTGAAACTCGTCGTTTTCTCAAGTATTTCAGCAAGTATACGACTATCAAATTTGAATCCATTGTGTTAAGAAATGAGAATACAAG
Organism: Enhydra lutris kenyoni; assembly: GCF_002288905.1. Lineage (NCBI taxonomy): Eukaryota > Metazoa > Chordata > Mammalia > Carnivora > Mustelidae > Enhydra > Enhydra lutris. The sequence continues at coordinate 34,526,490 of NW_019154089.1, read as the reverse complement.
AGTGTACAAAACCCAGCAAGGTATTGCTCTCATAAAGTGATTCAGCCATAGTACAGGAGATAGATAGTATTCAAATAATTATTTATATAAACATCAAATTACACAGTGGATGGTTTACAGTGAAGCAGCACAGGATGCTAAGAGAATATAGAGCAGGGCATTTCTGGGATCTCAAGAAAAATTCTTCTGGAGAATTTATGCTTGAACTTGGACTCTAGGGATGATCCTAAGGTTAGCAAGATGGAGAAAGGAGAGATATTCTACACAGAGGACACTATGTAGTCAAATGCTCCACAGGGCAAGGAAAAATGGTATGTTTAAAGATATGAAATAAGGCCAGAGTGACCAGGGCATTGAGAAATACTGTAACCTTTGGATAAGCTGATACAGAATATTAAACTGTGACTATAATGTCCAACCTTTCAGGGCTTTGGTAGTCTATAGTATATGTTTTGATTTTAGAGTAACCCAAAATAATTGCAGGGTTTTGAGCATAGGAGTGACTTGATTAGACTGCATTGCAAGGAGGTAGACAACTAGGAATATATTGTATACTCCAAGAGACATTGCTGTGACATCAACAAGAGAAGTGAAGAAACTGACCAATGCAGGAGATTATCAGAGGGTAAAATAATAATTACTTCATCATGACAAGTTTTGGATTAGATGAGGGAAGGTGAGGTGAGAGAGAAAGAAGTCAAGATGAAGCCCAAGTGCATGCAGTTATCTTCGTATGAACCAAAGTTACTAACAGGAAGACAGAAAAGTAGGGAGAATACTTCAATAGTATTAGGAATTAGGGGATGTAAATTGGATGGGAGGAGAGGCAACTGTATAATCAAAAGGAAAGAGGTAAGCCCATGTGGGTGGTTTGGTGGGCAGAAAATTGGCAGGAGCCATTCAATAAAGATAAATAGAAGAAAATAAGACAGGAAAATAGGATGGGAACAGATCAAGCAGAGTGTTAGGAACAGGCTAAAGTATTTACAAAGGATCCAGTGGCAAGGGAGAACCACCACAATTTTCAGACAAGAGGAATGGCATAACCATGTAAGCATGTCAGGAAGATTTGTAGCCACTTGTTAAAGAACAGAGAGGCATAGTAAAGAGAACAGAGGAGATTGAAAGGGTTAAGGGGGCAGTAAGGAGGCTGATGCCATACGTTCAAAAAAGGATAATGGAGATAGGGCCAAAAGTCAGAAACAAATTCTGAAGTAATGTGAGTATGCCAACATGCTAGATTCAATGAGGTTTATGAAAGATTAATAGGTTATCCTCTACCTCAGGGAATTTGCAGTTTAGGGAGGAGTAAGATTTTTTCCCATTTCTTTAAGCCCAAATAAGTAATATAAGATAGGAAAAATCTACAGAATTTTAGAGGACAGGGACCTAGGAAGGGATCTGGGAAGGGATCTGTGAAGGGACCCAGGAAGACCTCTTGGAAGAATTTAGAATGTGGTTTTAAGTTCAGTAGACAGAAGGGAAAAGCATTGTCAGTGGTCACAATCTCAAATGCCCATGTCTCCAGAAGAATCTGAAGTCTGCCTAAAATTCCATTATAACATGTCAGATTCCTTGGTGTGATTTTGCAGCCCCTCCCAACTAAGCACACTCTGCAAATTACTCTAAGGAGACGTACAGCCGCTTTCTGGAGACGTTAATGAAGATGGTAATGAGAATGGGCTGAACTATAACCTCAGAAAGCCCTCCAATAGACACCTTGAACTCTCTGCAGCCTCTCATGCCACTCACTGCCACCCTTTGTCAGTTTTGCCATTATACTATCTGACAGTTTTCAATCCTGAAGACAGTGTTCATATCCAGGCCAATTTACAATTAATCTTGCAGATGGGTTCTCATCAAACTCCATCACACAATTTCCTGAGATGCCAACATATAATGCACAATGCATTTCTTTCATGTACTGTAATTATAATTCTACCAGAAAACCAGTCAAGGATTTCTAACATTTTTATCTTTGTAACTCTAAGTAGCATATCCATTTATATTCACAGCTCTGGGGCTGATGGCTTTGCTAGGAAATGGGAGTTATAAATACCAGTGGTTTTTCTAGAATCATGGGACAATGTAATTCACAGTAGGAAGTGAACTAAGAGGTCATCTGATAACTCTAATATTTGTGCAATCTTATTACAGTTTCTAACCATTCTTCTCATTTGGCCCATGAGATGCACTGGGCAGCTACCCATTCTGTAGCTGAAGAATCTGTGTTTTAGAGAAGCATTAGGACTTGCTCCAGATGACACTCTTTGGCACCCTGATCTTAGAACCTAGGTCTTCTGATTCTTAGATTACTATTCTTTGTACTTTAGTGCATTGGTCTCTAAAGTATAAATACACTCAGAGGGTTGACAAAGTCAAATTACATCAGAGGATTGGAAAACAAAAACATCTGAAGTCTTATTAAATTTAGGAGTGAAGAAGCTACAGCCAACAAGAAGAATGCATGCCCAGTCTAAAGGCAATTACATAAAACATAATCCAAAACACTGGTCTGGGAAGACATACTACAAGTGTAGACTGAATTTGGCCCCTGGGGTGCCAACTTATGACCCTTACTTTAACATCTGAAGAAAAAAAAAAACCACAGCCACCCCAGTTCCCAGTTCCCCAACCCCCAGATTTTTAATATGTATTATCTTTGTGAGAATGTTTGATATTTTCTTTCCCTTATATCCTTGTCAAGTACTCAAATCCTCAGGTTTTTATATGTACTTCTTTATATGTATTTTTGAGGTTTATGTCAGGAAGCAAGTTAGGCATATGGTTATCCTGATCATTAGGAGCGTGTATGTATAAAATAAAAGGAACAGTTAGAGTTAATATAGGTGTTCAGAGAAAAGCGCTTTCCCTGGGCACTGAGGTGATTATTAAGAGCTTCCTGGAAAATATAGTTCTTCAGCTGATCCTTAAAGAATGGGTAGTCCTGATCAACAAGACAGCCTGGTATTGGCACTAAAACAGACACATAGACCAATAGAACAGAACAAAGACTCCAGAAATGGATTCTCAATTCTATAGTCAACTAATCCTTGACAAAGCAGGAAAAAAATATCCAATGGAAAAAAGACAGTCTTTTCAATAAGTGGTGCTGGAAAATTGGACAATTATGCATAGAAGAATGAAACTGGACCATTCCCTTACACCATACACAAAGATAAACTCAGAATGGATGAAAGACCTCAATATGAGACAGGAATCCATCAAAATCCTAGAGGAGGACATAAACAGTAATGTCTTTGACATCTGCTACAGTAACTCCTTTCAAGACACATCTCCAAAGGCAAGTGAAACAAAAGTGAAAATGAACTTTTGGGACTCCATCAAGATAAAAAGCTTCTGCACAGCACAGGAAACAGTCAACAAAACTAAGAAGCAGCCCACAGAATGGGAGAAGATATTTGCAAATGACATTACACATAAAGGGCTGATATCCAAGATCTATAAACTACTTCCCAAACCCAACACTCAAAAAACAAATAACCCAGTCAAAAAATGGGCGGGAGACATGAACAGACACATGAAAAAATGAAACACAGGGCTTGATAATGAAAAAATGCTCAACATCATTAGCCATCAGGGAAATACAAATCAAAACCATAATGAGCTACCACCTTATACCAGTTAGAATGGCAATAATTTACAAAACAGGAAACAATAAATGTTGGTGAAGATGTGGAGAAAGGGGAACCCTCTTACACTGTTGGTGGGAATGGAAGCTGGTACAGCCACTCTGGAAAACAGTATGGAAGTTCCTCAAGATGTTAAGAGCTATCCTCTGACCCACCAATTGTAGTACAAGGCACTTATCCCAAAGATACATAGTGAAAAAAAGGGGCACGTGCACCCCAATGTTCATAGCAGCAATGTCCACAATAGTCAAACTGTGGAAGGAGCCAAGATGTCCTTCAACAGATGAATGGATAAAGAAGATGTGGTCCATATATACAATGGAATATTATTCAGCCATCAGAAATGATGAATAACCATCATTTGCATCCACATGGATGGAACCAGAGGGGATTATGCTAAGTGTAGTAAGTGAAGCAGAGAAAGAAAATTATCATATGGTTTCATTCATATGTGACAAATAAGCAATAACATGGAGGACCATAGGAAGGGAGGGAATTCCAAAGGGTGAGAACTTAGAGAGGGAGATGAATGATGAGAGACTATGGACCCAGGAGACAAACTGAGGGTTTCAGAGGGGAAGGGGTAGAGGAGGGAATAACAGGGTGATGGGTATTAAGGAGGGCATGTGCTGAGTACTGAGTATTATACATAACTAATGAATAACTGAACACTACATCAAAAACTAATGATGTACTATACAGTGGCTAACTAAACATGAAAAAAAAAATGGGCAGCCCTTTGGTGATGATATTCAATTAGTGGTCTCCAAACTGAGGGGCCAAGACAAGACTCTGAAAAAGAATGAAAATATAGTATCTTTTATTAATTTTTCTATTTTTATGTGTTTAAAATTTTGTTTATTCTTACCATGTGCAGAGCATATTTGTAGACAAATATGCATATATAGTTTATAAACAAGAAATATTCACAAATTTGAATAAATTCTCAAAAATATTTTCTAAAGGCTGATGAGACCAAACGCTTTAGCGTTGAATAGACCATGATGATATGATTACCATTTTTTGAGTGGTTATTATGAAGCAGGTGCTTTGTTTTCAGTTTCATCCATTTTTGCTCCTATCTTTATTTCCCTCTTTCTTCTTGATTAGGCTTTATTTTGCTGCTCATTTTCTAGGATCTTGAGGTGGGAGCTTAGATTATTGATACGAGAGTTTTCCTTTCTTCTATGTATTCAGTGCCTGAACAGTTCCTCTTTACCCTACATTAGCTATGCCTAACACATTTTGATATATTTTATTTTCATTTATCTCTATTTTTTTAAATTTCTCTTGAGACTTTCTCTTTGACCCATGAATTATTTAGATATAAAATATTTAGATACATGCTGTTTCGTACCCAAGTGTTTGAAGATGATATTCTTATCTTTTGGTTAATAATTTCTAGCTTGATTTCACTGAGATTCTTTCAATTCATGTAAATTTACTGGTTTGTTTTGTGGCCAAATATATGTTCTCTCTCGGTATACGTTCTGTGGGCATTTGAAAAGAGTTTGTATTCTATTTTTGTTGGGTAGAGTATTCAATAAATGTCGATTAGATCATGCTGACTGATGGTGTTGGATCCTTCTGTATCCTTACTGATTTTCTGTCTAGCTGTTTTATCAGTTGCTGAAAGAGAGATGTTAAAGTCTTCAGGTATAATTATGGATCTATCTATTTTTCTTTTCAGTTTTGATTTTGCTTCATGTATTTTTCAGCTTTGCTGTTCAGTGCATATATATTTGGATTGTTGTATCTTCTTGATGTGTTGACCTTGTTATTGTGCTTAACCTCCCTTTCTATATCTGGTAATTTTCTCTGTGATAAAATCTAGTTTATTAGATATTAATATAGTAACTACTCTCACTTTATTTAAATAATATTTCTTTTTCACTCTTTTACTATCAAATTGTCTGCATTAAGGTGCTTTTTTTGTAGACAACATACTGAGGGGTCATGTTTTCTAATCTACTCTGTCAATCTCTGTCTTTTAATTGGTGTGTTTACATCATTTCATTTAATGTTGCTATTGATGTAACAGGGCTAAAGTTTACTATTTTTTGCTTTATCATTGGTTTCTCTTTTTCCTATTTTTCTGTGGGTTACTTGAATATTTTTAGAATTCCAGTTTGATTTATCACTAGTGTTTTTTAGTATATTTCTTTGTGTAGTTTCAGTGGTTACCATGGGTATTTTATATAAATAATTTAATAGTCTACTTATATCATCATTTAACTCAGCTAAATGAAAATCTTGCTTCTTTTTATGTCCTTTTTCCTCCTCTATGTACGTCTTAGTTATCTAGGGCTTCCATAATGAAATACCTTAGATGGGTGGCTTAAACAATAAAAACATATTTCTCACAGTTACTGAGGCTAGCAATCTGAGATTAGGGTGCCAGCATGGTCTTGTTCTGGTAAGGACTATCTTGCTGGCTTGCAGAAGGCCACCTTCATAATGTGTTTTCACATAGCAGAGAGAACAAAAGAGAAGGGTGAGGAGAAGTGGGAGAGGGACAAGAAGAGATGAAGAGAGAGAGAAAGAAGATGAAATAAAGTGAAGTCAGAGAAAGGAGGGAGAGAGAGAGAGCAAGAACACACACTGGTCTTTTCTTATAAGGGCACTAATTTCACCTTGAGGGCCCCATCCTGATGACTTCATTTAAACTAACTATCTCTCAAAGGCCTATCTCTAAATACCATCACATTCGGAGAGGGCTTCAACATATGAATGGGGTGGATAGCACAATTCAATCCATAGCAATTTTTAATATAATTGCCTTAAATATTTATCTAATACATTTAGAACCATATCAGACACTATTATAATTTTTGTTTCATCTGTCAAACAACATAGAAAGCTCAAGAAGAGGAAAACAATCTTTGTTTTTATCCATATTTTTAGCTTACCTTGTTCTTCCTTCCTTTCTGATATTCTAAGAGTCCTTATTTTATTATTGCCTTTCTGTTTAAAGAAATTTATTTTGCTTTACTTTAGGGTAAGTTTTCTGGTAATAAATTCTATTTTATCTCATCTGAAAATATCTTGATTTTCCCTTTTGTTTCTTATAAAAGATGGTATTTTTACCATTTTTTATAAGTTATAAGATATAAATTTTGATATAGAATTTTGGGTTTATTTTTCCTTCAGTATTTGAAAATATGATGTTAATTCATTCATAATCATTCATAGATTATGGTGAGAAATCAGCTGTCCTTGGAGGGTTTTCCCCTCTACAGGTAAGTAATTTTTCTTTTTCTTTGCTTACTTTCCCTCATAATTTTTAATTTATCTCTAGTTTTCAGAAATTTAACTATAGTGGGCCTTAGTCTGGATTTCTTTAGATTGATGCTTTTGGGGGTTCATTAAACTCCTTGAATCTGTATACTTAGGTTTTGTGCCAAATTTGCAAAGTTTCGAATTACTTTGTCATCTATTCTTTTCCCCCCAACACTTCTTTCAGGAATTCAGTGATAGGAATACTATATCTTTTCTTATATTCTCACATTCCTTAGGCTTTTTTTTTTTTTTAGTTTACTTTTTCTCTGTGGTTCTGATTCTGTAATTTCTATTGCTTTAGCATCAAGTGCACAGATTCCTTCCTCTATCTCCTTTATTTGCTGTTAATTCCATCCACCGAGTTTTGTTTTGATTACTATATTTTATATTAAAGTTTCTATATGGTCCTACTCAACATTTTCATTTTCTTGCTGAGATTTTTTTTTATTAGTTTCAAGGATGTTCATAATTGTTGAAGCATTTCTCGGATAGATGCTCTTAAATTCATGTCAGATGATTCTAACATTTCTGTCAACTTGGTGGAGTCATCTATTGTTGCCTTTTATGATTCAGTTTTAGGTCTTCCTGGTTCTTGGTATGATGAGGGATTTTCATTTGAAACCTGAATATTATGAGTATCATGTTTTGAGACACCAGATCTGGGATGACTACTATGCCAGAAAAAGTATGCACATATCATAATAGTAGGACAGGTGCTGAATTGCGGTTTCCTTTACAGATGTCAATTGTTTGATGTGAAACTCAATGACTTTTCTCTAGGAACACACCTCTTAATGCTACTCAATGATACTGATTTTTCCCCCAAATCTCAATTTCCTTTTACTTCCATATTCCTTGTTTTTTTTAATACTATAATTTTATTGCATTTTGGCATTAAATGACAATTTTTAACAGAGTATAAAACTACTACAAGTTTAGGGCAGATAAAAACATGGACTTGTTAGAGGAAACCAAATATTTTCTTTAAGAAAATGCATGGCAGAATCCATGATTGGCAACCATAGATGGCCCAAATGTCATATTTTTCTGTTCTGCTCTTTTGGTCTTTGCAAGCCTATCAGATGTTGCCGCCACGAAACATTCGATAACAGTAGGCAGTTGCTACCTCAAGAAAGGTGGCGTAATAGCATACTTTAAGAACTCCTAGTGGTCTCTCCTTGCTTGGCTGACATAGGATGCTGGCCTCACACAAACTGCTGATCTTACTGTGAATCCAGAGGTCCTAGCACAAATAGGGAAAAAAGCAAAAATCTCCCTGTTAGAACCAGAACTTATCTTCAGAGCTGCGTATTCCCTAGAGTTATAACAGCAAATCCCTCTATACTCTCAGAATCTGTCCCACTGACCTTGAATTACATTATTTTCATTTTAATACACTGAAGTTTTAAAAGGCTGTGAAACCCTTAAAAAAATCATTTATCACATGGCTGAGTCTATGCCCCCAAGGAACTAACATGGAAATACAATCCAGAGTCAAAATTAATTTTTAAATATTATAAATTTTGTATGTTTTTCAAGAGACCCTAAAGAAGACTCAGCTCCTATGACCCTACACATATGACTTTTTCCTTCTTCCAAGCCTCTTATATGCAATGTTATATCAATGCTCTTAGAGTACGCGTGACTTTTCCTTTTATTTTTTCCTTGTATATCATTTCAGTGAACCTAGAATTTTATTTTACCTCCTCTCTTTATCCTTTTTAGTTTTATCTTTATCAGATTATTCACTTAATTCTATATTACAAAACTTTGAAAATCAGTCTGGAAACGCAGAATATTTTTCCAGAGAGGAGTAGAGTAAATGGAGAGAGACAGTGAACACACACTTTTGGAATCCATCATAGCTGTCAATGCTTTCAGAGAATTGCCTATTTCTATAGAGTTAGCTCTTGAAAGTATTATATCTAATATAAAAAAAAACAATATTATGTTATCTGCTAGCAGCTCAGAGTTCATTAGACACTTATTAAAAGAATTTCTTAACGCCTTATTTTGCTGTGTAGGCATGGGCGATGCAAGTGTTATTTTGTATGCAAGATCCAGAGGGCACAAACCACACATTTAAAGCTAGGTAATATGACCCAGCTCCAAATATTCTGGAATAAGTATTTGAATTAGAAATAATCTCTGAGATTATCAAGCCTGTGTTTCTCAACCTGGAGTGGATGTATCCTGGTGGCGCACCACAGGATATACAAAGCTACAAGGCAACAGCACGCATAATTCTGGAAAAGAAATTATATTCAATAATGAAATTTTAGAGTAAAACTTGCACAGATTTTCAATATGTTTCAATAAAGCAATCAATTGGAGGCTAGTTTTCAGATATATTTGACACTTCAAAGACATTGAGATTTTCCACTGCACTGCTTCAAGACTATGAACCCTCATGTGACTGGAATATATACTCACTTTCTTTTCATTTAGGGCAGTTGTTGCCAAACCTGCAAGCATAGTACACTAACCTGAAATGCTGTTTACATGATAGCGTTCTGGTGCACAAGAATCCTACCTCCCACATCAAACACATTGGTATTGGAATCTCTGGACAACCTGGGCATCTGGATTTTGTTTTTGTTGTTACTTCTTTTCTTTTTAAATTAAAACTCCTTGGTAACTCCCATATAAAACTGGCATTGAGAACCATTTATCTGAGAGATACCTGAGCAGAACCGTAAGAAAAGTGCTGCATAGCATATTCTCTTCATTTTGTACCTAAGGCAGCTGAGGCTCAGAAATGAAAAGGAACTCACTCAGGTCACATAGCATATTAGTGTCAGAGCTGAAACTAGAATGGAGATCTTAGGATATCTGTGCAGTGTTTTTCTATTATGTTTACCTCAACATTTATAATAGGCTGATGTCAGTTTTACAAACATTAGCTATCTGATGGTGATTTAGAAAAAGAACAATCTAAACCACCAAAGAAAGTCTTTTCTTTTCTTTTTTTTTTTAAGATTTTATTTGTTTATTTGACAGAAAGAGAGAGAAATCACAAGTAGGCAGAGAGGCAGGCAGAGAGAGAGGAGGAAGCAGGCTCCCCACTGAGCAGAGAGCCCGATGGGGGGCTCAATCCCAGGACCCTGGGACCATGACCTGAGCCGAAGCAGAGGCTTTAACCCACTGAGCCACCCAGGCGCCCCAAAGTATTTTTCTATATAGAAAATTAACAAACCGGTTTGTCTGGGCTGATCCACACAAATTTACATGGAAATAGCCTGAGCTTAAATGAGCTAGGAAATTTCCCTATTTCCAAGTATTTATGTTTATTATTTTTAACTCAATAAATACACATTCAGGCATAGCCCAGTGCTGGGCATTCTAAGGAAATCAAAGAGGTTCACAACTTCTCAAGGTGCTTTCTAGTAGTCCAGGGGAAATATGAGACCTGCCCACAATCACTACCACTTAAGGTAAGGTGGAATGAGACATCAACACAGATGCTGGGGAATCAACAGAGGAGGAATGATGTTCTAGGCTGGGTGGGAAGCAATAATGTTTCATAGGAAAGGGAGCTTTGAGGTTTGCTTGGAAGACTGAGGAGCATGTGATTTGAGTGAAAGGAGAGTGTCTACACCACCTATGGTAGCCCAAGAGAATGTGCAGGACACACAATGGAGCTACACTTCACAGGTTTGGATCTGCATCAGAGATCATGAAAAAAGTCACATAGAAAAAAAGTACTCTCTTATAAAAATTCTTGGAAGTCAACCCTAGAGTAGAATATATATTAGCGTATGTAACCAACCTCATACAATAATTTTGTTGTGTAAAGACGGAACTCTGAGCAAATGTAAAGAACAAAAAAGGGGAAATCTCTATGACTTCCTGGACATACAGATGAATCTATCTTTAAGGTAACTATCAGATTCTTAGCAGTGAAGGGAAAGAAAAATTCTTCTCTACCATCAAATTCTTCCAGCTAGACTAAGAATTAAATTTACATGAGACAGATTGACAGGAGAAAAAAAAAAAACATTTTGTTATGTGCACACTGAGGCCCAGTTACTAAACTGACACCAAAGAAATGACTAAGACAGGTAGTTCTTATACTTTTTAGACATAGACAATAAATCTGTAAGGAACTGTCAGGACAAAGAAAACTTAGCTTTCATTAGTAAGGAATTCTAAACAGAATTTGGGCTGGGGTGGTCAATTAGTAAAAAGTAATAAGGGTGGTTTATAAAGACATCTGGGCTTTAAATGTCCCATTTCTGATGAAGATATTGCTTTACCTCCTGGTACAGGGAGGGTACCCTTCACATGCGAGACTTATTTCCTGCTTTCAGGGGTCAGATAGAGGCTGAGTGCCCTTCTTGCATAAGCTATCCTCAAGTAAATTTTATTTAAAATAATCAATATGCCAAAGTGGCAAATTTTAGAGCAGCCTGCTCTTGGCCTCTAGAGTGGCAAATTCAAAAAGGTCCTTGTCTACCTGAAGGATTTATAACTATGGCACATATTACAGCTGCATTTTCGGGGTAGAAGAGTCACACTTTGCTCAAGAAGATCCAGTTTAAAGTTTTCCTGTGAAATAAATATGTAGATGCTCTGAGTTTACTATAAAAGATGAATAATGAGGGTCCAGATCCTAGGATGTATGAAGCATCGATGAACATTCAACAATGATATGCTTCATAACCTATGCCAAAGAATAAATACAGGATATCAGAAAACAGAAATCATGGCCCCAATATCAACCCAACTATTTCAGGAGGCGAGATTCATGATCATTTTCAAAAATGGGCTTCAATGTGGGGTTGAATAAGTTCCCACTATTAACCAAATTGACCTGCTGTATTTTTCTTCTTGAAATCAGGAAGGTGGCTTCAGCCGAGCGAAAATGAGGTTCATTGCTGGTGTTAGGAATGAGATCCCTGGCAAAAGAAAACAGAATCAGTTCAAGTAACATTGTTTTTATGTAGGAATGTTTACCAATATCAATGAAAGCTGCAGAAGGGAGCACCTGTCTCATAAAATCCAGCAGACCAGAACATAGGCCGAAGTTACTTTAAGACTTGTAGACCTGTCTTGCTTCTCACTTACTTTTCTCCTGATCTATTTTAGTCTCCTCCAAACTTATACCCTGGGATTCACTCTTTTTTTTTTTTTCTTTTTTCTTTTTTGGTCTTTTCGTCTCAAGGAATATGAGAGGCTGCACTAGGGTGGGGATGAAGGTGTCATTACTGTCGTGTTTGCTGTTATTTTTGGAACTCATTGCAGTTGGTACAAGCTCATACCCATATGAGACTCATCATGAATTTGGCTTACTTTTAACTTTTACCACTTACTTATATAATCATATTAACAGTTAAGTAGTAATGAATATCTGAAAAGGTTATAAAGAATACAATCCCATTTACAAATACCATCAAAAACAATAAAATACTTGGGAATAAATTTAACCAACGAGATGAAAAATCTCTTCACTGAAGATACTTGATGAAAGAAATTAAAGACACAAATAAGTGGAAAGGTAACTTGTGCTTGTGGATTACAAGAATTAATATTGTTAATATGTCCATACTACCCCAAGTCATCTATGGATTCCATGCAACCCCTATAAAGAGTCTAATGATACTTTTTATAGAAGGAGAAAAGAATTCTAAAATTTATATGAAACACAAAAGACCCTAAATAGTCAAAACAATCCTGAGAAAGAAGAACAAAGCAAGAGGCATCATCTTCCCCAACTTAAGCTATATTATAAAGCTATGGTAACCAAGACAGTATGGTGATGGCATTAAAACACATATAGACCAATTGAAATAAGAGCCCAGAAATAAACTCATGCCTATACAGTCAATTAATATTTGATAAAGGAGCCAAGCATACTCGGTGAAGAAAAGATAGTCTCTACAATAAACGGTTCTGGGAAAATTAAGTATGTACATCTGAAATAACAAAACTAGGGGCACCTGGGTGGCTCAGTGGGTTAAGCCTCTGCCTTCAGCTCAGGTCATGATCTTAGGGTCCTGGGATCGAGCCCCGCATCGGGCTCTCTGCTCAGCGGGGAGCCTGCTTCCCCCTCTCTCTGTGCCTGCCTCTCTGCCTACCTGTGATCTCTCTCTATCTCTGACATTCCTAGTAGAAAAAAAGAGTAGAAAAAAAAGCTGCCTGACATGGGTCTTTCCAGTTATTTTTTTGGCTATGACATCTAATGCACAGGCAACAGAATAAAAAGTAAATAGGGGCATCAAATGAAAAAACTTTTGGATGGCAAAATAAATGATAAGCAAAATGAAATGCCAACCTATGGAATGGGAAAAAGAAAGTTTGCAAATGATGTATTTGATAAAGGGTTAATATCCAAAGTATATAAGGAACACATATAACGCAATAGCAAAAAAATAAACAATCTAATTTAACAAATTGGCAGAGGACTTGAGTAGCCATTTTCTAAAATAGATACACAAATGGCTAAACATCTACATGAAAAAATGTTCAACATCACTAGTCATCAGGGAAATGAAAATCAAAACCACAGTGAGCCATCACCTCACACATGAGCATGGCTATCGTAGGAAAGACAAGAGATAGCAAATGCTGGTGAGGAGAAAAGGGAACCTTGTGCACTGTGGAAGGGATTGTAAGTTGGTAACGGCCACTCTTAAAAACAGTATGAAGGCTCCTCAAAAAATTAAGCATAGAACATGAAACCAAGCAAATCCACTTTGGGGAATATGTCTAAAGGAAACAAAAACACTGTTGAAGAGGTATCTATACCTGTTTATAGAAGCGATGCTTATAATAACCGAGACATGGAAACAACCTTAGTGTCTTTCCACAGATGAATGGATGAAGAAATTGTGGTATGTATACACAGAAGAGCATTATTTGGTAATAAAAAGAAGTAAATATTGCCATTTGTGACAACATGGATGGATCTTGAGGGTATTATGCTAAGTGAAATATTCAGACAAAGAAAGACAAATATGTATGATACTACTTATATGTAGAATATTAAAAAAAAAAAAAAAAACTGCATCAGAGATTGTAATTGTGAGTTGTGAATACCAGAGTCAGGGAATGAGTGGTGGGGGGAGAGAAAATAAAGGAAGGTGCTCAAAGGACACTCAGTGCCAGTTTAAGGTAAGTAAGTACTAGGAATGATATATACAACATGATGACTACAGTGAACATGGCTATATAGTATATATGAAAGTTTTTAGAGTAAATCCTAAGAATTCTCATAATAAGAAAAAAAAAACATTTTCTCTCTCTCTCTCTCTCTCTTTTTTTTCTTTTTGGCCTGTATCTATATGAGATGATGGATATTAACTAAACTTCGTGGTAATCATTTCACACTATGTGAGTCAAATCATTGTGCTGTATATCTTAGATTTCTACAGTAATGTATGTCAATTATATCTCAATAAAACTGGGGAGAAAACAAGTACATGAAGGTTCATGGGAGCAAACCATCTGAGTCAATTGTGAAAAAATGGTAAGCAGTAGGAAAGAGCAGAGAGAAGAGAGAGAACTAGTCTTGAAGTAATCAGGAAACCTACATTTTCCCTGACCTTCATTTCCCTTGACTGCTTCCATTAAATGCTTAAAACAAAACAAAACAAAACACCTCCATGTCAGGTAATGTACAAACTCCCTGGATACTTGGCCTTTAACCCTTCAAAGATCAGGAAGCTGTGGAACCACAGCATGGTTTAAGAAACACAGATACTTCTTTGAGAAGATTTGTTATCCTTGGCTAACTTCTTCAGAAACAATGAGTAGAGAGATGAAAAATGGAGAACTGTTTTTTTTGTTTTTTTTTTTTTTGTTGTTGTTTTTTAAGTAAGCTTCATGGAGACTACTGAGGGGGGGAAATGCATGAGAACTGAAATGAGTAGGAGTAGGAAAAATTCGTAGAGACAGAGAGATTCTGAAGTAACAGGTCAAATGTGCCTCCTCATCTACCACAGAGGCCAACATAAGGGTTTGTTCCAAGCATGCTATGGGAACTGCTCCCCCACCACAGCACCTTTCCCCCTAACATAATGAACCACTGATGGCAGGGGAAATAAGGGCCTTGTGATTCTCTGTATCAGTGCCTAAGTACCTAAGAAGTGAACTATACAAATTGAGAAGGGAGGAAGGAAAAGGAAGAAGGAAGGAAGGCAGGCAGGCAAGAAGAAGAGAAGCAAGAAAATGAATCAACTAAACACCTGCTTTGCAATCTTGTTATGAAAATAAAATTATTGTGAAAATGTTTTGTACAGTGCTTTATATACAGTTTGCTCATAGCAAATGTTTGCTGAATTTGAATGTGACCAATTCTTTAGAAATGCTCATCTGAAAGAGAAGAATGCTCTGGGCATTGTTTCTGGGCATCTGTAAAAATCTCTGCATGCTTGGAAACAATGTATTCCCTCCTCTTCAAGAGACATCCTGACCTTACTGAGGGGATAAAATGTGAAACCTCCATTTATTCCAGGGTCTCTAAACGAAAAAGATTCTGCTGCCCTCTATACCTTCCTAGGAACACAACGACTGTGTTAGCTTCTACAGGATTTTCCCAGGCCATCTTCCAAAGCGCTCAACTATCTACCTGACTTATATCCTTTGTCTTTTTTTCAGTTACAACTACTCACTCTTTCCTGTTTTGAAAGGAATTTTTGAAACAATTTTATAAATGTTTATAAGTCTTTACATAACATGTAAAAATGCTACTTTTTTTTTTTTTTTTTTTTAAGGAGCTGCTAGCACTTACGTTCTGTTAAACTGTGAAATGACTTATCTATCCTTTCCTACTCCCTGTGCACCATCTCTCTGGAGTATGTGAATTACATTCACATCTATTACACAGAATGCCATGAGTATGACATACACAAATGAAAAAACTACTGGTTTCTCAGAGATTTTATAAAAAATAATTAAAAAAAAAAAAACCCACCAAACAAAAAACCTAAAAAGTTCTGCTTTCTGGACGGTGGGTGAGTGTAGAGAATCAGAAGAGCCAGGTTGAAAAGGGGGACATTTTGGGTAACGAAGGAAGGCGGGGCAGTTGTGGACAAGTAATGGGTGACAATACACATCAGACACAATACTCTGTAGATTAACAATTGAGCATAGAATGGTGGGGCTTCTGAAGGAAAAAGGAAAAAGCATCATACGCAAAACTGTTCTGATATATGGAAGGGAAGCACAGGAGGCGATCCTTTGGGTCCTAACAGATGCTGGCACCAGATTGTATATGTACATTTGACAAAATGGGGGCCAAGGAAGAGAAAGCAATCCCCCCACTACATTTTAGCAGAATACTAGCAGCTTAATCATACATTAACTGTAATTGTAACCTGGATTAGTTTGTGAAGTTCATTAAAACAGATAATGTATGGTCTACAGATTGGCATGTAATACACAGATTTCCATGTTCAAACTTCTTAATATTCCTTACAAGGCTCTTCTGATCCTGACCTTATCTGCCTCCTGTAACCTTTCCCTCACTGCTCTGCAATTTGAACTCTAGGCTCCAAAGGCTGAAATTCTTATAGGTCCTTACTGCCTGACTGTCATGGCTATCTTTCCTATACTTGAATTTCTCTCTTTCCCTCTTCTTCAGAAAGCATTCTCTGAATTCACCTTTCCTCTTGTTCAGATGAAGTGCTTCTCCTGAGCTCCCTCTTTCATGGCACCTCCCACTATGACAAAAGTGCCTGTTTATTCCTCAGCCCCTTTCCTACAGGATCTTGAGCTCCTGGAGAACAAGGTCTGATGCATTCACCACAGGATGACTGGATTCTAGGTGTCCAGTATGTAAAAGCTAAATACAAAAGCTCTTCTGTTAGCATTGAGTGGTTACTAGAAGTTCATTAAGTGAGTATGTGTAGAACATAGAAAAAAATGACTTTTCAGGATTCAAAATGGTACCTGGTTTACATTTAGCAGTAGGTTCACAGTGGTTTGATTACTTAATGAGCAATTATTTTTTTATTTTTTATTTTTTTTGAGCAGCATATGCCAAGCACTATTCATTGGTACTTGGGATAATTCAGAGAACAAAAGGCAAAACTCCCTGTCTTCATTACACATGCATTCTATTGTGTGTGTCTACATATATGGGGGAGGAGGGGAGAGTACATAATAAGTATAATAAGTAAGTACACAGTATGTCAGAAACTGATAAGTTTTGGGGATAAAAGAGAGATAATAAAGGATATGTAGGGATAGGGTATTGCATGTAGTAAATAAACAGGAAGGTTAGTGTCATTATTGTAGAGATCGTGACATATAAGTAATAAAGACAGTAAGAAATGTAACCATGTTGAAATTTAGTGTGTAAGTATTATAGGGATGGAGAACAGTGAAATGCTTTAGGGCAAAAGAATAATTGGAATGTTCAAAGATGGCAAGAAGGCCAGGGAGGCTGAAGCAGAGTCAACAAGGTGGGGAAAGGGATGACAGTAGAGTGGGAGGTAGAGAAAATCATACGGTGACCTGTAATCCTTTATAGAAACTTTGCCTTTTATTCTAAATGAAATGGGAACTAGCAGCATTGGAGGGTTTTGAGCAGAGGAGAACATGACCTGAATTACAGCTTAAAAGAACTACTCTGAAAAAATAAAATAAGTAAAATATTAAAATAAAGTAAAATGAAAATAAAAATAAAATAAAATAACTCCTCTGGCTACTACATTGGGTGGACTGTCAGTAGCTCAGATACCAGAACAGATTAGTCAGGAGGCTATTGCCCACATCCAAGAGGCTCACACCAGGGCACTATCATTGGAGATAGTATGAATTGATCTGATCTTGGATAAATTTTAAAGACAGGACAAGATTTTATAATGTATGACTTATAGGTTTCAGGAAAAATGAAAAAAAAAAAAAGATTATTCCAAGATTTTTTGCTCTGAACACCTAGCAGAATGGACTGCCATCAGCTGAAATAGGAAAGATAGGAGAAATTTTGGGTAAGATCAGGAATTTAGTTTTGGACACAGTGATTTTGAGATGTCTAGAGGGATGGATATAAGAATCTGTAGTTGAAGAGTTTGTACTGGAGGTAAAAATATGGGGGATCATCAGCATACAGAAGGTATTAGAAGCCATGGAACTAGATGCGACCTCTTAAGTAGCTGGGTATGAGTAGAGAGTGGAGCCAAAACTGAACCCTAGAGCATCATGATAATGACAAGAGAAAGAGATTAACCACTGAAGTCTAGGACATAAGAATAATGAAATAAGGCACCACAACCGGAACTGAGGACAAAATGATCAGAAAGAAGGAATCAAGCAGAGGTAACTGCAAATAGACAGATGAAACTGGTGAGACTGGAGACAAGAAAACCTCATGCCCTGAAAATCACATTTTAAAAAAGCAATCAAAGTGGAGGATCTAATCAGCTGGTTGTAATACTACTGATAGGTCAATAAGATAAGGATTAATAATAGATTCAGCAATGTGAAGATGAAATTATTGGTGACCTAAACAAGATTATTTTTGGTGGAATAGTGAAAATAAGGCTTGCTCAAGAAGAATGAGAACAGTATTTTCTTTTTTCTTTTCTTTTCTTTTTTAAGATTTTTTTATTTATTTGACAGAGATCACAAGTAGGCAGAGAGGCAGGCAGAGAGAGTGGAGGAAGCAGGCTCCTTGCTGAGTAGAGAGCCCAACACAGGGCTTGATCCCAGGACCCTGAGATCATGACCTGATCAGAAGGCAGAGGCTTAACCCACTCCAGGTGCCCCTACAGTATTTTCTACTTAGTAACTACTCCATGAATTTGAGGGACCATCGGTTAAAAATTTTCCTGCAGAAACAAGGTTTAATAATCTGACTTTGGACTACATATTCTGCACAGGACATGAGGAAATGCTTAATGTGAGAGGCTGCTGAGAAAACACAGGACTAGAATAAAAGTTATCATAGATTGAACACTTATATGTGGCAAGCACTGCATAAGCATTTGACCTGCATCATCTCCTTGAATGTTTACAGCAGCCCTAGGAGCTAAGTCCTATGATTTCCCTCATTGTACTGATGAGAATATAAGAATTCTCAGAGGTTTCATTACTTGTCCAAGGTCACATGGTGAATAGCAGAACTAGAATTCTAAAGCCATTCTCTTAATCACTGTAATTTACAACTTCCCTTGAGACTCTACAAAGACTTCCAGAAATAGTTGAGAAGAA
Organism: Enhydra lutris kenyoni; assembly: GCF_002288905.1. NCBI lineage: Eukaryota > Metazoa > Chordata > Mammalia > Carnivora > Mustelidae > Enhydra > Enhydra lutris. The sequence continues at coordinate 34,507,402 of NW_019154089.1, read as the reverse complement.
TTCAATGTGAAGAATGGAGGAAGATTTGGGAAAGAGACACTTTGCCTTGCTTACATGGAGTCACTATAATGCAATACTGAGCTGAAAAATGTGTTTTATTTTATTTGCATATTAATAAGAATATTGTTTTTAAAATACACCAAAACTGTAAAAAGCAGCTTCTACTTACTTTTTCTGCCTGTTGGGGGCCAACCTTTCTTCAATAAGCTATTTTTTAGAGCAGTTTTAAAATCACAGCAAAATTGGAAAGTTGAGCAGCAAGTACAGATAGTTCACACGTATGACCTATAGTCCCACCTGCTATCAACATCCAACATAGTGGTACACTTGTACATCCTATAAACTTACATGAGACATCATTTTTGCCCAAAGTATATAGTCAATTTTAGGGTTCACTCTTGGTACTGTACATTTTTCTTTCTTTTTTCTTTTTTGATCAGTTCAGATATTTTCTCTAAATGATAATCACATTTTTTGCAAAGAGTTTCATTTTTTCCTTCTTGATCTGTATACATTTCCTTTTCTTGTTTTATTGGATTAGCTCGTGCTTCCAGCACAATGTTGAAAGCAGCAACAAGAAGTTTATCACCATTAACTATGATGCTAGCTGTAGGCTTTTGATATATATTCCTTATCAAGTTGAAGAATTCCTCTCTTTCAGATTCACAGAGTTGTTTTTTTTTTTCCATCATGAATGGCTCTTAGATTTAATCAAATGATTTTTATGCATCTATTGATATGATAATGTGATTTTTCTTCTTTAGTCTATTAACACTAGAGAATATATTAAGTGATTTTCAAATCTTGAAGCATCCTTGTGTATCTGGGATAAATCTCAGTTGATCATTCTGTATGATTCTTTTTATTCATTATTAGACTTAAATTGCTACTATTTTCTTCAGGATCCTTGCTATGTTCATGAGAAATAACTGCCTGTAGTTTTGTTTTCTTGTAAATGTTTTTGTTCAGCTTGATATTAGGGTAATTCTGTCTTCATGAGTTAGAAAGTGTTTACTATGTTTCTATCTTCTGCAAGAGATTGTAGAGAATTGGTATAACTCTGTCTTCAAATGGTTGGTAAAATTTACCAGTGTACCCATTTGGGCCTGCTGCTTTCTGTTTTGGAAAGTTATTAATTATCAATTCCATTTCTATGACACACACACACATACACACTTATTCAGTTTGGACATTTCTTCCTGTTTGAATTTTGGCAGATTGTGTCTTCTGAAGAAATGGTCCATTTAATCTAAGCATAAATTCTCAAATTTGTGGACATAGAGTTTTTCATAATATTCTTTTATTATCCTTTTACCATCTCTGGAATTTGCAGTGATCTGTACTGATGTCTCCTCTTTCACTTATGGTAACATAATTGTGTATTCTTTTTTCTTTTTTATTATGTTATGTTAGTATCCATACAGTAAATCATTAATTTTTGATGTAGTGTTCCAAGATTCAGTGTAAACAATGGATTTTCTTCTTAATTCATTTGGCTAGAGGCTAATACATTTATTTTTTCAATTTCATTGATTTCACCTTCATTTTTTAATTCTTTATGTGCTGCTTACTTTGGATTTAATTTTCTCTCTCTAGTTTCCTAAGGAGAAAATAGAAATTATTGATTTTGGATCTTTCTCTTTTTCAAATGTACATTTCCAATGCTATAAATTTCCCTCTAACCACCACTTTTGCAGCATCCCACAAATTTTGATGTTACATTTTCATTTTCATTTAGTTCAAAATATTTTATAATTTATCTTGATATTTCTTCTGTAACCTATGTATTATTTAATAATCATTTAATCTCCAACTATTTGCAGGGATTTTCTAGCTATCTTTCTGGCACTGATTTTTAGTTTAATCTATCATGGCCGGAGAGCATATATCATATGATTTCTGCAGATACCATATGATTCACATTTGTTAAATGTAGTGCTTTATGGTCCAGAATGTGACCTATCTATCTATCTATCTATCTAGGTGAATGTTCCATGTGACATTGAGAAGAATGTATATTCTACTGTTGTTGGATGAAGCAATCTATAGATGTCAATTGTATGCAGTTGATGGATTGTGCTGTTGAGTTTAACTATGTCCTTGCTGATTTTCTGTCTGCTAGATTGGTCCATTTATGATAAAAAGGTTTTAAAATCTCCAAGTATAATAGTGCATACATCTATTTCTCCTTGTGGTTCTATCAATTTCTACCACACATATTTTGATGCTTTATTTTCAAGTGTATACAACATTAAGGACTGTTATGTCTTCTCGAAGTATTGACTCCTTTATCATTTTGTAATGCCTCTCTTTATCTCTGATAACTTTCCTTGCTCTGAAATTTGCTTTGTTGAAATCCATATACTTTCCTTTGATTAGTGTTAGCAAGGTATATATTTTTTCCATCTGTTTAGTTTTATTTAGATGTATCTTTATATTTAAAATGGGCTTCTATTGACAATATATTGTTAGGAGTTGTCCAATGATACATGCACAGAATCTATTTTTTAGTTGGTATATCTAGACCATTGGTGTTTAAAGTGATTACTGGTATACCTAGATTAATATCTACCATGTTTATTACTATTTTATTAACCCGTTGTTTAATTTTTTTATCCTCCATACTTTTTCTGCTTTTTGTGGTTTGATTTGAGCATTTATATGATTTGATTTTCTTTTTTAACACGAGTATATTTCTTTTCTTGTTTTTTCAAACTTTTTTTTAGTGATTGCCCTAGAGTTTACAAAGTTTATTTATAACTAATCCAAATCCATTTTCAAATAGCACTATACAGCTCCATGAGCAGTGCAAGTGTCTTACAATAACAAAATATTCCCAATTCTTTCCTCCTGTCCCTTGTATCCTTGCTGTCATTCATTTCACTGATGCATAAGCATACATTACTGCATCATTATTTTGAATAAACAATTTGTAGATCAGTTAAGAATAAGAAAATTAAGTTTTTATTTTTATTTATTTTTCAATGCTCTTTATGTGGATCCCATTATCTGACCTATATCATTTTTCTTTTCTCTGAAGAACTTTTAGCATTTCTTATAAGGCAGATCTGTAGGCAACAAATCCCTCAATTATTTGTATGAGAAAGTCTTTATCCTTCATTTTTGAAGAATAGTTTTATAGAATACGTAAACATATATAGAATATAGTTTATAGAATACAGAATTCTAGCTGCGAAATTTTTTTTCTCTCAGCACTTTAAATATTTCACTCCATTCTCTTCTTGCTTATTTGGTTTCTGAGGAAAAGTTGGGTATAATTCTTACCTTTGCTCCTCTGAAAGTAAAACTTTTTTTTCTTTTAACTTTTCAAGATTTTGCCTTTTTAAAAAGATTTGTTTATGAGAGAGAGAAAGAGAGCATGAGCAGGGGAAGGGACAGAGAAAGAGGGAGAAGCAGACTCGCCTGCCAAGTAGGGAGTCCAAAATGAGGCTTGATCCCAGAACCCTGGGATCATGACCTGAGCTGAAGGCAGATGCTTAACCAACTGAGCCATCTAGGTGCCCCAAGATTTTGTCTCTTTGATTTTCTGAAGTTTGGCTGTGATATGTTTAGGTATAGATTACTGTTGTTGATTATTTTGTGTTCTTGTATTTATTCTGCTTGGTGTTCTCTGAGCTTTCTTGGATCTCTGCTGTTATGTCAACATTAATTTGGGGAAATTCTCAGTCATTATGCTTCAAATAGTGCTTCTTTCTTTTTCTTTTGGTATACTCATGACAGGTATGTTACACTATTTATAACTGTCCCACGGTTCTTAGATATTCTGGGTGTTGTTGCTGTTGTTTTCCAGTCTTTTTTTCTCTTTCAAGGTTTGGAAATTTCTATCACCATAGCCTCAAGCTCAGAGATTTCCTCAGCTATGTCCTATTTGCTAATGGGCCAAAGGCACTTATTGTAATGTTTTTGATCTCTAGCATTTCTTTATTATTCTTAGAATTTCTGTCTCTCTTCTTATATTATCCATTTGTTTTTGCGTGCTGTATATTTTATTCATCAAAGTTTATATCATAATTGTCCTTTATTTATGGTCTGATAAATCCAACAGCTCTGCCATATCTGACTCTGGTTCTGACTTTTGCTCATCTCTTCAAACTGTTTTTTTTGTTTTTCTTTTGTCTCTTAATATGCCTTGCACTCCTTTTTTTTTTTTTTTTTTTTTTTTGGTCATTAGGTGGACATGATGTACTGGGTGAAAGGAAATCTAGTAAATAGGCTTCTAGTGGTATGGTGGTAAGGTGTGGGGGAAGAGGAAGCACTCTGCAGTTTTATTGGTGAATCTGTGGTCCTGGACTGTCAACTTCACTTACGCTTCCTAGGTACCCCATCAGGTGGGGCAGGGTGATTAGAAGAGGCTGAAATAGATTATTTCCTTCCCCCCCTTTGGAAGGCTAGAGGGAGGTGAAGGTGCAGATTTCTCTTTCCCTAGTTAGGCTAGGCTCTGGAAAAATTGTTTCTAACAAGGCCTTGTTAAGAAGAACAGAATGCTCTGGTATAATTTAAAATGGTTACTTTTCCACTTCCCCTGATGGAATCATGAGGTGATGTTCTTCAGATATTCTTAAAAGCGTAGGTACCTACCTCCACCATGACTGGGTCTCTAGAGTTTTTAACTCTCAGACTTGTCCGTACGGACAAAAAACAGTTTAGGTTTTCCTCCCCCAGCACTGGATCTCATGGGTGTTTCTGCTTTGCTAAGTTGTGATTCTCTGTATCTACCTGTCTGTCTCTCCAGTTTTGAGGGCAGCAATTCGATCTGTGACCTCACTTTTTTGATGGATCTAGGAAGAGTTGATTTTTCAATTTGTTCAGCTTTTTACTTGGAGTTGGGACAAAGTGGTGGTTCTAACTTTCCTGTACACCAAACCAGAAACAGCAAGTCCAGATTCCAGATTAATCGTATTGTCCTCTACTGCCTGCTAAAAGATAAGGATGTTCTCTAATTCCCAGGGATCTTCAGTTAGCAACCCTCACACTGCATCTAACCAAATATGATGGCCTGGATTTTGATTTCCAAGGTTAATATACACTTCAAATTCTTATAAATGGATAATATATGGAATTTTAATCTGAAAACAAGTGGAAATTAATAATCATGTGTATGCATGTATATGTGTGTGTTTGGTAACATGGATTTGGGGATATTTAAGCAAATACCTTGCATTCAAAATTTAAGCAACAGAGATATGACTTCAGTTAAAATGGAGCTTGGCAAAGCAGAGAATATGGCAAATGAAAGAACATCCCATTATGAAGTCATGTTGAGAATCTTCATGGTTTCTATACTTTCTCCATAACCCACTGATTCATTTTGGTTTCTTTAACCTTATGCTCCTGCCAGAAAACTTTATAATAAATTCAACCCTCTCAGGTTTTCTTGGCCCAGGGAATCTCATACTTGCCTCTTTTCTCATTTCAGAGAGAAATGGAAAATTAATCAATGAATTATTAATTTTACTAATAACATAAAATTAATACAACTTACTCCTTGTAGGGAAAGGAGAAGCTTCCATATAATTAAAAGAGCAATTGCTGTTACCATCTTAAGAGAAATGGACCAGGTCATTTATTAAGAGGAACATTACCATTTTAGTCAAGGCTGAAATGAGATCAGTGGAAGTATAATGTCCTTCCAGAATTGTTTTTATCTTAAAGAGAAATGACCACCTCCTTCCACTGAGTTTCACTTTCCCTAGAAAAGTCTAGTGTGGGTATGGTATTGAGGTAGAAAGCAGTGATGAAAGAATAAGAAGAGAATAACATTATAACTTATTTTCTCTATGCTCTCCTCATCGTCAAGTACAAAGGAAGTACTGAAGAAGGGCTCCCAGATTTGATTTTTCTGAAAAACATTATTTGTGAGAACTGAGAAACCAAGGTAATAGCAGCAACATTTATACCTTTTAACTTGGCATCTTTTTGCTTGCTATTTATAGAAATTAACTTCAAATATCTCAACCAAATAAGGAAATGTCAAGTACTAGAGATATAGTGGATCATTTCTTAGAAACCAAGGATAACTAATTGTCTAGAACCAGACACTTGAAAGCCATTCTAGAGCCATGACAATTATTTACTTCCATCTTTCATTCACTGTCTCCTATAATACCTGGACAAACACAGCTTCCTCAGATCTCCAACATTTACATTTCCTCTCTTCAAGCAAACAGTCTATACTGAGATGTATCTCAATCCAAATGCCAAATACTGGCCTAAGAAAATCCAACTGATGCACTGAAAGTGAAATGTCTATCCTGATCCATTCAGTTAAGGCCATGAGAGAGGACAGGATCACATTATATAAACATGGCTTCTAGGTTCACCCCTGAGTGATAGTGACCCTGTCAAGAAATAGGATCATTACAGGCTGATCACATGTGCACAAATCTACATAGAGTTTTGGCCTGAAATGATACTTCTCTAGAAGTCTTTAACCCTGGTGAATAGACATCATGACATTACAGGGACACACTGGTAGGTGGGATGCAAATTAATCTAACAAATTTCCATGGTAACCAGTTTATCACTCACCCACATATTTATTATGGTACTCTGACTTTTCTTAGGTTGTCTTGTTTTTTGTTTTTGTTGTTGTTGTTGTTTTATTGTTATTGTTTTTTTTTTTTTTCCCTCAAGAAGCAGATGTGCCTTCTCAAAATGAGGTTTGATATAGCATTGTCTTTGGTTTATCTACAGATGTGGCCAATTTTACAGCTCAGTCATAGTATGGCAAACAAATGCTTTCCAGGGAGAAATCAAATGATGACATTTAAGTCTTAATTGCTGTTTAGAATAATACTCTTTTTAATGTTTGATTCAAATAAATTGACTCTCATGGTTTTCTAAGTTTAACTTGAGTTGTTGCATTAAAAAAAAATACAGTTCACTTCTATAGCATTCCTTGAAAGTAAAGAAATGTAATTCTGTACAACAACTTTTTATATTCATGAAGCATGACTACTATGTACTTAGGTCTATCATAGTTTATATCTCATCTCCCACATACCTACTGATGTGCAAAATCTATTTCTTATTGTAACATGGAAATCCTGCAAACATCTGTCATCCTGTATCCCCCACAACTACATAACAATAGGATCTTGTATTTGTGAAAGAAGAAATTAACATATTTTCTTTCTGCCAGCCCTGGTGCTTGAAATTCTACCCTTAAAATATAAATTCTTTTATTTAAAGAATATGCTTTCATGAGTCTACTGTTAAAAGTAATACTGCTAGAAGAGGCAAAGCATTAATTCATTAGCTGAGTGACATAGGATAGTTCAACATATGGTGAGACTTTGCCAGGCTACGTTAATGGACTTGTCCAAAGAGAAGATGGGATGCCTGAAGAGGTAATGAATTCCCTATTAAAGGACATTCTCAAGAAAATGCTAAAGAGCCACCTGGAAGAGGTATTAAAGATAAATATTTAGGCATTGAGTGGAATACTAAATATGATAACTGCTAACATACATACTTCTACACATGAAATTCTATCAGTTTGTTTGCTTCTTTGTCCATGTATCCATGCACCCATCCATCACGTATTCAGTATCTGCTACTATTATAAGCTCTGGCCAATCAATTGTAAACAAAAGAGACAGAGTCCATACCGAGAAGAGATTACAATCAAAGGCTCTATGATTAGTTGTTAGTATTACAGCATGAAATAGTTTATGAAAAATTTAAGCATATAAATGCTCAAGCAGTTGTAGATAATTATATGGTGAGAAGACTGCTAAATCTGATCCAGCAGATGCCTAAATAGATCACAGGCATAGGAGCCCTGGGATAGAAGAGGCCAGGAAAGATATGGCATCAGTGGAAAAATACCACAGGCACCTAGAGAGTGATGCCAGAAAGACACTTCTAGAATCATAGGCTCATTAACATCCCAACCCCATGTTCAAATCCCTTCAAAACCATTGTTTTTCCCCCTTTTAAACAATACCCAGTGACAACTGCCTAGCAATACTCCCTTGAAGTAGCCCAACATTCATTATATTCGAGACCTAACTAACTACTAATAGTATTAGCAAAAATAACAACCACAACTAGCAATTATTAAATATGTACTACATATCAGATATTGTTATTTATTTGCATATATTATCTTGTTTTAATCTATAGAAGGGTTCTATAAGGTAGCATCTAATATTATCCCATTTCATGGAAAAAAATGACTGAGGCTCAGGGCAGTGAAGTAATATGAACATGATAACACAGTTAATGATTAAGCCAGATACAAACCCAGGACAATCTAATACCAAAATCCTTTCTCTCTGGTTTCTTTTACAGGGCTGAAGTCGGTTTCTCTGGAGATTTAAACTGTTTGTTCTGATTCTACTGTCTGGACCTTCATAAGTAGTGTTCTGCCCATATACTTGACACTAAAGATATGCTCCCAAGACTACAGTGTTCTTTTTTTCTGATTAAATATAACTGTTTCCTTTATTCTGTATTCCTAGGATGTGGCTCCCAAAGGTCTCTCCTGACTACTCGAATGTCTCCCTATCTATTAAAATTCAACAATATTCTTCTCAGACTCCCTAGAAGTGGTTTATGAGATGTGATCTGACCAGTACCGAGTAGAACAGGATCATCATAATCATCATTACCATTCATCAGTGATGGTCCACTGCCATTATCACAATAGCAAATAATCTTCAAATTCAAATTAGAGTTTACAAGTGGATTTAAATACACAGCTCTTGGTCTTCACAATTTCCTACTTAGTTCTGGACATCATTAGTATAACTGAAGACATTTAAGCTTTTTTTTTGCTAGAAAATTCCTCCTTGTCATGAGTTGAAGACAATCAATCTTCTTGTGGCTTTCAAACTTTGGTCCTAATTCTGTCAGTAGATGATCATGTAAATAGTGAGTGGACAAATTCAGATTTCAATCCAGGTCTGTATTACTCCAATATCTATCTTCTTAGCCACATTTTGGCAACGTGTTTAGTGTCATCTGAAAACTTGGTCTGCTTGTCCTGCCCAAATCACTGACAGAATTAACCAATAGAATAAGGCTGAGCAAATAGCACAGATAATTTTCATATACTTACTCACTTCACCTAGCATTGGGCTCTCTTATATTACTCTACTTGTCCATCCTAGAATTCATGAGAACATTTGGAAAGTCATTTAGAACATCACCATTCCACTTGGAAAATTACATATCCCTGTTGCTATGAAAGCTTTAAAGAATGGAGTCCCATAATCTATTTGATACAGTGAAACAGCTTTTCACTTTGAAGAACAGAGCATGCTAATTACCACTCAGGTGAGAAGAGCACTAAAACCAGAATCCTTGGGTAAGACTGAAATATTAGAATTTAGGAGACGGGGGCACCTGGGTGGCTCAGTGGGTTAAGCCACTGCCTTCAGCTCAGGTCATGATCTCAGGGTCCTGGGATCGAGCCCCACATCGGGCTCTCTGCTTAGCGGAGAGCCTGTTTCCCCCTGCCTCTCTGCCTACGTGTGATCTCTCTCTGTCAAATAAATAAATAAAAAATCTTTAAAAAAAAAAAACTCCTGAAGTTTCCTTTAAAAAAAAAAGAATTTAGGAGATGGTTTTTTCTCAGTGTCACATACTTATCTAACAATTATTACCCCCTTGAAATTACATTTAACTCATTTGATGCTAATAACTGAAAGAACCATCTAAAAATTAAGGTATTCCTTTAATTTTTACTTCCATGACTCTTTTTTCTCATAACAAAATAGGTAGGAGAGGTATTATTTTCTTCTAAGTGGTTATGATGTCATTGAGACCGAGAAAAATTATTTATAACCTATGAAGATTCTCATAGTAACAACAATAATAAGATTAGGGTGGCTGGCTGAAAACAAGACTGATATTACGTGATATTGAGAGCAATGTCAAAAGAATAAAATCTACATGAAATTAGGATATGGAGAAAGATATTACTGTACAAGAAACCTAGGACTGATGAGAGCTACTGTTTTCTATGAAAATTAACTCTAGGCTTATTGACAGCCAAGAGGGAAGAATGAAAGCCTAATGGATTCCATAGAGTACATCACTTAATGAGGGAAGGAAGCTAATACACTGGGAAGAAAATGTAGGCCATAAAAATCATAGAACTGATTATTTTAACTATATCCAAGAGAATATAGAACCATACACTTCTGATACTTGAAGAGACCCAGATCTCTTTGAGTGACCTAATTTTGCAGATAGACAAAATATGGCACAGAGACGGGAAAATAAATTTCCTAAGATCACCCAGGCCATGAAGAAGATAATGCTAGGAACAGGGGTTCAGAGTCTAGCACATTCCCCATGTTATTACATCGCTGTCTTTGAAATCCACACAGCTCCTTCCTAGGAGAGGAAGGAAGAACCACATTATGCTTATTCCTGACCCTGTGTTGAGAACTCAAAATACAGTACCAAGCTAGCTCAGATTAAAGAAAGGCTCAAACACCTTCCTTCTTTTTCTCTTTTAAGAAGCCTAAGTTTAGAGAGCTATCTTTAGCTAAGTCTTGGTTGACAAGTACAACTGAATGAAAAATTATGGGGTATGAAATCTCTGTAATTCTCAAGGAAGAATATGACAAAGGAATGAGAACAAAAAACGTAGTTTGTACCAATTTTATCTTAGGAACAGAAACAACAGTATCTATAGTAAAAAACCAATGATAATTGGATTCCAAATATGTGCCAGACACTGTACTAGGTACTTGATATCTACATGCATAATCTCACTTAATCTTTACAAGACTCCTTTAAAGAAGGATCCCTAATTTATAGATAATATATATGTGGAGAAAGAGATTGGGTGAAGTGGGGAGTGACAGGAAGAGAGCGGGAAGAAAATTCATAAGAAACTATACCAGGATCCTTGGTTTTATGCCCTAAATCCACATGTGAGATGACAAGAGAAATAAAATAAAAAATTTAATGAATGTTTTTGTTTCATTCTGGTTTTAACTTTGGTCTTTTTTTAAGATTTTTGTTTTTGTTTTCATTTCTTACTTTTTCATAACATGGAAAATGAGTTTCTTTTTCCAGGAATCAAAAGAATCCTGATCAATACAGGAAGTACATCGCCCTATAAGGTTAGCAATTCTGATGACACAAGTCATAAATCTAGAACAGCAGGCATGCTAGCAGCAAGGAGGCTGCTCTGGGAGCATCAAGAAGACTGCTCTAGGAGCACTAAGGTGGCTCTGGATCAAAGATTTCCCATGGCCACACTGCATTTATGCCCTTAGACATATTTTAATCACCAGGAAAAGACACCACTTATTTCTCTTATACCTGCTTATATATCTTGTATATATTTTACAAGATATATTTTTATATATAATTTTAAGACAGCTTTTAAATTTTTTAATTCCAAAATCAAGAGCAAAAGGAGATGAATGAATTCCGGTGTTTACCAAGAGTAAATAATCACACACAGAAGAATTATTTCAAGTGATTTTGAAGCACAGTAATTTGGCAGTGTAGCCTTTGGGGATATATCTTAAGGACAAAAGAAAATGCAAAGAAGTCTCAGCAGCTTTCAATTATCATATTGTTAGGGAAAATAATACTGACAATGTACTTCTGATATAATTAAAAATAAAGGATAAGATAGAACAAAGAACATCATTAAGAATGAAGAATTTCAGCAAAAGGGATATGAGGTATAAATATAAAATCAAGGAAATTAGTAATTCTAAGCCCTGTAATCCTTAATTTGAATTGGAAATCATAGTTTATTATCAAGAATTATATGTATATATTTTCTCTTCAATGCTTACTTCCTAGCTCTGTCCACTAAAGACCTATAAATAATACATTCATCTGGTTGCATTGTGCATCCCTAGTGTCCCTATTGTGGTCTCTAAAAAAGTTTCTTAATTAAAAGGAACTATCCATTTAAAAAGAAAAAAAAAAAAGGAAAAGAAAAAGAAAAGAAAGGAAAAAGGAAAAAAAAAAAAAGGAAACCAGACTTTTTTTTTTTTTTTTGAGAAATGGTTGATTCAAAGTATAAAAAGTGAGTAAGAGAATCCTTGAATTTGTTGTATCAGGAATCAAAGAAGTTATCAGTCACTACCAGTGTAATGTCAGTAAGTCTCAGGGGCCAATTTGAATAGGCTCAACTAGGGCTCATTATTCAATAAGAATAATGCAATGCCTTGAAACAATAATTTTACAAACATATCTAATAAAGTTCATAATAAAACCAAACAACAGCATGTAAGAAAAATGTAATAATCAGCTTCAGAGCATGATAGAAAGCAGAATTCATCAGTTTGAAAACTGTTAAAGAAAAAGAATCATGTACTTACCTTGCTTTTCCTGTACGAACAGTAACTTCGGATAGTCAGTAAGTTAAAGTTTCCAACCAACAGGTTTCAAACTGATATAGACAATAAACAAAGTGGCTATATGTGTCACCTAATAATCTATATAATACCACTTATGAAGATTCTTGGCAAAAAATTTTGATCTAATTCCCAAATTACAGAAAATTTATGTAAGAAAAGATTGTAAAATTAGCAGAAGCACAACTATAGGAAGTGCTACTTAAAAAAAAAAGGTAAGATCGTTTCTTCAACAAATAAATTAGAAGAAAAAAGTGAGAGATGGAGGGAAATCCTACAGATTAAAAAACTTAAGAGACATAGCAATAAATTACAAGGTATATATCTTAATTTTATGTAGTTTGCACAATTTGTGAAAAACAGAAAATAAACACTGGACAGATAGTTTCTGGGACAGCCAACTGAGAAAAGTTGGCTACTTTAGTAATTATTGTTTATATCTATTTAGTTGTGATATTGATATTTTAATATGTATATTTTTTAAAGATTATTTTTTAGACATATGTGTTTGTGTATTTATGAATGAAGTGGCGTGACAGGAATTGACTAAAAATTACTCAGTAAGAGACATACATATAAAACAAGATTGACTCTGAGTTGTTTTATAAGAAATAATTTGAGGATGTTCCTTCTTTTTCCGGTATCTTAAACACTGAGACTCTTTGATCTTTATGTCTTTGGTAGAATTCTCCCATGAATCATCTGGGTCTGGTGCTTCTTTGTGAAGAATAGGAGCAGTGGAGTTTTAAGGGTACATCTTTTGAGGCTAGACATGCATATGATTTGGTCCTGCTCCTTCCTAACAGAGGGATTTTAGGCAAGTTACTTAAACTCTCCTAGTTTCAGTTCAATCATAAAATAAAGATAATAATAACTATAACCCAAGATTGTTTTCAAGATTTAGATGATGCGCTTTGTAGTTTTTCATAATTTGCTATGAATATAATTTGCTATATTCTTTTATAGCAAATTATTCTTTTATAATTTGCTATATTCTTTTCCCTCATCTAGGACATTTACACATAATTTTCTTTTGTCTAGATTTCTCTTCTCCCTCCTCTATGCCTACGTAATTTCTATTGATCCTTACTGTGTCATTGCCATCATTTCTTTAAGAAATCCATTCCTTTGTCTTCCTAGTGAGATCAAATCTCTTTATTACATATTTTACATGTCTCCTTTGTAGCTCTGATTACAACTGCAAGTTCAAAACTTTTAGTAAACTACCTCATATTCTACCTTAACCTCCTGACTCTAAGCTTGATGATGTCAGGGAAGCATCTGTATTCAGCACAGACCTGACTGAGAACCAGCACTCAGTAAACGCAGGTTGTTCCTCTTACCTCCATACTCCTACAGTAGCTGACAGAAAACGATAGGACCATTAAGAAAAACACAAGATGTTAAATGTAGGGTACCTAATAAGGGGTGAAAAAATTTAGAGTAGTTTTCCAAGATTGGTAGGAAATGAAAGTTTGTATGATGGCTGTGGGAGAAACCTAATGGTCCAAACTGTTCATCTCAGAGCAGTTTGGGCTCAGATAGTCACTAGGTCTAGGCACAGATAGTGAGCCTAGGTATGGTTCTCAAAATGCAGGCTGCTCTAGCCAGCAGTTTAGGCAGAAAGTGGCGAGAAAGGCAGGAAGTCATCTTAGTTTCCCTGTTCTGGAAAGGACACTCTCGTGTAAGTTTGCAGTGTGTTGAATTGCTTCTAAACATGTTGAGCTCAGTTAATTAATTAATGTCAGTTAAGGCCATGACATTTCATCCGAAAATATGGATCAAGGGAGAACAGGGTAGGCTTTTGGTTTCAGAAGTCTTGAAAGCATGTGAAATAAATGGATAATCCAGTTTTATCATGGCTATTTTACAAAACTTCACCCCCTGCCTTGAGGCATAGAGGAAATAAAAAATAAGAATGTTAATTTCTGTAGGGTGCTGAGAAAGGGACTAGGTATCCCTAATCCATTCTGCTAGAAGTTAGTTTTGATTCTGTAAATTGGGAATGATTTCTAAATATTTTATTAAAAAAAACTAAGGCAGTATTCTTAAATTTGAGAATCCAAAGATAAATGCAGATCCTCTTCAGAAAAATTCTAGTATATACACCAAGCTTCCACCATCCACTTCTGGATGTTTATGGAGTCCTTGGAGTTCATACAGATCCTAGGGCAGACACAACTCTTGTGGAGCTTGGCGCTGTGTGTGTGTGTGTGTGTGTGTGTGTGTGTGTGTGTGTTGTATATTAAATCTAGCATTTCACAATGGGATGATTCTAGATTTGCTAAGTCTTCTGATTAATGACTAACATTCATTGAAAACAAACAAACAGGGCGCCTGGGTGGCTCAGTGGGTTAAGCTGCTGCCTTCGGCTCAGGTCATGATCTCAGGGTCCTGGGATCGAGTCCCGCATCAGGCTCTCTGCTCAGCGAGAAGCCTGCTTCCCTCCCTCCCTCTCTCTCTCTCTCTCTCTGCCTGCCTCTCCATCTACTTGTGTTCTCTCTCTGTCAAATAAATAAATAAAATCTTAAAAAAAAAAAGAAAACAAACAAACAAAAAACACAAGAAAAAATACCTAAACATCTCAAGTTACTGGTTATATCATTTGGATTAAAATTGTCATTTCAATTCTTTGCAATAGTGAAAACAAGCTATATGTATCAATACAAGTTTTAAGAACATTTAAGTCAAAAAGCATATAATTTATTAATAAATTTGGTTTGATGCCACTTATATAAAATACATAACAAAGGAACACCTGAGTGGCTCAGTCAGTCAAGCATCTGACTTCAGCTCAGGTTATGATCTCAGCATCCTGGGGTCAAGCCCCAGATGGGGCTCCCAGCTCAGCAGGGAGTCTGCTTGTCCTTTTCCCTCTGCCCCTCCACCTGCTCCTCTCTCTCAAATAAATAAATAAAATCTTCAAAAAAATGCAAAATAAAAATGTTTTATGGATATACAAAAAAAAAAATAAAAACAATAAAACATTCACATAAATTATATACATCCAAATTCATTTAAGTACTTATTTCTGGGCAGGGGTGAGGATGCTGAATAGGCCTAGAATATAGGGCATTTTAACTGTAATGTCTTCATTAAAAAGGGAGAGAACTGTAGCAGATATAATATCAAACTTGACAAACATGGCCTGGTGGGTATAAAGTGGTTATTTTCTCCCTCATTGTCCACAATGATATGTTAAAGTTGATATTTATAAAATGAAATTCTCACACTGCCTAACTCACAGGGATGTCATGAAAAATAAACAAAAAGTAAGTGAAACTGCTTTGGAAAATGCAAATGTCACACAAAGGTTAGACAGGTGTTTCCCTCACCTAAATTCAATTCATTTCATTTAAATTCAACCCAACAAGTATTGATTGAGCAGGGCTAATATCCCATTGGAGCCAAGGGGCACACAAACTAAGATAATAGTCACAGACTCCAGATTCCATGAGATTTTACTATTCATCTTGTTCAGTAGATTCCAAATTGTTACCTCCAGACTTTTACAGGGATATAAATAGGGCTAAAGGAAATGTTTAACTTGTGAGGCCTCTAGGTACTCATCATGCTTCTACCAGAACAGCATCCTTTTTATTATATATATTTTGTCAAGATTTTGTTGGCAATATTAATACACTGCTAACAATTTACTGAAAACCATTAATCTAATCTTATTACTTCTCTAGGACTCAACTATCATGATGAAAACTCAACTATTTTGATGTCCCCCATTTATTTCATCTTTACCAGCACAGCCCTGGTTTCATTTTGGATAAAACACTTCCCGTATTAGATACTCATCACTGAGAAAGCAGTGAAGACACATCACTGAGAAAGCAGTGAAGACACTTCTGGTTATGGAGAGGAAATGAATGTTATCCAGACACTGGAAACAAGCCATATTGAAAGTCACAGGACCAAAACTTCTTCAAATCTGAGCCAGTCCTGAAACCAACATTTCCACTTAACTCAGAACTGATCATAGAGTACGTACATCCAAATCTCCCCTAAAGCCACCTTGCCAGTATGAGGAACGAGGACTTGCCTGGGACAGTGGAGCTGACAATTAAGACAAATGAAGCTACTGTAGAAGGCAGCAGAGTCAAGATATAGAAAGACATTGTGTCCTAATGATATCACATGAGACCCTGGATCCAGCTGGGACTTGATTATTCAGCTGCCTAAAACAATAAATTCTCTTTGCTTTAAATAGACTGAACAGTCTTGATTTGTTGTTTTTCACTTGAAACTGAAAGATGTCCAAATCAAGTGGCTCTCAATGTTGCAATGCCCGTATTTACCCCAAATGATGGGGGAAATTACTATGCCATGTGAATTCCATACAGGCTGACTTTAGAAAGTTCATTATGTTGAGCCAAAATGTATCATCCTCTACTTTCCACCTATAAGTCCTGTTCTCTCATCTGGAGTCAGGTGGAATATGTCTAATCCTTCACAAGGCCTACAGATATTTGAATATTATACAATCCCCTCCTCATTACCCATTCTCTCTGCTCACCCCTCTTCTGCCCATTCCCTGCCCAAAGTTTCTTATCACTGAGTATAAACCTTAAACTATCTCCACAAAATATTTTTAAAAGGACATCTCGAAATGGCCATTTTTTATTATTTTACGTAACTGTTGAAATTAAAATTCAATTATCTATAGGTGTCTGCACCCAAGATGAACTTTTTTCTTCTTTTTTTCCCCCCTTTTTAACCTCTGAAGCAGCTTATAAAATGTAGACACTTGACTGGGGAATGATAACTACATTCCATTTATATAGAATAGTGCAAACCCATGCGTCCCAAAGCAACATGGAACAGCTGCCAAACCTACTCACTTCATTTTTCATGGAATGGGAACAGCTGCTGAGTGTCTCATAAACATCTAGGGCAAGACATAAAGAAATTTCAAGGGAAATCCTTTCAAAGCAGGAAGTATGATGTTCCAAATCCTTGAAAAATCATCTTAGAAAGTGGTAAAATCAGGCAAGACCATAAAAGTTATTTTGAGTTCCAGGGAAGGCAGGAGACTTTCCCGAAGTCAGAAAGAGGTAGCAAGAAATTTCACGTCTTCAGACCTTTGCATTCATTCTGTTTTTGATGACAGTTTGACATAGCAGTATATAATCAATTATCAAGTCAATCATTCCAGCATCAAGTGCATTACTTTGGAGGAAAGAGATAACCATAACCATGTATTCTTAAAAAAATAGAATTGCTAGCTCATTTGTGAGCTTGTCTAATTGCTAAGATTTAGCTAGGAACTCTTTCTCCATTCTGCTTAAATTTTTAATCTAAACAAGTAATCTAAATAAGATAGGTTCTATGAACCAAGGGAAATCCTATCAGAGTCAAATTGCTCAAGTATTCATCCTGACATATATTTACCAAACACTTTTGAGTCCCATAGAGAAGGCACTGGGTTGAATATGTTGTATATGTTGTGGAGGCAGAAGGTGTGGAGGTGGGGTGGGAAATAGAAGATGTCTGCTTTCAAGAAATTTACAAACTCTGAGGAAGTTCCTAAGACATGTATTTTTCAGTGCTAACTAACAATAAATATAGTATTAAATTCTACCCTGCCTCTCCACTAAAGTCATAGGGAACATTCTACGTCCTTAGAACTTAGTAGACCACACTGGCTTTAAGTGTTTGGTAAATTTACGTCTGGATGAAAAGTTGAGATTCTTAAGCTATGACTTTAAATGCCTTATCTCTTTGTCCCTTTATTTTTTTTGTTCAATTACTACTTATCTTCAAAATCTATTCCAATCCTCAGTTCATCTACAAAGCTCTCTTTGAAGTCTTCTCCACTGATATTAACCTTTCAATAAGCCCTTTTAACATGTATTAATGGAATTTATTTTCTTGATGCTTAAGTGAATGCTGCCTAATATAGTTAATTGACTGCTTTCTATATTAGGACTTACTTCCCCTGCTACACTGAGCATCTGGGCAGTAAATATCTTCCATTTTCCTTAGTTTCTAGAACAACAGCACAATTTAATTGCTTCATGTATTTCAAAGGAAGAAATGAACAAATGCCTCTTCCCTTTGATTCGCCTATGGCCAAACAAGTCTACTCCGGAAACCTTCCCAGGTAGCCATCTAAACCCCGTTATGATTAAGCTAAAATATAACTTCAGGGCAGGGGTTACTTTTTACTTTAATTTTACCAAAGTTCCCCTAGATGGGAAAAAAATGCTTGCTTTACCTATTTCATTCACTGCTAGCCTGTGGGATGTGTGTGGCGGGATGGAATTTGGTGATAATCAATTAGAAGGAATCAAATTAGTCAAAATGGGATGAGATTATTTATCACCAAAACTCAGCATAATCCAGAGAAGCATAGTTTAAGCTAATAGAAGAGCAGACTTTGAAAACTACAGCCAATTCATCAATTATCTTACCTGAAAATGCAAAAAAATTCCAACAATCTGGCATGTGCAGAGAGCAGGAGAGATTTTTCATTTTGTGAACAAATCTGTGGAGTCCTGTGCTTTAAAGAATACTTATTTGGAGAGCTCAGTGTACTGTAAAAGTGATGGTAGGAAAAGAAGAAAAGTTGAGGAGGAAGAAGAGGACTAAATTTAAATGATCCTTAATGGAACCTTAATAGGCAACTAGTAAGACATACATATATATCTATATAACTATCTATCTTACTATACACACACACATGCCAACCATTAAAATAAAGGAAAGAACTTACATGTTTGATCCTTTAGGTCCCATTGGGAATACCTGCATGGGAGGTGAGGAATCTACCTGGAGAGTCTCCTTTTTGGCCAGGGAAGTTTTAAAGAAAACATCAGCCAAGACTAATGCTCATGAACTTCCCTCAGAGGAACCACCTGGAGGGAGAGTTTTTTATTTCTTTTTGTTCTACTCTGTCTCTGACAGAATTAATATATGTTAACTGAAATAGACTAGGAGACAGAATACAGTAGGGTCCACTTAAACCCATTTCAAAACTGAAGCATATCCAGAGGAACACTAATTCAATGATTAAATGGCAACATGTATTTGTTCAAAATGTGTAGCTGGATCTTATGTCAACTGGCAGGTCTTTACAGACTGTCACCTGCTAAAGAGACCATCCCTAGTTATAAAGCAGTGCACATTTCAAACTCTCAGGAAAAAGAATCAAGACAATGTAGTTCATCTGAAACCTTACAACAAGCAAAATCCTCGCCAACCTTCTTTCCAATTTACAAATAACCTTTGTTCCTTTCTTCCTGTTAGCTGATCATTCAATCAAACTTGCTTTCAAATTGGATGACTATAGAGATTACAATTCAAATCAGAACAATTTCGATAGTGAAAGGTGATGCTAAATATTACAATTTATACAATATTGAAATGATTACTGACTGCTAAATTGATTTAGCTGTATTTGTATGCTAGTCCAAAACTATCTTCAAAAATAAAAGTATTTCTTAAAATATAAAACCAACATAACTTTGTATGCTTAAGCAAAAAAAATAAATAAATAAATAAAACTTTACAGTATTTAAGCATTAAAAATATAATGAGCAAGGGTGTCTGGGTGGCTCAGTTGGTTAAGCGTCTGCCTTCAGACCAGGTCATGATCTCAGGGTCCTAGGATGGAGACCCACATTGGTCTCCCTGCTCAGCAGGGAGTCTGCTTCTCCCTCTGCCCCTCACCTGTGCTCTCTCTTCCCCAAATAAATAAATAAATAAATAAAGCTTTAAAAAATATATAAATAGCAATATAAGCTTAAATCAAGTACTTTAATCAGTTTCTTAGTCATTTTTATCTTTAGAAATGTGTTATTCATGAGTTTTTTTGAATAATGCATTCTTTCCCAATAATATGGCTTTGTTATTATTGTTGTATTTTATAAAATTACCTGTAAGCTTCTTCAAAGTGGCATTTTGTGATTAACAAATCTGAAATCTTTGAAAACTTCAAACTGACTCTATAAAGCCTATTTAGAAGCAACTAATGAATCATTGAACACTACATCAAAAACTTATGATGTACTTACTATATGCTGGCTAACTGAACATATAAAAAATAAAAAATAAATTAAAAAACCAAAATCTTTTAAAATTAAATAAGAAAATACAAAAACTCTTTCTAAATGTGGCATGTGCTTGTCAGCTGAAAAATAGTCTCCTATACCCAATTATTTCTGTCCCTTTTTAAGCTTCAATTTAGAGTTTATTTCTTCATCAAACACTTATATAGGGAAAATTCTTTAAAATAACCCCAAGATTATTTTATTATCTTAAATTGGTAAAGAAAATAATGTATCATTTTAATTTCATTCCAATACAGTAGAGAATAAAAATCTAACCAACTGATAAATTATTGAACACTGAAATGCTCAACATCTGAAATGTTGGGTAATTGAATTTAAATAAAAAATTTAATTTAAAATTTAAAAAAACTGAATTTAAATAAAATTTTTTTTAAAATCTAACCAATTCAAAATAGGAGCTTCATTAAAAGGTTTTCTCCACAAGTCAATATCAAATCACAACCACAGAATTTCAAGCTCAAATCTTGTATACCGCCAGATATGACTAGATGACCCCCTTGTTTCATAGAGAAAGTTTTCACTTTCAGTTTGCAAGCTTTGTTTAAATAACCAAAATTCACTAAGAATTTCATACACACTGATGTGCCAGTACAGCCATTTTAGAAAACAGCTTGGCAGTTTCTTATATGATTAAACAACCATACACTTACTAAATAATCCAGAAATTTTTAGGTGTTTACCCAAGAGAAATAAGAAGTCATATTCACACAAAAAACCTGTACCTGAATGTTTATAACAACTTTATTCACAATTGCTAAAAGCGGAGTATTGTCTTCCAAATTGCTAATGAATAAAATCACTGTGGTATATCCCTATCTTGGAGTACTACTTAACAACACAAAGAAATAAACTATAGGTACACACAGCAACACAAATGGATATCAAATGCATTACCCTAAGTGAAAGAATCCAAATTCATAAGGTTACTACTACATAATTCAATTTACACGCCCTTCTGGAAAAGGCAAAAATGTAAGGATAGGGCACGGGAGTAGGAAACAGATTGACTGTAAGAGCATAAGATTGTGATAGAACCATTATATAGCTTGATTGCAGTAATAGTTTCATGGTTGTAGAAGCTTATCAAAATGAATAGAACTGTATACCAAAGAGAGCGAATTATAATGTATGTAAATACTACCTTAAAATAATTTCCAAAAAAGGTCTTAAAAACAAACAAAAAAAGTTCTTTAGTGTAGGGGTTATATAGTAGCAGTATAACATTAGTATTAGTGTTGAAAAATCCTGTAAAAAAATTACTAATATTCCCCCAGTATGTTTTATTTTAGGCAATTATTATAATAATCAGGAGGCCAGAAGACAAATAAATCAAACATAATTTTATTTAAAAAAAGCAGTTTCTGTGCTTTGTGTTCCACTATTTGAATATCTGAATGAAGATTTCCCACAGAATTTAAAAAAAAAACACAATAAAAACTGGAAGGATTAATTTACCAAAAAAAAAAAAATCAAAATACTGTAAGATACATAAGCTGACTTTAACAACAAAAAACACTTTTTAAAAAAGATGTATTTATTGAGAGAGAGAGCTTGAGCACAGGGTGGGGGAGCAGCAGAGGGAGAGGGAGAGAGTATCCCAAGAAGACTAACTGCTGAGCATGGAGCTCAACACAGGGCTCAATCCCATGACTCTGAGAACATGACCCGAGCCAAATCGAGTCAGATACTTAACCGACTGAGTCACCCAGGAGTCCCAAAACTCAAATATTTCTGATATCCAAATGAATTTGGGAAGCAAAAAGAGAAAGTGAGTACTGTCACACTAAACTTTTTTTTTTAATATATTCAAAATCATCTTTGTCAAACAAATGTTGTAACTTAATTACTCTGCATGCATAAAAATGCCTGTAAATTTTGACAACTGCTGTGTCTATTTTGATTGGTGAAAAACTGCATGTTGTTTGGAGGAGATTATGAATGTGGATGTCTCACAAATAATGCCAAATACATTTTAGCTCCATAGATATAATTTAATAAGAACACTTAATTTAGTAAGAATGTAATGATATGGCCCACTAAAATATGTGTTCTTATTACCACCACAAAAATTATTTTAAATGATGAATTTTAAAATTGAATTTACATTAATAACCAAAATAATGTCATATTTCACCACTGACAGATAAAGTTTGAAATGTTTTACTTTGACTCCATGGATTGGATGACAAATTGAATCGTGATCTAAATGAATTGGCTTTATATTAGAAACATCTGATGATAATGCTGTAAAACAGGCATCATTAGCTGCTTACAAACTCTTTTTTGTGCTAATGGAGGCATATATTATCAGTTATTGTTTCATTTGTTATATAGTCACTGAAAAACTTAGAAATGAGAATGAGCAAAATTAAATCTAGAACATTCATTTGACTTTTGATTAGAAATTCATTAAAAACTCAAATTTTTGACCCAACCCAGACCTACAGAAGCAGTAATATTGGAGCAGGACCTCAGCCATCTGTGTTTCAGTAAGTCCTACAGTATATTCTGATACATGTGCATGTTAGACAGTTAGTTATATAAATGAAACTGTCATGTTTCACAGAGTGCTCTGTAAATGTAACTTTCTGCAGCAATAGGTGCTGAATCATTTTCTCAGGCAAAGTCTTCATAAAACAGCTATTAATTATTGATATAGAAGTAGACCCATGTGCATATTTTTAATTGACTTTTCAACTTAGGTGCCTAGGCAACTCAAAGGAGGAAGGATAATTTTTCAATAAATGGTATTGTAACAACTGGATGGCCATTTGCCAAACAAAACAGGAACAAAGAAACCTCAATCCTAGACCTTACACTATGTGCAAAAACAGACTCAAAATTGATCACAGATCTTAAGTGCTAATACTATAAAACTTCCAGAGCACCAACAACAACAAAAGCATAAAATCTTTATGACCTTAGGTATGGAAAGGATTTTCTTAAATAAGACATAAATAGCACAAACTATAAAAGAAAATAAATCAATAAGTTAATCTTGATCAAAATTTAAGCTTTTTGCTTTTTAAAAGAAACTATTAATAAAATGAAAAGGCAATCCACACCCTGGGGAAAATATATTTGCAAGATATATCTGGCAAAAAAACTTGTAGATATATGCGTGTGTGTGTGTGTGTGTGTATCCACTTAGAAATAAAATACTGGTCAAAATTTAAGCAAACATTTCACCAAAAAGAGACAGAGATTACAAAGAAGTACATGGAAAGATGATTCCATCATTTGGTGTTAAGAAAATGCAAATTAAAGTAAGAAAGTACTATACAGCCACAAGAATGGCTACAATTAAACAACAACAACAACAACAACTATAACAACTGACCATACCAACTGTTGGTAAAGAGGAAAGGGAACTCTTAGAAATTACATGTTAGATTGGAAAATGGTACAACTACTTTGAAAAAGTTTGGCATTTCTTAACATATACTACCATACAACATAATCGTTCTACTCCTATGTGTTTACGCAAGAGAAATGAAAACATTCATTTACCCAAAGACTTATAAACATATATTCACAACAGCTTTTTTGTTGTTGTTGTTATAGCCAAACAGTGGAAATGATTCACATGGTTATCTATGGATAAACAATGGATAAAAAAACGGAGAAATACCTTGTAGTTTATCCACACAACAGAATACTACTCAGCAAGACAAAAGAATGAATGACTGATACATGCAAAAACATGAATGAATTTCAAATAACTATGCTGAGGTAATGAAACCGGGCCTCCCTAAATACCAACAAGGGTATAAACTCTATGATTCTCTTATATAAATTTCCTAAAAATGCAAACAAACCTATAGTGACAGAAAGCAGATCCATGGTTTCTTAGAGACAGGATGAGAGTGGATGCTAGCCCAAGAAAACTCCCTGGGAGATGGATATATTGTCTTGGTTGTGGTGATAATTTCACAAATGTACACATGTCAAAACGCATCATATTAAATTCTTTAAAAATGTTTATTGCACTTTGATTATACCTCACTAGGTTGGAAAAAGAAAAATCTAATTAAGTGTTATATCAGACAGTATAAACCATGAATTCCCCAAGCAAACCAAGATGTGTGGTTAACTTATTTATGGACACACATACTTACTTATATTGTTAATTTTTAATATTCTTTCAGCTCTTAATGTGTGTCTCTCTTTCAAATAATCCATTTCTAGTCTTTCTGGATTCCACTTCTCTTTCCTATCTTTGCTTTTACCACCATTTACCTCTTTTCTTTCAAGAAGTATCACATTGTACATTTCCATTTATATCCATTGAATTGTTTATCTCCCTCCATGAGAGTGTAAGAAACACGAGTTCTAGAATCTTTTCTTCCTCCTCACTCTTATATTCTGTGTCTGGTATTAATGCCTAATTAATGTTGGTTGAAAGAATAAACTAATCCGACAGCAAAAGTAAAGATCTGGTAAGGAATGAAAAAGGTATCCTACCCTTCTAATTTATGCAATCAGTGAAATAATTTAATAGTTATACTTTACATTAAAATATGTGCATATGAAACACTCCCTCATTTACTATTGTGCTTGATCACTCTAAGAATTCAGTGCAAAAATGCAAAACCAATAAAATTATGCCCTTTTATGAATAAGCCTGGAACTCAAGAGATCACAGATATAATCAAGCAGTGGAAATAAGTCCTGAACCCAAAGATGTGATACCCAGACTACTGTCTTGTACATTAAGCCACAGCTATTGCTTTAAAGGTCCTACTTCATCTCATTCTGGATATTTCAAGTGCCTCCTAACCCAATGATTATTAATCATGGATGTATACTGAAAATATCTGAACAGTTGGATTCATTCATTCATTCATTCATTCAACATTCATTCAATACTGATATTGCTATCCCACTTTCAGAGATTCTGATAAATAGATCCAGGACACCTGTTGGGCATAAAGAGTTGTCAAAGCTCTCTAGGCGATTTTAATATGCAGCAGAGTTTAGAGCCATTGTTTATCTGGCCTCAGTCTGGAGAATTATACTACCACCAATTCATTCTCACTGTCAAGCAAATATCATTGATTCCAGACACAAATATGTTTCACTTACCCACTTCAAAGCCTGCGATGCTGACATACAAACTACAAGGTGTCCCATAGCCCAGACTCCAGACCTCAGAAAGTATCTTCTTGGCTAAAAGAATCAGAAATAACTGATTCAATGGTTGGGGAAGGGAAAAAATAAGATGAGCCCAGAATATCTAGTGCCAAAAATTCAGAAAATGCTAAAAGAAAATGATAAAGGCATGCCAAAAGCCACAGTGGACAACTTGAAGGGACTCTCACTGGCTAACTTGAGCCTTAAAATAAATGCCAGTAATCAATGGTAATAGATTACTAAATTAAGAATCTATGATTATATAATGATAATAATGCAGGAAAAGGGAAATCCTTTCTTTATAACAGAATGCCAATTAATACATTTAGAAGATGGAATTAGGAAAGATCAGCATTTTCAATGACCACACTTATAACTGATTCAGGCAAAAAAAAACTTTTAAAAAAGGATGCTAATATCAACGGGCCAAAGTTTATAAGGAAACTAGATATTGATACTGTCTCATAATATCTCCTCATAAAATACTTATTGTAATATTTAGCTTGTTATATTTTTACAAGTAAAAAAACTTTACAATGGAGAGATCTGGCTGAGAGCACCTTAACCAAGTGATCCCAGTTAAGATCACCAATAAAATGACATTTTGTGCCTCTGGATGTAATGTTCTGAGGACACTGTATTGCTTGTGTGATATTCCTGTCAAAAAATGCAAAATGCACATCTAATCATAAGACATCAGACAAACCCAAAGTGAGAGACATTCTATTAATTTGTACATTAATTTGTCAAGAGAAGCTGAGAACTGTTATAAATTAAAAGAGACCAAAGACACCTGACGCCTAAATGTAGTGGGTGTTCTGGGATTGGTTATTAAATTGAAAAGAGGGTGGGAGCCCAACACCTATAAAGAACATTATAAACGGTCAATGGCAAAACATGAGGATGATCTGTGGCTTAAATATTAGCATTAATATGCTAAGTTTCCTGATTTTAATAATTGTACTGTGGTTATATGTAAGAGAATATTCTTGTTCTTGGGCAATACACACTTACATGCGTGAAGTGTTGTCAAAAAGGTAACATGACAGCAACTTATTTTCAAATAGCCCAAAACCAAAATTACAGGGAGAGGGAGAAGGAGAGAGGAGGAGGGATAGGTGACGGGAAGGAGGAAGAAAGGAGAGGGGAGAGGGAGCGGCAGAAAGATCAATGGGGCAAAACGGAACTAGTACTTGGTACTATTCTGACAGCTTTTCTCTAAGTTTGAGATTTTATCAAAATAAAAGTGACAAAAATCAAACAAACAAAACAAAACAGAAGGTGCTCAGCTCTGCACCCTCTGTTCTTCCAGACCTCCTACGACACCTACTCTATGGAGACTCCGCTGCACGCTGAAGTCACTATGTTCATCATCCCTGATACAGAACCACTTCAATCCCCTGGAATTTGCTACTCTTCTTTCTCTTGGATACTTCCTACTCATTCTTTCAAACTCATTGCAAGTATTCTGAACTCTGTGGGGCTTTCCTGGCTATTCAGCCCATCTGCCTTGTCTGAGTGCTGCTCCCACCCACTCCCATAGCCCTCCTCTTTCACAGTTCTATCCACACTATCCCACTGTTGATCTCCTCCACTGGACAATGAGTGCTTCATCTTATTGTCCGTCATATCCTCAGTTTCTTACACACACACACACACACACACACACACACACACACACACACAGAATGTAAATAAAAACTGATGAATCGATAGTTGAATGAGTGCCCTCTGTTGAGCAAAATATTAACATCAAACAAGGGATATGTTTTAGTATATTTTTTGGGAATGGGAAAAGAATTTTGCTAACTTAACCTATTGCCATGATTTTTCATTTGGTGTAAATTATCAGCATATTTTATATGCATTTCATCATTTAAATGCTAATAGAACCCTTAAAATTTTTATCTTCTGAATAAAATAATTATTTTTCCTCTTCCAGTTTCTAAGAGGACCAACTCCTAACAAGTGGAGGGGTATTTTTTTTGTTGAGCACAAATCATCTCTCTGCAAATATCCTCCTATTGAAGCATATCTTGATGATGGATATGGCTGTTTGTGGCAGAGTTGAAATATTCTTCATAGGGAAACAAGGATACAGAGAGCCCAGAAGGAGGATCCAGAAGAAGGATGAGGCTGATGAGTGCCCATGGAGAAGAATGGGAGGGAAAGAGAGAGCCTAAGAGACATTGAAGCTGAAAGGGAGTAACAGGGAAGAAGAGATGTTCTGGTACAATTAACATTTGATGAATGGATACATGAGAGTGTGATGTGTACTATAAAATTCTCATTTGTGGGATGCCTGGGTGGCTCAGTTGGTTAAGCAGCTGCCTTCGGCTCAGGTCATGATCCTAGCATCCTGGGATCGAGTCCCACATCGGACTCCTTGCTCGGCGGGGAGCCTGCTTCTCCCTCTGCCTCTGCCTGCCTTTCTGTCTGCCTGTGCTCGCTTTCTCTCCCTCTCTCTCTGACAAATAAATAATAAAATCTTTAAAAAAAAAATTCTCATTTGTCTTTGCCACAAAACCTTCAGTAAGATACTTATTTTCATTAATGTCTGGTAGAGCAGATTGGGTAAGTGGTGGGGTGGGGGATATGGGTAACTCATTCAGCAAGGGGGAGGCTGGTACATGGGAGTCTACTCCCTGCCCCTTTTGGAGTATATGATATGGACATTCAACCAAGAGGCACACACAGACCCATAGTGGTTTTTTTTTAGCTAGTGCCCATTTTGATTGGCCAGGGCCAATATTAAATATTTTTAATGTCTCTGATAATAATGTAATAGAATACATGTGATAACACAATATGATAATACAAGAAGAAATTTGCTAAAATAAACTAGACAGGCAAAATAATTTCATATAAAAAGCTATCAGGGAAGAACAGATTCATCACATAAAATGAACCAATTAGGGCTTCAGTAAATAAGTGTTTCTGGTGTTCAAATGTCATGAAATATTGGGACCAGAAATGATGAGGTGGGATCATTTTATAAGAGTTTCTAAAATTTATATTCTGGGCTATTGTTATATATTTAATTATGTTAAACACATGCTTATTGATGCATAAACAATGAATCTTGGAACACTGAAAAATAAAATAAAGTTTAAATTAAAAAAAAGAAAGAAAATAATAAAGTTGAAAATTTCAAAAAAAAAGTGGCTAGTTCAGCTCGTAACTGAGACAAACAGGTGCTTTTCCTCAAAACAGTTGTACTTTGGTGTTTTCAGCATAGTTCTCATTTTGATAAACAGAATATTAAAAGATATAATTAAAGGTATAATTTAATGAGATTAAGAATGCTTACTAGTTTACCAACACATTCTTAGGTGGAACGGGATTTTTTTCCCCCTACAAGCTCATGGTGATGAAGAAAATAGTAACTACTATCAGAGTCTGATGCCATTGCCCTGATTCAAACTAAGGAGAAAACTGTTTAGGCCCTCACTGCTTTGGCGCCATCTGCTCAAATATCAACATGGTGAAAAGGACAAAAGCATCATAGAATTATTATGAAAATATTTTTTATCTCAAGAACTTGCTGAAATGATATTGGGACTTCCTTAATTCCAACCACCCCTCCCCTACCACCCCAGAAGAAGGAGTAGGTCTATAGGCCTACCACTTTGAGAAATGTTGAACTATTAATTGAAAATCATTTACTGTGAGCAGTTTCATTTACTAAAGCAATACTATCCAAAACAAACAAACAAGCAAACAAACAACAAGAAAACACCTGCTTATTGAGGAGATATGTTGAGGCTCTACCTTCGAGCAGCCTATAATCTAGAAAACAAATTAATATATGAATAATAAAAATAGTGTGTTAAGACTTATAAATATGAATGATTTGAGTCTTAAATGATCTGAACATTAGATTCCAAAATAACTAAAGTCATGGAAACATAATCTAGAGAGAAAAATAAAAACCTCACTTATCTTAGTAAAGATAAAGGCCATATATAGTCTAAGAATACTAGCTGGGCCAGGGACCGCCTCACCCACTAACACGTCCACAGCAGTAGTGCATCCACCACTGTTGTAAGACATACGCAGCCCATACAGGGGCCACCACTGGAGCACCTGGTTTTGGTGCCTAGGGGATTATTACACTCATGAGCTTTAAGAACATTTCTTAAATAAGGCTACTCCTTCCATGAGGAGTGAGAGATTGCTGAACATACACGGAAGAGGTGGGATTTATTCCAGGAAGAAAAGGATGGTTAAACATCTGCAAATCAATGTGATACACCACATTAATAAATGAAAAAGAAAAATCATACAATCATCTCAACAGATGCAGAAAAAGCATTTAACAAAATTCAACAACCATTTATGATAAAAACAAAGTGGGCATAAATGAAATGTACCTCAACATAGTAAGAGAAATGGATGACAAACCCACAGCTATCACCATACTCCATACTCAATGGTGAAAATCTGAAGGCTTTTTATCCAAGATCGGAAACAAGGTAAAAATACTTACGCATGCCAGGTTCACTCAAAATAGTATTGGGAGTCCTAGCCAGAGCAATTAGGCAAGAAAAATAAAATTATCCAAATTGTAAAAGTAGAAGTAAAACTGTCACTATATGCAGATGACATGATACGTTATATAGAAAACCCTAAAGCTTTCACCAAAAAATTATTAGAATAAATGATTTCAGTAAACTTACAGGATATAAAATCAATACACAGAGATCTGCTGCAATCTTTACACTAACAAGCTATCAGAGAAATTGAAACACTCCTATTTACAATTGAATCAAAAAGAACAAAATACCTAGAAATAAATGTAATCAAGGAGGTGAAAGACCTATACTCTGAAAATTGTAAGACATTGATGAAAAAAGTGAAGACACAAATAAATGGGAAGATATAGTGTGCTCATTGAATGGAAGATTAATATTGTTAAAATGTCCATACAACCCAAAACAGTCCACAGATTCAGGCAATCCCTATCCAATACCAATGGCATTTTTCACAGAACCAGAAAAAATAATCATAAAATTTGTATGGAACCATGAAACAACCCAAATAGCCAAAACAATCTTGAAAAAGAAGAACAAAGCTGGAGGTACATTGCTCAAGATTCCAAACCATACTACAAAGTTATGGTAATCAAAAAATTAGGATACTGGCACAAAAACAGATACATAAATCCATAGAATAGAACAGAGAACTCAAAAAATTCATGCTTATCTGGTCGATTAATCTATTACAAAGGAAGACTATCCATTGGGAAAAAGTCTCTTTAGTAAATGGGGCTGGGAAAACTGGACAGCTACATGGAAAAGAAAAAGAAAAACAGATCACTTTCTTAGACTATATACAAACATAACTCAAAATGGATTAAGGATCTAAATATAAGACCTGAAACCATAGGACTCCTAGAAGAAGACATAGGCAGTAAGCTCTTTGATACCAGTTTTAACAAAATATTACCTGGATCTGTCTCTACAGGTAAGTATAACAAAAACAAAAACAAACCAGTCAAACTACATCAAACTAAAAATCTTTTGCACAGGAAAGAAAACTATTTACAAAAAAAAAAAAAAAAAAAAAAAAAGGCAACCTACTGAATGGGAGAAAAAAATTTGCAAATTATGTATTTTAATGGGGGATTACAACCAAAATATGTAAGAACAAATACAACTCAATATTAAAAAATAATCCATTTTAAAATGAAAGGAGGACCTAAGTGGACATTTTTCCAAGTAAGATACACACATGGCTAATAGGCACATGAAAGGATGCTCCGCATTACAAACTGTTAATGGGAATGCAAATCAAAACCAAATCAGATACCATCTCATATCTATCAGAATGGCTGTTATATAAGAAATAGTAAGTGTCCACAAGAATGTGAAGAAAAAAGTACCCTCATGCATGGCTGTTGGGAATGCAGCCACTATGGAAAACAGTATGGAAGTAAAAATAGAACTACCATACTATCCAATAATTCTACTTCTAAGTATTTATCTGAAGAAACTGAAAACACTAGTTCAAAAAGATATATGTTCATGGCAGCATTATTTACAATAGCCAGGCTATGGAATCAACCTAAGTGC
This sequence comes from Enhydra lutris kenyoni, assembly GCF_002288905.1. NCBI lineage: Eukaryota > Metazoa > Chordata > Mammalia > Carnivora > Mustelidae > Enhydra > Enhydra lutris. The sequence goes on along the minus strand of NW_019154089.1, from coordinate 34,475,752 downwards.
CCATCAGTAGATAGATAAAGGTATGGTTGGTATATATGTGCACACACACACACACACACACACACACACACACACACACACAGAATATCACTCAGCAACAAAAAAGAATGAAATGTTGCCATTTGCAACAACATTGATGAAAGTAGAGGGTATTATGCTAAGTGAATTAAGTCAGAGAAAGACAAACACCATATGATATTCATTTATGTGGAATCTAAATCTCAAAACAATTGAACGAAGAAAACAAAACAGAAACAGACTCATAGATACAGAGAACAAACTGACAATTGCCAGAGGGAAAGGGGGTAAGAAATGGAGGAAATAGGTAAAAGGGGTTAATAGGTACAAACTTCCAAATACAAAATAAACAAGTCATGGAGATGTAATGTATGGCTTTGGGAATAGAGTCAATAACACTGAAATAACTTCATACAGTGGCAGACGGTAATTAGACTTATTGTGGTGACCATTTAGTAATGTATATAAATATCAAATCACTACAGTGCATGCCTGAAACTAATACATTTTATATCAATTATCCTTCAATTAAAAATAAGAATACTAAAATACAACCATATGATCAAGAGTTCTTAGAGCTAGTTGCCCAGGTAGAGGCTTTGACTTAGTCACCATCTAAATGTATGACCTTGAGTAAGTTACTAAGCACATCTAAAAAGCAATTTTCTTTTGCATAGTGAGGGGTAGGATAAGATCAGGGGTTTCATATACTCTACAAAAAGGCCCTATGTGGTGAGAGAGTATCAGTTTGGCAAAACTCTGTGTCCTCCACTCACTCTGCTAACCAAAGCAGTCCTACTTTTCTATATTCTGTATATTAAGAATTCTGTTTCTGTTTTGTTTGCAAGTTTCTATCACTAAAAATAGAACTAAATTTCCTCTAAGTCATGTTCTAGCTCATAATAAACCCTGACATTTCTTAGGAGAAGGCAGTCAGAGGTGAAAACTGGTAAATGTATCCATGAAAAAGCCAGTTTGTCTTTAGGATATAAGCTCCTAAGGAAATCCTTTTAGATTGAGAATTGTGCTACATTATGTATTTCTAAAACTTTCCCCAGCTGTTCACATTCACTTATTTTTTTCTGCTAGGATTAAAACCCTTGATTGCTCTTTTCCAAATTTCTACCCAATTAGCAGCCAGTATCTCAAGTAAGCAGAATCCAATTAGCACACTTAATACATTCATCAACCATTAATTTAATTAGAACATTTAGTACATTGCCATCACTGCACCCAAAGCTAGATGAGTATCTTGAATACTTTGGGGATGTCAGGGTTGCAACATAGACATGTTTTGTATCTTTAAAGGCCTAAAATGGAAAGAAAATAAAATAGCCTGTTTCTTCCATATTTTTCACTCATAGATAATTTGGAAAAGCTGACTTCCTCCTAAAAAAGTTAGCTCACAAACTGGCTTTTCCAGTGGCCAGAACAACATTTCAATTTCAAGCATATGTTTAATTTCTCTAGATACTCCTATACCCTTAGTTCAAGTTGTTCTCCTTATCCACTAATCATGAGCTCCTCTTAATAAACCAGTGTTGGTTATGCTATGGTATGCTGTATTTTGAATAGGTAAGGAAATGAAATTAGTTGTTATTTAAAGGTCCAGTCTAGTAAATAACCAATACAAGTTCTACTTTTTGACACTTCATCCTCCCACAAAGCAGACATCACTAATCAATAACTGCACAACTTCTCCTTGTATCTAAGACTTGCTCAGCCCTCTCCAATCTTTCTTTTCTAGTCTCCTCTGAAACCCCACGACTGACCACTTTTACCAAACACCATAGATACCCAAATTCCTCCCTGGATGCCATGTCTAGGTTCTCATATTCCTCTTTTATCACTCTCAACTAAACCTAGACATCTTAATACTTTTGTGGATGATGAACATGAACTTCACAAACCCAGTTAGAAGGAAAAAAAAAAATCAGCATAGGGCACAGCTCCAAAAAAGCAGAATGTACTATAATAAAGCTTTATCTTCTTACCAAGTCCCCTCCTACCACACTTCCACTTTATCAGGACACTCCAACTTTCCTTTCTCCAAGGATGCTCTCCTCCTGAAGGCTTAAATGTGGGCAATTACTTGGCAGAGCAAGATAACAGTGCAGAAAACACCTAGGTGGTTACTCCCTTGTCCCCTCAGGGTAAATGTTAATTACAGCTTTCAGAGGCAACTAGAAAAGTAACTTGGGGTAGGGAGCCCAGAGATTAGGTGGACTGATTTATCTGAGCTCTGCTGGTTCTTCCCAGGACCTGTGCTCAAAGGGGTGAGGAATTTGATTCTAAAAGCAAGGCAAACTATTCAAGGAGATGATTTAGCAAAACAGGAGTATAGGCTCCTCAGTCAGGTAAATCCGTGGTTCCAATCTGACCTCTACCACTCACTAGTGCAAGGACATGGGCCAATTCTGTTTCTTCTTCTGCAAGGCAATGTTAGTAATTATTTCTCACATGACTGGTGAGACAAATTTATTAAATGAGATTCATTCATTCATTTCATTCATTAAATGAAATTTCATTCATTAAATGAGATTATGAATATAGGGTTCGCAGCACATTCCTTGGCAGAGAGTAATCATATAATAAATTTGTATCAAATTATATCAACATGCAACTTCAAATAAAGAGATGACAAGTTTCTCTGGTTAACTAGGTGTGTCAAAGGAACAGTAATGCCTAGACACATTAGCAGAATTACAGTAGATCTCAAATTTTCTCATGGGATATAATAAAGGTAAAGGTTTTACACAAATCTCATATTCAATAAATTCCTATTTTCTCAATTCTGTAAGGGCCTATTCAGCCAGAGCAGCCCCACCCCCGTTGAACTGCCATTTTGTTGTAAAACTTAAATTGACTCTGCCCACCCCCCCCCCCCAGGGGAACTTACTTAAAAACAAATCCCAGAAACCAGTTCCAGTTAACAAAGTCCAAGTACAAGGGTGGGTCAGGCCAGGTGGAGGTATTCAATCAGTGGGGGCCCATACTGTCTCCTAGCTACCAAGGAGTATGGGCCCCGCCCTTTGGGCACCTTTTGGGTGCCAATTCTGACCAAGGTGATAGACTGGTTTAAATGTCTACTAGGGTAAATTGTAATTCAATTGGTCACTTAGCATGACTGTGCAGCTTTCTCGGTGTGTTAGAATTTCACTGGCCACCAGGCCCAACCACATGGACTTTGCTCTATAAAAGTTAGTCTGTGAGGGAGAGAGGTCGCCCTCTCTGTAAGGGGCGGCCCCGACCAGTCTGTTTGACGGTCCATTTGATTCTTGATGCTTGGCGCGAAATAAAGCTTTGCTTGACCTTCACTTTGTATCAGTCTCGCTCCTTTAATCACGGACCCATTATTGGGGGACCCAAAAATTCTAATATGTTAGTTTTTATAAATTGTACTATTCCTGAAATGAGTTTTAAAATTAATGCTTACAGTTAACATGCAACTATTTTCTCTTGAAAATTTGTATTGAAAGCCATAGGTGTCTTGTAATCAATGGTGTTTTAATCACATAATTAAGGGAAATAGTATTATTAAAAATGTATCATTTCCTCTAAGAGATGAACACAGCTAGGCTCTCAGAAGCCTAAAAGACCTAGTTGATTGTCCCAGGTGTCACCAATTTTTTCTTTGAATTTTTACTATGTCCTTGAGTCTCTTTCACCTTGAATCTTTACTACATTCCTACTTTCTAACTACTATTTTCTGATCACTTGCTATGTTCCAAGTACAGTACCAAAGGCCTTATAAACATCATTTTACTTTACTGCTCACAGCTCTAGAGGTGGAGGAACTTAAAGGGGAGGCTATAGAGGCTTTGATGAAAACACTGAGGTGCAGATCAGTGCAGTTATGTGGCTCTAGTTCACAGCATCTGAAAAGGGGGTCAAATTTAGGTCTGACTCCAAAGCTGTGATTCCTGAGCATGACCAAATTTCCTTGGTGATAAGAAAATGGCTTCAACAAGGAAAGCAATACCATAGCTCCCATAGAGAAAACCTCAGAGACAGGGCATAGTGAAAAGCAGAGGAGGGTGTTGTCAAAGTAGCTCCAGAGAAAGTTATCAAAATAAAAGTATACATTGTATGCCTTAACATTATTTTTCAATCAGTGAAGAGTATACATTTTAAGATGTACTTTGCGCTAAATGGAACACAGTATACAATGGAAAACAAGATTGATATTATAAAGAATGTATTTAATAAATTTATTCTCTATATTTTTTAATTTTTTTAAAAGATTTTATTTATTTATTTGACAGAGATCACAAGTAGGCAGAGAGGCAGGCAGAGAGAGAGGAAGGGAAGCAGGCTCCCTGCTGAGCAGAGAGCCGGATGCGGGCTCGATCCCAGGACCCTGGGACCATGACCCGAGCCAAAGTCAGAGGCTTTAACCCACTGAGCCACCCAGGAGCACTTATTCTCTATATTTTTAAATATTAAAGACAACAGTTCATTAAACTCTATAGTGGAAAAATTTTATTGGGTCACAATTCAAAATGGAAAGTTTCATCTTTTAAACCATGTGGTTGTAAAAAAAGTTCTGGGGTAAAAACAGTAAATGATAGAAATTTAAAGATATAGCAAAAGAAAGAAAGAAAGAAAGAAAGAAAGAAAGAAAGAAAGAAAAGAAAAGAAAAGAAAGAATAAAGAAAAGCTACAAAAGTAGGATAAACAAACAATAATTGGCTAGTATTTATATCTTATATTGACTAAGTTTAAATCACTTCCTTGTTAAATCCATAAAATATCTTCAATCACACACTTTATTCTGACAAAGTCTAGAGCAACCCTGAGTCCTTATTTGCCCAAGATGGTGCTGGCTTTTGCCAGCTGTCCCAAAGCAATTATCAGTATCCTCAAATTTTTCCCAATTTGGACAGTAAATTATAGTCACCCTAATAATACTCAAGGAGCCTTGACTTTTTATTCTAGCCCTGCCAATTATAAACCATTAAATACTTTTTATTCATCAGATTCCTTTAAATGGCAATTTCCTCATACGTACTAGTAGAGATGTTTATCATATTTCACTCATTAACAAGCACCAAGGAGTTGCAGAAGCTTAGAAGGTAAGTATAAGATGATAACTACCTCCTTCTACCAGAGTTCCTCCTCCTGAGAGCACTTGCTAACTTGACCCACAAAAATGTATTAATTCAGACTCCAGTGAGGATTGAAGAGAGCATGATGGATATTCTGACAGGATTAAAAGTGAGTGCTCATGGCATGCTACTATATTGGTAGAGTTTTCTCCTTGAAGCAACATTTTAACTCCCAAATATCACCTTACAGTGTGATGTCTTCTTCAGAGCACTGAGTAATCCAGTGTTGTGCTTTGCACCCCTCCAGATTTGTCTTCCACTACTTGAAACTGTGACACTTTGGAAGGAGACATTTTGGGAAGACCAAGCCTTTCCTATGACAACACATTGGTTCCTACTGCATCAGCCTTCTTGGGAGGAGAAGGATGTGGGCTACCACCAATAAGGAGAGGTGTTGGCTGTAAATTGTTCATCTATCAGCAAAATGTCTCTTATCAACAACATGTTTGGCCAACCACAATTTCTGAATTTTTTTTGTAACAGAATTACTCCTTTGGACAAAGACATTTTTGTCCCTCTAGGTCCAAATGTGGCCCGGTAAAAAATTTTAACAGTTTTTATTAGGCACCCAGCATCTACCTCACTTTTATTTGATCTTTATAGAACTCCACATATGTTCAGGAAGCTGTGCTTTTTATATATGACTCAAGGAAGGGTGACCTTACTTAATTTAGGTACACATTTAATTGGTCCAAGTAAGCAGCCCATGGTCTTTTTTGGATAACTGATAGGGTCAGAGGTAACCTCATTTGGAACAAATGGAAGGTTTCAGTCCATGCTTGGTTGACTGGGTTCTCTCTCAATCTGTGTGTCTTGCCTGTCTCTTCTCTTCAGGACATAAACAACACACTACATAGCCCCAAATATCAGTAACAGCCATACTGTCACCACTAAGTACTCAGCATTACAATGAAGCAAATACTAAGAAAGGTAGAATGGAGATAAGGAAAAATCTTAGGTCTATGGCAGTATTAGTAAGCCTAACCTTCCTCTGAATTTCAGTTAAAGACATAATAAACATAACATTGTTTATGTAGATTTGAGTAAAAGATTTTGTTTCTTGCATTCCAAAAGTATGCACATGGATTCAGTGTTTGGGGAGGCATAAATGGTGATCAGAGATAATGTGGAAGGTGAAACAGTGTTACTGACCGGCAGCAAAATCGACCCAACCAGTCAAGCCAAAAATCCGAAAATTATCTTGGTTTCTTTTTATTATTTCTCACTTCAAAATTAATTGGAAACTTGTGTCTTTTTGCCCTCAAGATATTCTGCATTCCATCTACTTTCCTTGAACTCCATTCCTGCATATGTATTCTGTGTTTTGTGTCTGGCACATGACCATATCCACCCAAATGATCTCCCATTACCACTAATACCCCACTCTAGTTGTGCTCATCCATGCCATAGAGATAACTTTAAAACTTTTAATGACTTTCCATCACGTTTGGGATAGAAGCTGTATATCTTATCAGGACACACAGAGTCTCACATTACCTGCCATCCACCTATGCAGTCTCTTCTCTGTTTCTCACACTTGTTCTTTCTCAGCCACACTGGGGTCTTTTAATTTGTCTACTTAAGTTTACTTCTGCCCCAGGGCCTTTGCACTTCCCTTTCTACCTAGAATGCTTTTCCCTTTTCCCTTCATGGATGAGTCCTCATCCTTCAGGTTTCAGCTTAGTATTACCTCCTTGGAGAAATATTTCTTGACCACTTCCTCTCTCATTCTTGACCACTTCCTCTCTCATTTCATCATTTTACTTTGCCCTATTAAACATTGATCATGCCATGTCCTTTATTGTTACTGTCAAAATCTAATTATATTCTATTATTTGTATGTGTTTGTTTAGGTCTGTCTCTTTATCAACAAGATCAACTCCATCCAGGGAGAAATCTTAATGGTTACATCTACCTGAGACACTGACTTAGGAGGTGACTGGTTATGGCAGGTTTAAAACCTTACTGTGAATTTTTTGATACTCTTTCCATTGAGAGGTAGGATGTATGTTCCTTGCCCTTGAATTTGGGAAAGCTTTCACAAATATGATTCAGTGGAAGTGATGCTTTGCGACTTTTGAGAGGAATGTAAGAGATCAGGCAGACTCTGCCTTGTTTGCTGGAAATGCTCACTCAGGGAGTCCTGAACTGCTACAGAAGAACTCCATTTCTCTGAGATGTCCATGCTACAAAAGTCATACATAGGTTCTTTAGTAAACAGTCTAGGCTAATACCCTTCTTTAGCTACTTTAATCCAGGATCCAGATATGTGAATAAAGAATCTATCTTGCAAGTAAATCCTCCAGCCTCAGATGAACCAGACTTCAGATATTCAAGCCATTCCAGGTGAGGTCCTGCAAATTATAAAATCATACAGTGAAGAAAAATCTGTCCTTCCTGTTGGTACCCTGATTCCTAATGTGTGAAATCATTTAGCATAATTAAATGGATGTTTTACCCCACTAAATTTTAGGATGTCTTTTAATAGAACAATAGCCCCCATAAGATATTCAAAAATATTTGTTGAATGAGATTGAACACCCTTCCTTGTAGGAACACTAATCTAGAAACTTGACTTCTAGTTCAAGCTCTGCCACTCATGTATTACCTGACCCTGAGAAAATCCTTCCATCTCTAGATCTCAAGTTTCTCCATGTACATTGAAGTGATAGGACTACATAAATTCTTTGGTTCCTTACACTAAATTCCTAGTCTATAGATGAGAACTAAGGATTCTAGCAACAAGGAGGAAGGTAAGTAGCCAGAAATAGGGGCTCTTCCTTCTCTGGGAATTTAAATCAGCTTAAAGGATATGATCCTTAGGAGTTCTGAGTAGGTTGCAGAGGAAGAGAGGGTTTGACAAGGCTCGCATTTTCCTGATCCTGATTATTACCAAGAGAACAATCTGTCTTTGTCCTTAAAACCAGATCATGTGGGAGTACAATGGCTCAGTGGACAGATGGGTTAATGCGGGGAGAGAGAGAGAGAGACTGAGACTGTAGATGAATAGCTCCTGAAGGCTTCTGTTTTTCTAAAGGAACCATTTTTCTTGTTTCTTTCCAAAATGCTGAATGTCTCTCTTTCTACAGGACTGATCCCAGAATTCGGAAGATGGAACTATGACTGCAGTATAAATGTGGTAGGAAGACTGCTAGGTGTGTGGCTGCTGCCAAAGTTGAGAAGTCCTGATCCAGGCACTGCTCTGACCTTCTGTTGTGTAAAATAAGGACAATGATTCTCCCCAGGCCATCTTCATTAGGAAGTGGAAGTGTCTCCCCCAGGGCTCACAGAAATGAAGTAGAAGTAGGACAATAACATTGGTCTCCTGATTCATAATCCAGTGTCATTTTATTATACCAGTCCTCAACTCCATCCCTCATGAACCATTCAAAGTAGGTATCACCTTCTAAAGAAGGAGAAGCATGGACATCCAGGTATGAAAGATGTAAACATTTTTTTTGTTGTTGTTTTTTTTTACCACCCTTGGAGTTTCTGTGAGATTATTCACTGGGGATAGATCTTGGAGACTGACTGGATGAAGAACTAGTGAATGAGAAAAGAATTTCTGGAAGGTCATTCCCATCATGAGTAGGGGTAGGTAGGATGGTACACTCAGATTGTAGACTTTAAGTGGCTATGATTCAGATCCACCTAAACAGGGCAGAAACACATTCTGGGGAAAAGAATTAAGAAGACTTCTGGTGGGGGCATATTTCATCTAAAAGAATGATTAAAACAAACAGCTCAGCCCATGTCATTGTCAGACACTGCATTATGGATCATAATGCTAAAATGTCATTCCTTCTGCTAAGTTCAGAGGTAGCCTGAGAATCTCTCTCATCAGAGTGATATAGCAGCCACAGTCACAAAATGAGTGCTATCTCATGACAACAAAAATATTTTATATCTCTGCACTCAGACTTCTTCATCAGAGGGCAAAAGCGATTGAGAATACGGTCTGGGTTCAGTAATCAGATTTTTTCCCAGCATAGCCCCCGCTAACAGACACAATAAGAAGAGATATATGACATGGGGATATTGGAACAAAGTCACTCAATTAGACACAAAACCTGGGCTTCCATTACCTACGGTTCAGTGCCCCTTGCATTACTTTGTAACGCCCTACAGTTAGAACAAACTAGATCAGCTAGAAGAAGCAAAACAAAGGCACAATTTTAAATGATAGGATTCTCTTTCATTTTTGCCTGTTTGAGTTTAAATGAATTTCATGGAGGGAGTTAGTATAGAACACACAATAATATTTTTTTCATTGGTTAGTTGATCTATATGGTTCTTTTAAGCATAAGAATAAAGAAATAACAGAATGTTTTACAAATTAAAGTACTATATAACATAAGCAATTATTACCACCAGTAGTCTGAGTATACCTTTAAAATTCTGAGTAACTTTCAAGAGTCCAGGCAAATAAACTAGGAGAAGATGGATATTTATCTGGAAACTGAGCAACTATTCCATCTGGTCAATTTAGCTGAAACAAATTTAACTTTAATCAATCCTTTTCTGGTCAGAGAGGATGGAATTAAATCAGAATGCAAGCAAAGGAAAGACTTCCATCATGTGAAGACACCATACATGGAATATAGTCTACTGCTTCCTGGGAGTAGCCCCACCACAATGAGGCAGGGAGGAGAAGATAAGGCAAATTATGATGGTAAGCACATAGGTTAACATGCCACCATACCCATCTCCCAAACACAAAGCAGACATTACAAATTAATCATAGTACTCTTTTCTGTTAAGAATTGATGTGGTCTCAGAAACCTTGCCCAAAAATAATCCAGGCTGCTAAAATAGCCAGCTGAACTTGACCTATGAGATAAGACCTACTGGCAGAATATTAGGAACTAAGAATGCACTGAGAAGTAAGACACCGAGAACACTAGAACGTGGGTGTTCTAGTCCCAGCTTGGTCAGTGACCTACTCTGTACTATGGACAATTTTTTTTTTACCTTTCTTGATACCAGCTGTCCCACCTGTGAATTCAACAAAAATTTCAATATTGCCTATGTTGGAATTACTGCCTTGGAATCATTTCTGGAATCAACCTTACAGATAAGCTATGCCTGCCAAGACATCTGAAGAATTGGTGTGCATGTTGGGGGTAAAAGGGTGAGTATTTCCCTGATGCCTTTGTGAAGTTATTTTAAATTTGTATAGTCAGGGGTGCCTGGGTGGCTCAGTTGGTTAAGCATCTGCCTTTGCCTCAGGTCATGATCCCAATGTCCTGGGATAGAGCCTTGCTTCAGGCTCCCTGCTCAGTGGGGAGTCTGCTTCTCCCTCTCCCTCTGCTGCTCCTCCTGTTTATATTCTCTCTCTTGCTCTCTCTTTGTCAAATAAATAAATAAATAAAATCTTTAAAAAAATTTTGTAGGGTCAAATAGAAGCAGAAATAATAGCAACTAAAAATTGTTATCACCAGCCTTCTTTCCTATCCTAGCCTGCTTAAGTCTAGCCACTGAAACATTGTTAGAGAGAGTTCTTCTTGGGCATTGCAGAAGGAAGCAAGGGATCCTGAGCAAATCGTTAGAACCTCGGTTTTGCTCCTCACTAGCTGTGTGATTTTGTAACAACATTTTCTCCTCTAGGATGCTACTTATTCCAAATATATCTGCATCTGTGTTCCATACTCCCAGCTCCTAAAAGGGATATTGTAGCGTGCCATAAAACCAATGAACAACCAATCTGTTTCCCTCTTGTGAACCTAAACTATGACTTGTGGAACTGGAGCCAATCCATGGAAGGCTCTTGGGTGGAGATGTTTCACAGAGACAGGATTTGGGCAACAATGCTGCTTTTGATCAAGGTGAGGAGGCAGAGATAAGTGTTCAAGAGAGCACAAAGCAGAGGGCCCTTCAGAGATGGAGCTATCTGCCCAGGTTCCAAGCATATAGCTTTTATTTCTAGTTTAATTGAGGCTCTGAGGGGGCATGGTCAACTGTCCTAGATCCTCTGAGCTCTCCTTATTCTTACCACAAATTGTCTTTTGCTGCTGCCAGCTTGAACAGGTTTCTGGTCCTGTAGCCAAACCTGATTCTATTCAATGAGGGGAGGTATTATGAAGACGAGGTTTGGACTAAGAGATCTCTGAAGTCACGTTCATGAATCTATACTTGTTTCTTTCCACATCCAGTAACTCAGTCTCCACCCTGAAGTTACTGTGGGGTCAGCCAACTGGTTTCTTGAGGGAACTTTCCTTGTCCACAGCCTCCTTCTTCTCATCCATTCAATTTTCAGGCAATATAGTTGAGTGCTGCGTGAACACTCATCACTCAGTCCTTTACGAGGTTTCCTATGATCCCATTTTCTCAGAATCATCAGTCTCCTCTGTGCCTGTGTCTTTTACCTCTTTGCTGCCCTATACTAGAATAATTTTTCCAACGAGTTTAAGAATGCAAACTTAACTCTCAGGCCCTCGGGGTGATCCCTTCAGCCTGATGCATTTCTAAGAATCCCTTCTAATATAGCTATCTCCACCAGTGTCCCAAAATTATTAAGGACACAGGCTCTGGGTTTGAATCCCAGCTCAACCGATGACTGGATGTGCGACCACGCAATAATTACTTAAGCTTTCTGAACCTCAGTCCCTTTATATTTAAAATGAAGTTAAATCAAATCATGCATGTACTTACTTAGCACAATTCCTTGGCTATTAATAGTCAATAAATGTCATCCCTGTCATCATCATCATCCTTGGCTCAGTATGCCGTTGCCCTGCTTCTCATGCCCACTCACAGGTTACAATGCAGACCAATTACTACCTCCTCCAGGGAGCCCTCTCTGTGCTTTTCTACTTCTTTATTTAAGTGATTATAACATTTAATATATTGCAAAATGACAACTTTGTTTTTTATATGTAAAAATATTTTATGCTTCATACATTTTCTCCACGTATGTGAGATCCTTAGCAAGTAAATTGTTGCCTGATACCTCTTTGTCTCTAATCTCCAAAACAGTTCACCATAAAGTATATTTTATTTTATCTCTCAAATATATCCAAAATCCTGCCTCTTGGCTCTCAACCTCCACTGAGAGGACTAATTATGATGTTAAGTAGCGGTCATATAAGGTCTCCCAAACAGGTAGTCATACCCATTTACACAAAATAAATTAGAAGGGTTGAAAGAAGTGAAGTGGCCCACCCAGGGTCACCCACACAGAATTGAGTGATTTTCAGCTCAGGCTTTAACAGCTTCAATGACTCCCATAAGAAGAGCTTGTTCTTACCACTTCTTAGATGGATAACTCTATTTAATATGTAAACCCCCCCCCACCTTTCACTGAGTTCAAGTCCACTTTTCAACAACTTGTGCAGTTTCTAGTTCAAATTCTTAAACCATTCAGGATAAGTCTTACCCTTTATCCTCCTGACATGCCTCCAGACACTCAAAGTCAGTGATCTAATCTCCATTTATTCTTCCTTTGAACCTGAGCAATGCTGCCAGGTCTATCTGATTGCAGCAGAAATAATTAGAATGGCTGGGTAAGTATAACAGGGAGGATTCCAGGCAAGGACAAAGAGTCTATCTCTTTAGCAGGGGAAATGGAGAGAGTGAAGTGTTACCTGATATATGATAGAGGAATATAAATGAAATGCTGTAGGGTATCTAGTTCAGTGTTCCTTGCTACCTGGTCCTATTGCCTACACAGAAGGGGACAGTAAATGAAATTAGCAGAGTCTAAATTTAGAGAAGATCAAAGGAAATCCTTCTCTACACAACGTGCAATTATCCATTACTGCAGGATATTATTGAGGCAAATTGAAGCAAGAAGAATTTGGAAAAAGATTAGGTGCTTATATGAATAAGAACAGCTTGTGCAGTTACTGGCAAGGATAACAATTGCATGGCCAATTAGTCCCCCAGTGTCAGGGTATGCACTGAGCTCAAGCTGGGGTCAAAGAATGTACTGCCTACAGAATAGTACAGTAGCATCCAATTTTCTAGAAGCATTATCGGATTTTCCTTTGACTAATTCCTCTGAAGAATCTAAGGGAAAACACTTCAGTTAGTAGAGTATGAATTGCTTCAATTTGGTTTTTAGATCTGGGTCAGAAATAGAAATGGCCTCTGAGAAATCTCCTTATAAAAAAGTGACACCAAAATCCTGAAACAGGTTTCAAAATGGTGGGATGGGAAGGACTGCACACCAGTCATCTGAAGACCTGGGTTTCTGGTCTTATTTCATATTAGCCGAATGACCCAGAGAGATCACCTACCTTTGTGAACTTCACTTTCCTACTCTATAAAATGGTGGGCATTATCACAGCCTTGTGTATATAAAAGGTGACCCTAGTTCCTCAGGCCTCATAGCCTAGATGGGTAAAATCAAGAATAAGTTGATTTTTAAATTGGTGTAGAATAGGGATAAATCTATATAAAGTACACAATAGCAGCAAAAATGTTTTTGCTCCAATCACCCATTAGGGAAACGCCCAGTACTCACACACTTAACTTTGGGGACCCTATTTCCTTGGTGTTGACAGTCATCCCCCCACCCCCTTCATAGGCCATGGGGTCACTGATGCTGACAACTCTCACACAATGTTCTTAACTCGCTCTTTGCTCCAAAAACCCTTATGATAAACCTTTTCTAAGTTTCTAAAACAGGAAAGGCGCACCCTCTACATGTATAGAATCATGTAATATTTGTGTGAAAACTTCTGTTTGACTCACTTGGACAAGTTCCCTTAGGGTAAGGTCAAAGGAAAATGTGTATCTATGAGAAAAGCTCAGGAACTGGGGACATGCTTTTAGCTTTGTGAACTTCCGTCCCTTTGTTCTGCCTTCCCACTCAAATGACCAAAAGAATACAACAATCCATACCAGTAATGGAAATGAGGGTAAGATTGGGTTTATTTTAAAAAGTGGGAATATTTTACAAGAAAAAAACACAGAGGACACCAGAAAGAGAGATAGACAAACTGACCCTTAATTTTCACATGAAAAGAATCTCCAGTGGGCACTCACATATCTATATTCTCAAATTCACAAAGGGACTAGAGGAAAAGAGTAATTAACAAATGTCGTTTTTATTCTAGTAGCAACTCTGGGCAGCACCTCATATGGCATATTGGAGCTTTTTCTATGTTCTATCCAAAAAATATGGGCACAATAGTAGCGTTCTCCACCCAAAGACCACTCCTCTGATAGAGATATATTGCTCCAGTTAATTTTGGGCTATGCCAACAAACACAAAGAAGGAATTTCTGACCATGTCAGCGCCCTCTCACTCAACTATCACCCAACAACCTCTCCTTGTGCAGGCTGATGGATCTCCTAACTGTCAGGTAACACTCTAGTTAAATGTTTGTGGGCTTGGTTTGGTTTATTTTTTTAATCTGAATTTATAAGATTTAAATGAAGAACTGCACATAGTCTAAGTGAGCTAATGTTGAGTAGCTGAGCGTAAGACTCATTTTGGAAAGATGAGAAAAGAGAGAAAAATTTTTGAACACCTAGAAAGCTACTGCGAGTCAGATAAAAAAGAACGGACTAGAGACACAAACTTTTCTATTTCCTAAGTGTTGTTTCAGAGGTATAGCCTCATAATGGATGACTCTAATAGTAAGGAATACAAATAGCTAAAAACATATGGAAAGTAGGAAGCAGATTAAACTGTGGACACGAGATGTTTTATCTCCTGTACCCTGGCTCAAAAGCATTAACCAGTAATAAACCTCCCCAATTATGTTCATCAAGCTAACACAACTCTCATGATAAAACCTAATGAAAATATCAAAAAGATAAACACCTCTAAACATGAATCTTAACTGTCAATAATATGTAGCAGTACTAAAATTGAAAATAAAAATAACCTAAAGCCATTTTAAAGGAATATAGCATAAACAAATGGATTATTCAGGCATAAAATAATAGTACAATATTAGGAAACCTATGACTGCAACTTGTAAATAAATAGATCAAAGAAGAATTATCTCAGTAGAGGTCAAAATCCAAATGACAAAACTGAACACATATTACAGCTAGAAGCTCTTGCTAATCCATGAAAGGAATGCCACTATCTTAACTTGGAAAAAAATATATATCTAAAAACAACTTTTGGCATTGTACTCAAGGTAAAAATACAATGACCTACCAACTATAATCTGAATGAAGAAAATAATTCTGTCATCCACAAGATTATAAAATTATAGACATTAAGATCAGTAAAATCATGTAAGATAAATGGAATAAAATTATAAAACTTATTGGAAAAGACAAGCTAAATTTGTATTAACTACAGGAGTACTAGCAATAATGAGCCTAAGGGAAAATAGAATAATTATTTAATCCTATTAGAATTTAGTAAGATGACTTATTGAGAAAAGACAATGATAACTTACCTTGAAGTCTTTAAAAATCACTAACAAATTTGATTTTTTCAACAATTTTTTAATCTTTTCATATAATAATTAAAAATAGAAAATGTATTAAACTAAAGTTAATTAGGAATGTGTAGGACCTATTTGAAATAAGCCTTTAGTTACAGACATAAAAGAACACCTCGTAGAAGTAAAGAGGGTTATCATGTTTTTGAGTAACAAAGTTCAAAATTTCAAATATTTTAATTTCCTATAAATTTTTAAATTTGATATTCTCATTGTATCTCAATGGAATTGCTTTCATCATAAGTGGGGTAATGATTATTAAAAAAAGAAAGAAAGAAAGAAAGAATAGCCAGAGGAAGTTCCAAGATAAAGAACAGTGGGTGACTTACCTCACCAGCCATTCTGAATTTGTATAATAGTTTAGTTATCACAATCCCATTAATGGCTGCAGAACAGGCAGATGAATGACATGGAAGTGAAATTCCAGAAACAGACATATGTACATCCCACAATTTAGTTTAGGATAACATATCATTTTATAGCAGCAATTTTAAGATGTAAATAAATATAAAAGAAATTTATAACTTGAAAATTTAAAAATGGCCAAACCAGTACATTGTAGGAAATTTATAAAAAATAAAATAAAAATACATAAGTTGTGCTCAGAGAAACAGAAAGCTGGATCTTTGTCTCAAATAATCCCCTAAAATAATCTTGGACTAACTGAATAGTTAAAAGGAACTAGAGAGAGACCTGGGTCGCTGAGTCAGTTAAGCATCAGACTCTTGGTTTTGGCTCAGGTCATGATGTCAGGGTCATGGGATTAAGCCTTGTATTGGTCTCCACACTTAATGGGTTTAAGATTAAAATTCTGCTTAAGACTCTCTCTCCTTCTCCTATTCTTCCCCCACTCAAGGATGCATGCACTCTCTCTAAAATAAATAAATCTTAAAAAACAAACCAAAAAAGGAACAAGGAACCAGGGGGAAAAAAAAACAAACAATCCCAAAACCCTAGAAAACACTTTCAATAATTTGAGAGTGTAAGGAATTTCTAAGCACAAAATGCAAAAACTATACTTGAAAAGAATAAAATATAGGCTCCATAGGAATTTGATACCACACAATTTTTAAAAATCTGCCTTGAAGAATAATAAAAGATAACTGAAAATGTGCAATGTTTGCAGCATCCATGACAGAACAGACAACATCAAAAATATAAAAGAAATTTATAACTTGAAATTAAAGATGGCCAGTAAAACCAGTAAAATACACAAAAGACGATTACATTGTAGGCAATTTATAAAAGATAAAAATACTAACAGAAGTCATCACCTAAAAATGTAGATCAAAGAATATCCAGTTTTCATCTATCAAACTAGAAAGAATTAAAATATATCAAGATTGTGAGCTGACACATATGTTGGCATTTTAAATTGCATCAAAAACATTTAAAATATGTGTAATCTTCAGCTCACTGATCCAACTGTGGGGGTTTCCCTAGGAAAATTATTGTGGGTATATACAGACCTTTCTTCATAAGGATATTTACTGAGCACTGCTTAAAATAATGAAGAAGTCTGAAACAAACTAAGCGTCCAGCTGAAGTTTGGTAAAATGTACACCGGGACATTAATATTACCATCTTTAGTTATGTTGTTGTAGATAAAACAGGATAATGTTTATAGTAGACTTTAACCTTAAAATCAGGTTTTATATACACACAGACACACAAACATGTATACACACAGTTTGAATTATAAAAAACTGGTAAATTCAACTGCTTTGGCCTACAAAAATAGCACTTTTATATGCTCTAGCCAATAATAATTTATTTTGAGTGTTTTGTAAATTATACATGTGTATACAGAAATAAAATATAAAGTTCTGGAAAGGAAAAAAATAGATGTCTCTAACTGGCTGGCATATGGAATTTTTGACCCTTATTTTTTTTCTATATTTATAACTTCCTAGAAGTTTTATTATTTTTATTTAAATTCAATTAGCCAATAATATAGTAGTACATCATTTGTTTCACATGTAGAGTTCAGTAATTCATCAGTTACATATAATGCCCAGTGCTCATCACATCATGTGCCCTCCTTAATCCCATCACCTAGTTACCCCATCTCCTCACCCACCTCCCCTCCAGCAACCCTGTTTCTTTCCCATAATTAAGATTTTCTCATGGTTTAACTGCCTGATTTCTTCCCATTCTGTTTTCCCTCCATTCCCCTATGATCCTTTATGCTGTTTCTTATATTCCTCATATGGGTGAAATAATATAATTGTCTTTCTCTTATTGACTTATTTCACTCAGCATAATACCCCCCCAGTTCCATCCCTGTCAATGTAACTGGTAAATTCCATCTTTTCTGACGGCTGAGTAATATTCCATTGTGTGTATGTATAAATACACACTATATATTCTTTATCCATCCTTCTGTCAATTGGACATCTTGGCTCTTTCCATAATTTGGCCACTGTGGACACAGCCACTATAAAGCAGGTGCCCCTTCAGATCACTACATTTGTATCTTTGGGGTAAATACCCAGTAGCGCTATTGCTGGGTTGTAGGGTAGCTCTATTTTTAACTTCTTGAGGAAACTCCATCCAATTTTTCAGAGTGGCTGTAATTTCCTGTAAGTTTTATTTACTTACTTATTATTTTTTTAAAAGATTTTATTTATTTATTTCACACAGAGAGAGAGAGCACAAGTAGGTAGAACAGCAGACAGAGGGAGACGCAGTCTTCCCACTGAGCAGAGAGCCCGAGGTAGGGTTCAATGCTAGGATTCTGGGATCATGACCTGAGCCCAAGGTAGATGCTTAACTGACTGAGCCACCCAGGCACCACTCCCATAAGTTTTAATCTTATCTTAAAATATTTTAAAAAATAAACAAGGAAAGGGCACCTGGGTGGCTCAGTCAGTTAAATGATCCTTGATTTCAGCTCTGGTTTTGATTTCAGGGCTGTGAGTTCAAGCCCTATATTGGGCTCCATGCTGGGTACAGAAGTACCAATTCCCTACATACCTGAATACATATATACATACATACAGAAAGAAAGATAATACAAAAATACCTCCAAATTGTTCTTCCCTACCCAAATCCCTGGACTTGAAATGAAGATCCCATACCACTGCCCTTTTTGTAGAGTGACACCTAGCCCAACTAATACCATAGGAAGCTGAAGGGGGGTTATTTTTTCAATTTATGACATCAATTCCAATCTGTTTGGCTTGTCTTTTCACGGTAACAAGACACAAGTGGCCAGGGGAACAGCCAGTTGTAGAAGCCAAAATTAGCTCCTAGGTAAGTCCCTCATCAGACAAATACTGCCACTATTAATCCTGAATGATGGGAAGCCTTATTGTTAAAGAGATTTAAACATGAACTAATACAAAATTTCAAGAGAGGGCATTAACAGAGAAAATGCCCATCTAAAAGAATCTGGCACTATACATTTTTATAGGAACCAGCACTGAGAAGATAATAGACAGGCAGTATTTTTTTTGACAGCTAAGGCCAAAAAGGAAGGCACATTCAGTTACAGAATTGTCATTTTCTGACAGTAGAAATTATATAAATCCAACTACAGAGACCATTTTATTTTTTGTAGGATTAACTAAAGCAAGAATTTACCATATAAATGTAGGTATGAAGGACATGTAGTGATATAGTGCCTCACTCCTCAAAGTGCAGACCATGTAGCAATGTAGTGTCACCTGGGAACTTGTATGGGGCCTCATCTCAGACCTCCTGACTCAGAATCTTCATTCTGAACATATTCCCAGGTGATTCAAATGTTAGAGAAGCAATGATATAGTAGACATGATGTCTTCAGCTCTTGTTTTACAACTGTATGGGAACACTGATCAACCGTGGGTCAGAGGGATTCATTAATGGAGAAAACACCTAAAGACTCCTATCCCTCTACAGACCCTGGACCAGGCTCATTTCTTATGGGAAACTGTTGAAGGACCTGATCTAGAGAAAAGTCAGATAACAATTCTAGAGAAAAGAAGAATTGGGTTACAGGGACAAGAGATATTGGGAAATATTTGAGCAGGCTTCTTCTTCTTCTTTTTTTTTTTTTTTTTTTGGTTTTTATTTATTTATTTGAGAAAGAAAGAAAGAAAGAGAAAGAATGAGCAGAGTAGAAGGGCAGAAGGAGAGGGAGAACCAGACTCCCTGCTGAGTGGGGAGCCTGACACGGGCACTATCCCAGGATCCTGGGATTGTAACATGAGCTGAAGGCAGTCGCTCAGCCAACTGAGCCATGGACTACCCAGGTGCCCCAATGAGCAGGTCTTTCACATGGAAGAAGTCAAAGCAGTCTATCCTTAAGACAGTCAAACCTAACACTGATGGCTGGAAACTGAAGTAAGAGGAACGGTTCTCTCGATATAAAAATTTTCTTACAAGTAGGTATCAAGGACAAGAACTACAAGAAGGCCAATATTACCTCTACTACTGCCATTACCATTTCTACCAGCAGGAACTATTAATTGCATGCTTATTCTGTTCAAACAGTTTTTGTTTGATTTTATTTTAAGGTATTTTACCCTTATATTATTCATCTTTTTAACCTATTGTCAATTTGAACAATTCAGAGATACTAAATAATTTGTCC
Organism: Enhydra lutris kenyoni; assembly: GCF_002288905.1. Taxonomy (NCBI): domain Eukaryota; kingdom Metazoa; phylum Chordata; class Mammalia; order Carnivora; family Mustelidae; genus Enhydra; species Enhydra lutris. The sequence continues at coordinate 34,455,641 of NW_019154089.1, read as the reverse complement.
AAGTTCACCCAATTAGCAAGTGACAGAACCGGCATTCAAACTCAAGTCATGCTACTTCCACAATGATCTCCAATATGGGAGATACTTAAGAGGGTCTTCAAGTATCACATAAACTAGAAACAATTTAATACTTCCCAAACCTTCCTTGCTAAATATCAGAGCCATCCTAAGTACTTTTGTGGAGATCTAGATTCTAGAGCCTGATTCCTGAAAAGTCTGTTGTATTTTGGTTGGGAGACGGGAGGAGATTGGAAAATACGCCTCTTTTGACATCTGGGATAATCTATTCTTTTGTGCTCCCCCCAGTCTAATTTAACACAGATGTGGGACTTGGGGAATGGGATCTATTACACAGCCATTAGTATTCCCATATCCATCCCTGATTGTTACTAAAAGAAGGCATCCAGGACCGAGCTATGGATTTCCCACAATGCCAGAATACAGTAGTGGAACATAGAAGGACCCCAGATTCTAGATTTTCTATGAAATTGGCCATGTGACCCAGGAAAAGTAGTAAATAGCTCTGTGCTTCTTTATCTGAAAAATGGGAGCAGTTATACCTTGCTGTTCCCTAGGGATATCACTAGGTACTTTAAAAAAAATGAAACACTTTTATCTTCTTGCAGGAGGTGTTTTGAATAATAATGACAATGAAAATAAAAATAAAAATAAATGCACAGAGCCCAACATTTTCTCTAAGAAAACATGTTCCTAAATGCATTAGCTGTCCAAAAAGAGACAAATAGAGTTGCTTTCATTTGTTTTCCGTTTTCTTTATTCTCATAAAGCTCATTAGCCAGCAATTATGCAACAAATGCACATGGAAAAATAGCTGTAGACTTTGAATTTTGTCTGACTGCTGAGATGTCTCAATATACTAATGAAGCAAAGATGAAAATTCACACAAACTTAAAAATATAGTCAGTTTAAAGCCCTAAGTGCACGAGTCAGTTCAGTGCACTATGCTGAAACCTTCCTGAATGGAGAAATAACATGCTAACACCTAATATATTTTAAAAATGAAAATGATTTAATAGCCTAAATAATCATCACCTGTGACTACTTTCATTTTCTCCTCATGGGTAGACTGTATTTCTCTAGATAAATCTTACCTTTTTTTTTTCTGGTCTTACTAGTTTAAGATCATCAATATCACCACCTTAATAACTGCTTATTGAAAACAGGTATAGTAGAATAGTGGAAAGAATATAAACATTTTAAAAAGACCTCAGTTTATTCTCAGTTCCATCACCTATTAACTATTAAACTAGGACAAGTTCCTTAAATTCTCTGGGAAATTAGGGTGGTAGTTCTTCCTCAAATAAATGGTCTGAGCATCACAGATAATTTATGTATCTGGCACAGTACTTGGCACATTGTAAGTGTTCAGCAAATCTCATTTTTCTAATTCCCCATTTTTGTTGTATTAATAGGAAAATGGGAGAAATTCCCCAAATCAGTGTTTCCTTGTAAGGAGGTTCCTATCTTAGGCCAGCTGACTGGTCCTCTAGTCCTTGAATTATAGGCAAGAGGGTGCATATGAGGGTCTGAATTTAGGTACAAATGCCATTTGAACCTAAGAGTGTTTTGGTTTTCAATGCAATGGGGAAAACTGCAAGGTACTTGTGCTATAAAATCTAAAGCGCCCAGCTTCTCTTGACAAGAGTTGTAAAGTCCCTTAAGAAAGAGAGTTTTTAGCCCTCCAGCACCCTGAAAGAGCAAGATACATGCTTTAGTCTGTCTAGAGCCCCAAATGCTCTCTTTGCCACGACTGGACCAGATGGCCCAACTCCTCAGTGGACCTGTGTTTTGGGGACGATGCCTACTCCTCCTGCACAAACCACTCTGCTTGGAGTGGTAACAACATGACCCTTCCCTCCCCTGAGCTCAAAGCCCTCTTCTTCTTTCTGCCAGGTCTGGAACTAGCAGAAATTGTCATTAAGGGTTTTTGTTTTTGTTTTTTAATTTCTCATCTGGAGAATACCGTCTTCCATGTGAGGGACCATTCAGTTAGGGAAAGAGTCTGTTCTTAGTTTCAAAACTGAAACTACACAATGTGTCTCTAATCCACTTGAAACATCAGCAAACAATCTACTTGCCCCTGTGAACTGAAACAAAAGCATAGAACAGGTCTGTGCCCAAAACGGCCTTTGCCCCCCACCCACCCCCCAGCCTGTACTCAGCCCTGTCCACATGGGAAGAACTTGGCCTCCAGGAAGCCTGGTTTGCTCCTTCAACTGGGAAAATGTCACTTTTTCTTCTTGGAGATTTTACCCTGAAGGGCCTGGACCAGACGTTTTTCTAGGCCCTTTCAGACCTTACTCTTATGTACCAATGATTCCAGTTGTTTGAATTTACACCTGCTAAGGTTTTGGAAGGACTTGGGCTAACATCTCATTGGTCACTATCCATCACCCTTTTTCCCACTAAACTCAATCTCACTGATCCCATCACCAAATTCAACACCCTTTCACTCAATTCCAAGTCAGCTTGAGCACTGTCAGGTAAATAAATTCAAGGACAGAATTACAGATGCCTCTGGGCATATAAGAAAACACACCCTTTCTCTGGGACACAGGACTGGAGCTGAGCACCCCCTCCCACACCCCCCTCACATGGGTAGTAATCGCTTGCACAGTGTATGCAGGAGACCTGCCAAAGAGTGGTAGAAACATACATGCAGGTGGGTCCCCATTACCAGCATTATTCCCCTCAACCCCGACCTGTCAATACCACTTGGAAACTGTTCTTATATATTAAAATTATTGAATGTTAATGAGGAGCGCTACAGTTTTCAATGTATTTGATGATCTCTGTTGCTAGTCCTGCATGGTTCTTAACTGGCCTCAGAATTAAAGGTCATATCTAGAATCCATTTCACTTACTCAGAAAACATATTATGGATGGAGCTGAACACTGGGGAAAAACATTTTACATGCAGGACCCTGCTTAATATTCCCAGAGATTATTTTGTAGGTGCTATTGTCATTTCCACTTAATAATGATGAAATCAGGATGCAGAAAGGTTAAGGGACTTGCCCAAGTGTGCACACTTAGTAAGCAGCACAACAGGAACCTGAACACCATGTGTGTGGTTTTCTTAGGATACTGAAATGCTCTGCTAGAAATTTTATTTTGAGGAGCTAGATGTAAAAGCCCCTCTTAATGATTACAGAGATCCTGGGTTCTTCCTGATACACAGGGTATTTTGTTTGTTTGTTTGTTTGTTTAGGATGGTAAGGGAATTTGGAAAGAAGGATCATACCCAAGTCGTCAGGGCAAGAAATGCATAAGGCATGACCTGGTCACAGGGAGTACCTCAGGCTATCCTGCTCCCAGAATATGCAAGCAGGGGGCTTTCCTTTGTGGGTGGCTGACATGTTTACAATGAGAAAATAGGGAGAAGCATCAAGAGGATAGGAGAGAGAGAGCAGAAGAATCAACAGCCACTGCCTGGTGGCAGGTAGAAGGATGGTGGGGGTCAAGCTGTCATTTTTTTTTTTTTTTCTGGCTGGTTTTAAGACATTTTTATTTTTGACATTTCATTATGGTAAGTTTAGATATGTATTTACTTTCTTTCTTTTTTTTTTTAAACTTTATTTATCTAACACAGAGAGAGAAAGATCACAAGTAGGCAGAGAGGCAGACAGAGAGAGACAGAGAAGCAGGCTCCCCACTGAGCAGAGAGCCTCATGTGGGGACTCGATCCCACCATCCTGAGACCATGACCTGAGCTGAAGGCAGAGGCTTAACCCCCTGAGCCACCCAGGCGCCCCTGTATTTATTTTCTTTAAAAAAAACAAAAAACAAAAAAAAAACCTAGATTCACTGTGATCCTTAAATCTCTGAATTTGATGTTTTGCATGGCCTGCATGTAATTTTCAAGCCATTACATTTTCAGATATTGCACTTGCCCCATTTCTTCCCTCCCTCCAAGTTCAAGTAAACTACCAGCGGACTTCCGCCTCTGTGTTCTCCAGCTCTTGACAATTGGTTATCCTAAACGTTGTCTCTCTCTGTTGCATCCTGCACAATTTCTTCTCATCTACCTCTTATTAATTCTCTTTTCAGTTGCATCTAATCAACTGCCAAACCCACCCCTGAATTTTAAATGTCAGGTATAGTTGCTATTTTAGCTTCTATTTATTTAATTTTTAAAAACACGCAACAGCACGAAAGTTTCTTCTTCTTTCTAGATACTTTCAAGTTTGTCCTTTTTTTAAAAAATTAAATATACTAAGTCTACTTGTTGTGTAATTTGTATTTGATAATTTTATGCCCTGAAGTCATGGGGAGTCCGTCTCTACAGCTAAGGTTTCTGTCTGCTTCTACTCTCAGCTGCTTGTTGTTCGGGGCATTTGTTTATCTGAGACTATGGGCTGGTTACTGGCTTTGAAAATTACTTTGGGGGGCTTTCTCAGGACCTCAAATTAGGAAATATTCTTCTAGAGAGTTTTCATTTCCCTTTCTCTGAAACTGGGATACAGATCATGTAAAACCACTTAAATGCAAGGTTTGAGGGATTTGGGAGTCACATTTATAATGGACAATTGGACTGAAATTTCACTAGAGGACCAGAAATGGGTTGTCTTCCTGCTCATACCCATCCTGAATCTGCTCATGCAGGGCAATGGTCACCCCAGCTCCAAGAGGGTAAGCAGAGGAGAATGACTTACTCTGGTTTGCTCTCACCTAGATTCATGAGCCAACAGTGGTTATCAGACTGCTCACGTTGGATTGGTTTTGAGTTTCCTCTTGCTTACCCGCAGAGGTTTCGACAATGGACCTACAAATCATTCAGTGACGGTTAGAGAAGATTTTTCTCCATCCTACTCAACAGGTTCATTTTTATAAACAAAAGCATTAAGAACAGTAAACATGGAAAGCATTTTCCATGTTTTGAATTCACTGCACTGGTACTCATTACATTTTATGGATGCAGCCATTGAGGCACAGAGAAGTTAAGCTAAGCTCCTGAAATCAGCCAGCTCTTGAACAGTAAAGACAGTGAAAGTGCAGGCTGACTGTTCCTGGGCCCACACTCTTAACCATGACAAGGCCATGATATTTTGGGGTCCCCTTCAGACAGAGGTATAAAAATTGCTCTATTATACAGAATGCCTCCATATGCCACTCTACTATCTGATCCTAAATTTTTTTGGTCTTGCTTTTAAAAATCCTCTTGACAAACCCTATATTTCTAACATTCTTCTCTTTACAATGCCACGGTTACCTGAACTGGTGTCTGCTTTAGTTTCTTCTAATTATATTTATATTCCACTTATTTTGGCATATCCAAAAATTTTCTCAGTAAGTACCAGTAAAAATACCACCTCCCTAAGTCTTCCAGTGTGTGAAGCACCAGACACTTGGCTCATATCCCCGATAACGCAAATTTATTATTTTCCAGTGAGGACATTGATGCTCTGATGAGTTAATTTATTAACGTCAAACTGGTATCTGGTCCAGGCAGGATCTGACTCCTAATCTGCCTCAAAAGCCTGTGCTCCTAACTACTATCTTTTATTTATCTCTTATCTCTGTATGTAAATGCATTGTGTATGTACTTCCTGAGACTCTTTTCACTTTTCTCTTATAAGAGTATTATTTTGAGACGTGTCCCCCACTATATAATAAACACCTTGGGAAATAGGATTACTTCCCAGGCAATAAGACTAGCATGATGTCTATACATAGTTAAGTGCACAATCTATCTTGTGATGACTGGATAGACTGCTGAATACAAGGAGATGATTTTCTCAAGGACTAGAATTTGGCTTTTTTGAGATTCTTTATCAGTGTTTAATATTTTCTCTGCTTAAGTGCTTTCTGTACTTCATTACTCTTGGTGAGATGTTCCATATTAGCTTGATGTCCATTGATTTCTGAAAGGACCTTCAGTGATGTTTTAATTACTGATTGTGAGATAAGCCGTGATTAGCAAATAATGATCTAGAAATTGCAAAGACACTGCCATTGGTTATTGGGCACTTGGAATGGGCCCATGAAACTTACAAGAACATTGCTGGTATTTAATGAATGAGAGAAAAACAATTTAAGGTCACCCTTTCAGTAAACAATTAGTTGTACGTTTTAAGTCTTTAAGAAATGTTTAGTAACTGGCCAAATCACTTGGTTTTATGATGGGGGGAGTGCTATGAGAAGACACGTAGCTAGCCAGCAAATAAAGAATTTAGGTCAGAACACGGACTGGGAGAATTGCAAAATGATCATTATGATCTGTTGCTTCACTTGTTACATTGTATACATCATTATGTTAATCCTGCTGGTAGTTCTCATCATAAACAGGTCAAACTAATTACCCAGTAGGGAGACATAGTGGACTGGCCTCTAAACTTATTTATAAAACCTTATGAGGTGTCCTTTAAAATATGAACTTGGTCTCTAATTAACATATGACAGCAATGTGCCTATTAAATTGGAAATATAGCCATTTGGAGAGACATTTAGGTGAACACACTGATCACTCAGATGCAAAGGTAACTACCACCTCTAGTTTTTAAATTGTCCAGTGAGACTCTGGAGGAATGAAGCATTTGCATACCCTCCAGGAATGCACTGCACAGTATAGGGCCCTGGTGATGTGTCCCAACAACTGAGCTGCATTGCTCATTCGTTATTCTACAGACTGGGGGACTCAGAGGTTTATTCTCCATTCTGGGACTTAGTTTCTTCATCTATAAAAAGGATTTTGAACCTGATAATCTCTCAGGCTCATTTCAGCTCTAAAATGTGTGATAAACTTTTTCATGGCGCATTTTCATCAATAGGCTATTCTTTTATTATTCTTCTTATGATAAACTCTTCTTATAATAAACTTCAGACCCTTTTGTGACTAAGCAAATAGCCTTGAGGCAGAGCTGAAAATAGGCAGAGGACAATGTGCATATGTAAACTGTATGATGACAGGGCAAATTGCCTAGGACTGTGATGGAATTAGGAGTGATATGCTTGGGGGTACAAGTGATGACAATGACGATGTAAATGACAATGAAGATGACTAACATTTGCTGAATGCTTGTTTACTATTCCAGGCAATGCTGTCAGCATTTTGGAGATATTATCTTAATTAATCTTCCAGAAAATCTTACGAGTATCCTAGCACTATAACCACCCATAATACAGATGAAGGAACTGAAGCACAAGGACGAAAGATAACATTTTTTAAAAAGATTTATTGATTTATTTGAGAGTGCAGGAGAGAGCATGCCTGAAAGCAAGGGGAGAGGTACAGAGGGAGAGAGAATCTCAAGCAGACTCCACACTGAGTATGGAGCCAGACCTGGGGCTCAATCCCACAGCCCTGAGATCATGACCTGAGCCAAAACTGAGATTTGGATGCTTAACCAACTGAGCCACCCAGGTACGCTGAAAGATAACATTCTTAAAACCACACAGCAGTAGAGTGGTAGAACCTGGATTTGAATCCAGGGAATTTAGCTTCAAATACTGCTATCTTCACCAGGCTGACTTTCTCCCTCTTCAGAGGTAGGTGGTATTTGAAACAATGGGAGGGTTTTGATGGTATTAGGAGGATATATGGAGCAAAGCTCCCATTCCCACAGAATTCTCATAGTAGAAAGAGACACAGGGCACTGTAAGCGTAAAACAAATACCTCTGTGCTATTTAGTGGTCTTGGAAACCTAACCACTATGCAAAAAAAAGTCCTTATGAGTGGGGATGGAAAACATGCACTGAAATGGGGTTCTAAGGACCTCACCCTACTCCTAAACTATACCCTGCATACCTATCCACCTTAGATTCACAACTGCATCACATGCAAGGAAAGATTCCAAACAGCAGAGAAGGGATCCTGGAAAACCACTTGTGCATTTCCAGGAGAAAAGACCTCAATTCCACCCCTCTTGCTGAAGAATAAAAGGTAGTGTAGAGAGAGTGGTTCATCTAGATCTATGCCTCTGAAAGTAAAAGGCTTCCATCCTCAGCAAAACTTCTCCAATACATAACCTAGAATTTGGCCAATTGGATATATATTGTTTTTCTGATGATTGGGTACAGGATGGAAGAATGGGGTGGGAAGAAAAAGATCTCTTTTTTTCTTCTAGACACTTACAAATCCCAACGCATTGGGAAAATCCAGAAAGTTTTCCTGGTAAAGACAAAATTGAAAGTGAGCCCAGGATTTGTGCAGGTTAAGATAAGAGATGGGTATGTCAGACAGGAAAGGCACATACGAAGACAAAGGAACTGGAGGGCAGATAGAAGAATCAAGTGTGCACATAGGGTCATATTTTAAGATAAAGCAGGAAGGAAAACAGAACGGAGCCTCATTAGAGAGGATGGGATGAGGAACAACTACATAAGATTTATCTCTACAAATCCAATTCAAAGTGTGCGGAAAAAGAGAATCTGAGATTTGGAGCATAACTGGGTTGTCAAAACTCCCCTATTTTATTCTATTTGACCAGCTACGATAGCCATGATAGTCAACCTGACTGCTTTGAGGCAGCCCTTTGGCTGAGTCTAAATGTTGTGCTCTGGTTTCCTGCTTCTCCTTTCTCTCTGCTCTTCGTCTTGGTGAAAGGACATTCCCAAGAGGTCAAGGAGAGTTTGCTTTCCTCTCTTGCCTTCCCTGATCATAAAGTGCTTTATTAAAAGCTATTCCTTGAATGTTTGCCTCTTTTCCTTAGGCCTGAATAAGCAATTGTTGCCTCAGGGTGGTTTGGAAAGCAGTCCCCAAAGCACCAAACATTTATCATCTCCTTCCTTAGCAAGTAAGAGCCAGGAAAAAAACCCCCAAAGATTTGTTATTGCCTTCTCTAATGAGCATCAAGAACAGCCCAGTGTTTCCACAGGAGGGAGCAATAACCAGGATGAGTGGCAAGAAGACATTTGGAAAGTCAGATGGAAGACTCTTGGAGGGTCTCCATTATCAGTCGGCAGACAGCAATTAGGGAGAGGCTGGAATTCTAAGACAAAGCAATTGTTGGGTGGGCAAGGGACAGGAACAAGGAGCCAGTGTTATTTTCTCTGACTGACTATTCCTTCCTGCAGCCTCTAAATGATATTGAAAATGGGTAAAGTAGGGGTGAAAGGCACATCTTTTGGTCTCTTTAAACCAAGAGAGCTGGAGAGGTCAACAAACTTATGACATTATAGCCAGGTGTCACAGAAGGAATTCAGGAGCCAGAGCCAAGTCTCTTGGGCTAGAATTCAGAATCCACCACTTAGCAGACATTTCAGGGGTCTCAGATCAGCAACCTCTGGACCAAATACAGCCCAAAAGCATACACTGCCTAAATCACACAAAATAAAAAAAAAAAAAAAAAAAAAAAAAAAGTTTGCCTTAGGTGTCAACATTTAAATCTCGGGAAATTTCACATATTAAATCTAGTTTTCCAGCTTCCCTTGGCAGCAGCTGTGTGGAACGGAGGACAGTCTTCCGAGTGCTCTTTTTCCCCTTCCATAGACCTCATCCTTCCTATTGTTCTCCCACAGTTTGTCAAGGTCATTTGCATTTATTGTGCTTGCACTGGGCTTTTGTTCCTTCACAGTTCAAAAACGTTCTTTATCTTTTTACTTTTAATACAATATGGTGAAATGAAAGACCAAAAGAAAGAGCTTCATTATTTATACCTTACTCATTTATGTGCTCTGCCTGGCCCCTATGAGAGAGCTTATGCCCCATATAATAATTGCTTGCATTATTAACATTCTGTATGTGACAGGGATCCTTCTAGTCTCTACATGTTAACTCCCTGGACAAAGTACCTAGCTACTATACATTAGTATTATTATCTCCATTTTATAGAAAGAAAGAAACCAAGGTGCTAAGACTGTAAATAATGACCAGGGTCACAGCTGTTGTGAGCCTGGGCTCAAACCCAAGTATTCTGGCCCCAGAATCTAGCCAGAACCTTTCTCCTATCCTGGTTCTATCCCAAGAACCCAACTGGAGAACCAAGAAACAACCACAATGAATGGTGGATATATCCCTGCCATATGAAAGCAACATGGCTCTGCCTCACCATGAGACATTTAGTCACCCAACAGTTTTTAAAAGTTTATGAGGAACAAGGTGCCCTTAGCATAAGCAGGTATATAAGAGAAGAAAAACACAGGTAATAAAGTACATTTTTCCTGCAAAAGTTATAAGCTGTCCTATTATTGTTTTATTATTTATTTGTATTTTATTATTCTCATTTTCCCAATTTATATATAATGAGCTTTTACTTTCAGAAAAAATAAGAAGTTACATTCCAGAAAAAAAACTGTTGCTGCTGTATCTCAGAAGATTAATTCTCCCATGCCTCCATCATGAGTGAGCTAGAGACTGACTAGCAAATGGTATGAAGGTGCCTATCTACAAGTTTCTGCAAAAGTTGCTCAGATTCCAGGACCTTAATTTTTTTTTTCCTTTTGGTGGCAAATGGTTTGGAAGAGGATTAATTATAAGTTAGACCTTTATTACTAATATAGAGGCTAACACCCAGAATTATGGTAATGACTACCTGAAAAATTCACGTATCTCTGGGTATTTCCCTGGCTTCTATCTCCAGCACAGGTAATTGTGACCACTCAGTCTACAAGTGAATCAAGGGGAAAAAAAAAAAAACAAACACAAAACTTTCTCAGGGTACATGGTGGCTCAGTCGTTTGAGCATACACTCTTGATTTCAGCTCAGACCCTGATCTCAGGATAATGGGATCAAGCCCTCTGACTGGCTCCACACTCAGCATGGAGTCTGCTTGGGACTCTCTCTCTCTCTCTCTCTCTCCCTCTGCCCCATCCCCGGCTCATGCACCCTGTCTCTCATTCTCTCTAAATAAATAAAATGTTTAAAAAAGAAGATAAGCTTTTCTCTAGAAACTTAGGAGATAGTACCTATTATTTTCAGATCTGCTTCCTGTGAAATGACCTCTCCACCCAGAACACAGCCTAGTGCAATATCCCATTCTCAGAAGTTTCTCAAGCAACCCAGAAGTGGCCATGCTGTTCTTTCCATACTACACCTTTTCTTCCACCTTCCCCCAAATTTTGCCCCAGGATAAGATACTTTATGTTGCAAATGTGATTCCTTATTACCAAGCCTTACATCTATTACACAAGTAATAATATATCTGTGAAGGACAAAAAGAGGAAAAGGGTGGTTTTTTGTTTTGTTTTATTTTTGGGGTTTTTTGATTTGTGCTTGATGAGATGAGAAAACTTCCCCTACATGTCTTTGCTTTTAATAAGGGTGATCATTTTGGGGTGGGTAATTTGGGGATGGCAACTAGAAAAGAGGCCAGAAGGTCCTGGGTTCTAATATAGTTACAAATCCCAGACAATGTTTAATTATTGAAAATGTTGGGAATTAGTATTTTTTTTAAGATTTTATTTATTTATTTATTGAACAAAGAGAGAGAGATCACAAGTAGGCAGAGAGGCAGGCAGACAGAGAGGGAGAAGCAGGCTCCCCACTGAGCAGAGAGCCCGATGTGGGGCTTGATCCCAGGACTCTGAGATCATGACCTGAGCTGAAGGCAGAGGCTTAAGCCACTGAGCCACCCAGGTGCCCCAGGAATTAGTATTTTCTTTTGAAGATGAAATCATGTCACCTTATAGGAGATTATAAAAGAAATATAAACCAAAATGGTCAAATGGAAGACATAGATATACCTAATCCTGAAATTGAGGCAAATTAAGAAATATCATTTTGTAAATGTAAATTTAAATTTACATTTGGAAATTACTTTTGTAATTTGTAATCTGTAAATTACATTTTGTAAATTTCTTTACAAATTGTAAAGAAAAGGAGGAAAGAAAAATGAGTTAGAGGGAATGTGAATACATTTACACTGGTAAAAACATTCTCATTTTTATTTGGTCTCCACATGGGGAGACCAACAACATTTGACTTGCAACTTCCTTCATGAAGCCTTCCCAGACCACACATTTAAAATTCATCTGTCTTCTGCACTCTCGCAGAAATTTTGTAACTGCTATAGCACTTCTGTTATGTGCACTTCTTACTCCACCATTAGCTTGTAAGCTCTGTGATTCAGTTGTAAAATCTGTATCTTCAAAAGTGACATATGCCACAAACTGAGAGATTAAAAAGATTGAAGATCTAAACTACTGCTTTTTAGAACTGCCGGGTTGAAGGAAACAGCAAAATTATCCATCTAGCACGGATGCCCAAGCAGCTCTTAAATGCTCACCTGGCAGGGTCATGTAAGAGGGTAACCACGCACAGGAAGAGGGCTGCTTTGGAAGATGCTGATCTTCTAACTGTGCCTCATCTCTCTTGCAGCCGTGTCTTGCTCCACTAGCAGGACACTTGTCTGCAGAAGGCTAGTGACTATCACTCCAAACTTGTCATGCATTATTTCCCCCCTCCCATATTAGACCCTAGGAACCTGGCCTTCATTCTACTTCTCTTACACTCCAGGGTTGTTTCCACTACAGCAGATTTCAACGCACAGTTCCCTTTGCCTGAAGAGCATGTTCCCAAATCTTTGCACATTAGACTCTGTTTCTAATTCATATTTCAACTTCACTGTCACTTTCTTCAAGAGGACACACCTTGCCATCCTATAAAATCATCACTCCCTCTAAGGTACCCTGCTTTACCTCACTGTTCTTATCCTTACGGCATTCATCACTACCAGGAATTGCCTTTCTTATCTGTTCATTCATCACTGTTTTTTTGTTTTTTTCTTTTTCTTTCCTGTTTCCCTACTGAATCTAAGCCTTAAGAGAGTTTGTTCTATTCCTGGCTGGTGTTCATACTAGTGCCTGGAACACAGAAGGCACTCAATAAAGTTCTATGAATAATGAATGGAAGAGGGAAATGTGTTTATTGAACACATACCATGTGGCTGGCACTGTACTGAGTGCTTTCAAATACATCGTTTCTTTTGATTTTTGCCAAAAGTTTTGAAGGAGGCATTACTAATCCCCAATCTGCAAGTCGAAAAAGCCTCAGAGAGATGGAGTCACTTGTCCAAAGTTACGCAGCAAGTGGGAAGAAGAGTACAAAAACATGGCCGATCTACTAAGTCACTAAAGTTCCAAAGTCCATGTTTATTTCATTCCATCATACAGATTCCATGTACATCAACCTCTTACTCAACCAAGTGAGCAGCATATTCTGTGACTCCTGAGTCTGACCTTTTGAAAATATCTTGCTGACAGTTGGAATCAATACTTCTGCATGTCAAGCTGTAATTTTTGCCACCTATCTGACATATTATTCCCATGTAACTCTGCCTCCTTTGATCCACGCCAAAGACTGTCAGCTTCCACTTGAGAGAGAAGAGAATTCAGAATGAAGATAGCTAACCATTAATTCCCTACTGCAGTCAGGAGTCTGCCATCTACGTCTGGAGGACTCATGCCCTCAGTTGGAATTTTTAAAAATGCAAAAAGCGGTCCCCTTCCTTTGGGCAGTGACGTTTTGAAAGTCTTCTCTTCGTGATCACGTCAGTCAGATGCTATTCTTCTGTTATATTGTTACAGAGCCTCGCTTGGCCTAGAAAGTCCAACATGATCTGGTTGTTGCCTACTTCTTCACCCCAATTCCTGCCATCGCCCCTTCTCATGTCTCAGCAGTGCATTCCTATTTTATTTTCAGTTAGTCCTCAATGATCTCTAACACTGTCTTGCTTTGCTTTTCTGTCAAAATACCCTCCAACTATAACTTCATCTGGTTTAATTTCTCTGTAAGATTTTTTTATTCCTAAATGTGGCTTTTTCTGTCAAGTATTCCCTGATCATCCACATTCTGTTGGCAGACTTTGATATCTCTTTATCTATGATTACAGTGTACCTTATAATATCTCCCTAATAACTCCACTGTATTTTAATGAATACTTGTATTTTTGTCTCTTCTAGATTACCAGCAATTTGAGGCAGTGTCTTATGACAGAAGTAGCAGCAGCAGTAGCAGAAAGAGTTGACGTTTATGCAATGTATACAAAGTGCTAGGCATTGTATGGGACACTTTACATCTATTATCTCTTTTAATGCTAGCAATACTATTATTCAGTATATACTGAACATATTATTTGCTCAGTTGAGTGTATTATTTTGGATACTTAACACTGAATTCCCACAAAAGTATGTAATATGTATCATTACTCCCATTGCACGGGTGAAAAACTAAAGGTCAGAGATGATGAATGGTTTATTCAAGGCCCAGAACTAGTCAATAGCAGAGCAACAATTCAAACACAAAGGGAATGCTCCTTCTTCTTTAGGCTACATACCCATGGAAATGCTGTGTTTTGTTTATGTCAATGTCTGTTGAACCAGTGAATTTATTTCTGTTTACTGAGCCTGCTATTTGAGGTCATCCATAAGCCAGTGTTATCGCCTTACTCAATTCATCTATCCAAAGACTCTTCCAGCAATCCAAAATAATGCTTTTCTACTCCCCAACTCATCCTGCTCACCCCTCACACTTGGCACACCCAACTTGAAAAGTTGGCACTTTTCTTCCCTGCCTATAAAAATGGCCCCTCAAATCCCAGGTTTATTTTAGAACCTCAAACTGGAGAACGCTAGCCAACTTCTAAATGCAATATCACTATCTGGTAAATCTTGGTACATCTTTAGCATGCGATCAAGCAACAGATTGTACAGGAAGAAATTAGTGGCAGATCAGCTTTAGAGTCCAACTGCCTCAGTTCAAGTATGAGGTCTACCTTTCATTGCCTATTGAAGGTTGAGTTTGGGCCAATACTTAAGCCTCGATTTCCTTCTCTGTGGAGTGAGGATAATAACAGTACCTGATCTCACAGACTCACTCTAAGAACTAAAGCCGAGAATTCACTGCAGTCGTTAGCATAGCTTCCTCTTCATTTTAAGGACTCAATATATGGTACCTCATATTATCGTCTCATTCACAGGAGATTTTCAATACCAAAATGGACTATGTCCTTGAGTTTATAAACAGAGAAACAGGGGAAAGCTAGTGATTCAAAGTCACACTGTTCAACTAAGAGTCCCATACAAGTATTCATGACTTCCAACCTCAAGGAGTTATTTATGGAACTGTCTGTATCCAACAAGGATATGAGGCTTCAGAGTATGAACACTTATTCTTAATCTTCTTTCCTATTCTTCACTGTTCCTAAACAACCATCATTAAAAATTCCCCAAGTAATGAACTGCAGAGTTTCTAGAAGACTATCATTTTTAGCTAAGACTTAACATGCGATGGTATTTTTTTCTGCCATTGCGTCAGCTTCTTTTGAGATGGAGACTAGCTCTACATAGTAGCAGCAGTATATTCAAAAGGGAGGAGAAAGAAAGGAGGAGGGGATGAGGAAAGAGAGACCCATTATGAATAATCCTAGAAATAGAATCACTAGACTTGCAAATTCCAAGCATCTGGGGAAGGAATCAGACTTGCTATAGGAAATGGCTATTTACTGAGAGATGAAGAGACTTTGTTTCCCTAATCCAGAGCCTGCTACGCCTTATGTTTCTAGGTTTCAAAGAAAATGCAAATTGAGGAGAGAACAAAATCATTTATTTTTGTCAAAATATCTCATCTAACCCAAGACAAACTTTCCACAGACTTGTGGACCATGACAAACTGTTTCCACCCTAATGTCCAATGACACAGGCAGGGTCTGATGAATCCCTCAGAACTATATAATCTAAATTTGTAACTTTTCTTTTATGGGACTGCCATAACCAAAGTTAAGAAGAAGTGAAGTTTACCATTCTATACCTGTGTATCATTTCTACTTTCCTCCCATCTCACGTATTCACTCATCATCCTTTCTGGGGCTGGCTTTCACATCACATGCCACCCTATGATTGGCCAAAGCCTTCCCTGGAAGACTGTTTTCTATCCCAGTTAGTTTGCCAGAGCCCAACATTCATTATTTTCCCTCAAAATTCTGATTCTCTTAATGTGAGAACCATAACCGTACTGTAAGATTCTTGACAGTAGGGCCTTGTCTTATGCATATGTTTCTCCGAAAATAGCAAGAAGAAGGCATATAGTATGAAAGTCAATACATATTTGGTAGGTGTGAAGATGAATAGAAAAATAAAGAAATTCACTAAATGTGAGAAAGGAAGAATCTATACAAAATAAGTTAAGTTATGGCCAATAGAGAAGGTCTCTCATTGGTCCTTTCTTTTTAGAGGATTTTTCCCCCCCTAATTGCAGTATTGCTACAGATGATATGTGGGACAAGTATATTTTTTTCTCATTTCTTCCAGAAATACTCTGTAGGCAGCCACACAATTCACATATCTGGCAAGGACTGGATGTGTGTCGTGTAAGTATCTGACTGTTGTCTTCTAATATGTAAATTAGAAGTGGGTATGAGGACCCAATCTAATTTCGATAAGCTCCTCCCAATTAATACATTAACATAGAAAAGAAATAATAATAATTTAATTTCAAACATTAAAGATTGAAGACAAAAGCTTAGTTAGATAACAGAGAACTTGAGTTCAAAATATCTGATGCAGAACAGGCTTTGTCCAGAGCTAATTGAGTAAGCTCATTATAGGAGAAATTAGAATTGAAAACTTTTAGGGGTAAAAACTAAGATATAGCGGTCTTAAAAGGATTGTGATAGGAGGTTGAAGATTAATACAAAAGAGCTTTGTATCCTAAATGTGAAGACTTGCATTGAATTCTGTTTCAACGAATAATTAATTGTTCTAGAGCCCTGGGACACTAATTTCATCACTCTAAATCATTTACCCCTTCTACAAAATGAGGAAGTTGACTGCAAAGTGCTCATTTTATCGGGAAGGAAGCCACTTTCCCACTAAAGAAACATGATTACTAGGGACGATAATGAGAACCCAGTGTGAACAGCCATTTTCTTCCCTCTGCCCCCACAGAGGGGAGGATCAGAGGACCAGATGAAGCTCCCGCTTTGCAGCTCAGGCCAAACTTGCTTTCATCAATTCTCTGCTGCCTTTAGGATTTTTCAATATCCAAAGTTTTGAGGAGACCAGTGATTCACCCTTTTTCTGCAGCCAGCCGACAGATCACACAGTGACCGTGGCTTAGAGGTGACATGAGCAGTTGTTCAAAGTCAGAGCTGTTTCAATTTATCTCTTCCTTTTCAATTTAAGCTTCTTTCCAAAGGGGCTATAAACTATTCTGGTTGAAGCTATTTTCTTTCATCAAGTCTCCCTCAGATGAAAGACAAGGCAAACACCAGCCAGCAGGACAATGGTATCTGGGTGCTTTGCTTGCTTTCTTGTTGCAAAAGAATGATCAAATTCTGATCTGAGACCATCTGACAGGACACTTCAAGTTGGCCTGTTATGGTCTTAATATTTACATTGTAAAAATCTCTAGAACGGGGGCGCCTGGATGGCTCAGTGGGTTAAGCCGCTGCCTTCGGCTCAGGTCATGATCTCAGAGTCCTGGGATCGAACCCCGCATCGGGCTCTCTGCTCAGCAGGGAGCCTGCTTCCTCCTCTCTCTCTGCCTGCCTCTCTGCCTGCTTGTGATCTCTCTGTCAAATAAATAAATAAAATCTTTAAAAAAAAAAATCTCTAGAACGGCAATATCCAAGAGAAATATAATGTAAGTCACAAATGTGAGCCTCATATGTTAAATTTTCTAGTAACCACATTATAAGACTAACGTTATAATGTTATAACGTTATAAGACTAAGAAAAGACAGGTGAAATTAATTAGCATATTACATTTAACCCAATGTATGCACAGTATTATAAATTCAGTATGAAATCATATATGTGATAGTTTTCCCAAGTCTACAAAATCATTGTGGATTTCATATAGCATATCTCAATTCAGACTAGCTGTTATTCAAACGTTCAGTAGATGCATGTGTTAGTGGTTGCTGTTTTGGACAGTGCAGTTCTAGACCCTGGATTCCTTTATTTCTTCAACATGTATTTTATCAGTATGGTATATGGACGCTTTTTCCAGAAGAAATAAAATGTTAACAAGGAATGGGCTATCCATACATGTTGTGCTGAAAATAAAGCAGCACGTTAACTACTTATTTCAAAAACGTGATGATTTCTTAAAATATTTTTGGGGGGTGGAAAATAATACTGGAAAGGGACTGCCCTATAAAGGAATAACGATGAGAGTCCATAATAGCGATAATCATTATAAATGGAAATAATAATTTCTGAAGTATATATGATCGATCAGGGTAGGTAGGGCAAATGTTTTCAGAGATCTTTATATGTCAATATGTAATAACAAAATGAGATAAAATAAATAGTATATTTTATAGAACTATAAGGGACAAATTCTACCTCTCAGAAGTTGAAACGCTGTGAAGATTGCTGATATTCATGGCTGGAGGGAAGGGGAAAGGAGCCTACAGTACCCCCCGACATGACACTGCAGGTAAAACTGACACAAATTTATGACAAAAATTTGTCAAATATCCTTAAAAATTCTATCTTTCAACACAACCATTTTAATTCCATATACTGAGGAAATTATTGGATAAGGAAATAAAAATGAACATGAAGGATGCCTACTTGACTGAAACTACTGAAAATTTGGGAACAATCTAAATAGTGACTAAGAAAGTGATAATTAAATATATTGTAGATGTGCACAGATGTACTGAATAGAATATTATGCAGCCATAAAAAATGTCAATATATTTATTGGAATATATACGTGTGTATTTATTATTAAGTAAGAAAAGTCAGTCTATATATTTTGGAACAATATACAGAAGACACCATTTAAAACACACACATGACAAGTGGAGATACTTAAATTCTGCCGTCTACTTTTTTGGAAATAATATTATCTTAGTGAGCAAACACTCTTTTAATCAGAACAAACAATCTCTGAATTTTGAAAAGAACTATGCCCTGGAAACCTTCAGAATAACAAAAAAATTAGTGTAAAAAAGGAAAATTATAGGCAGTGGTGGTTAGGAAACCTTCTTCGATGAGAAGAACAATGACATAAGAGAATGCAAGGAGAATATTCTTCATCAAAAGTAAATTTTCCTATATCTCATTTATGTCTAAAGTGATTTAGTTGCAAGCCTTTGATCTTTGTTAATTTGAAATTTAGAGGGGAAAAAAAGCCACGTCAAAAATGGGCTATAAAATGAGTTCCTATTTGACAAGTCTAAAGATTACAGCCTTCAGCCAGCCATGCACTCAAGTTTACCTGGGGGAAGAATGAAAGTGTTGAACTGGGAAATAAAATAATAGTAGAGCAATTAAAACATAAAAGTAGCTCCAAGAAAGGTCTACTGAGGGTGTGTCATACAAAGGACAAAACATTGGCAGGTCCTTTCAACAGGGAAAAACAGAACACAGGGTGTCTCTTGGCTCTCTGAGAAGAGAGAAAAGGATCCAAGCTTACTGTACTATCCTCTGTAACATGCACTATGCCCCATCTACTCCTTTCCCACACTCCCTCAATTTATATGATCCGCCTCCCTTTTGGACCACCCTGATGGTCTCAAACCAGCTCAAATCTCCCACTCAGTACCTACTGGGTGCTGTCCTTCCCTGACTCCAAGCCATCAAATGTTGCCCAGGCTTTCTGGATAGCCCAGAGGTTACAAATGTGTGGCCACTCGATTGTTTGAGTTTTTGTTCTTGCTGTTTAAAAAATAATTAGTTGCCACCCTTAAAATGTACAATATTTCACATAAAGCCATACGCAGATCTTTTGCTCCTGAATAATTACACAATGAGAAACACTGAGCACACATCCACGGGACACAAAATATTTTAGAACCGAATTGCACCTGTTCATTATCAGTGGGAGGAGGGGCCTTGATGACTTGCTTCTTGCTTGTGTTTTCTTCCTCCCTTTCTCTCTTCCTCTCTCTCAGTTTTTTCACCCATTTATATCACCCACTTTATCACTGCAGGGACAGAATCTACCAGCCTTTTATGGTGCAATTTGGGGCCCTTTCCAACAAAGCCTAGCCTACTTTCCTAGAATTACTTCCCATTTCACTCTTTCCACTGATTTGTTCTCGGGGTACCCTCAATGTACTTTTCTCTTTTCCATGCTCCATATCCTGCTTTCCTATCTTGAAGACAACAGTTAAGAGTTAGGTATAAATTTTCTACAGTGTTCTCTGAATTTTCCCACCAATATGCAAAGTTAACTATTCCTTCTCTAGACTTGGTTAGAAATTAGCGTTCATATCTTTCATTTGACAACTCTGAATTACTGTGTGCATGTGTTCTGACACTCAGTAAGTCCTTTCCCCAATTAACTCTGCATTCCTCAGAGAACAGGGTGTAATACTCAACTTTTTTGTTGACTGATGGATATACAAATTGGGTAATCTGTGTCTGCTTTTCTCATCTGGACTAGTTTCAGTCACATATCAACCACAAAGCAGAGAGCAGTCAAATATAGACAGCACAATCTTGGTGATGGATGGGTTGACTGGACAGTTGCCAGAAAGTCACTAAAGTGACAGGTAGGGAACAGCTTCCTAATGCAGAAAGCATTGCTTTGATAATTGCCAAGGCCCTTTTCAAATAAACGAGTGCCATGATTACAAAAGAGTTTTGTTTATTACACTTTCCCATTGAAACTATAAAAAAGAGCTTAGTTCCGGGGCCGATTTGTAATCTTAAGTTTTCTCAAGCTCCCTGGAAGGCTGAAGAGTATTTCTCATGATTTGTGCTTTCAACAGAGACAGGATCTTTCCCTGAGAAACAGACACATCAATTTTATCTTGTACACATCAGCGGTAAGTAAAGCTTTTAGTAGTTCTGATTTGTATCTCAGTGATCACACATTATCCATTAGCTTTCACTAAAAGTCTCTGCTTGTTCACCCTGTAACTAGGGTTTAAATACCTGGTATCTGGATCATTCCTTGAGCAGTTCCTTGCTAGGCTGTAAGTCCAGGAAAAGGAAAACTAGGTTAAGATATAGGACCAGAGAGAGGTTAACTAATTAATTACCCCTGGTCATAATTAGCAAGAGGTTGCCCCAGGGCTGAAATTCAGCCCCACGCTTACTTAAGAGTACTTCTACCCCATTATAATGTAAAAAGACTCTCAAGGCTATTAAGCAAGCCACTCACAGCAACTTTAACCAGGAATGTTCTGAAATATCTAAGATTTGCATCAATTCTAGGATAGCCTAGTTCAGGAATCAGCAACCTAGAGCACATGGGTCAAATCTGGCCTGTCATTTCTCTTTATAAATAAAGTTTTATTGGTACACAGCCATGCTCATTAGTTCATATACTGTCTATAGTTTCTTTTTTTTTTTTTTAAGATTTTATTTATTTATATGATAGACAAAGATCACAAGTAGTCAGAGAGGCAGGCAGAGAGAGAGGAGGAAGCAGGCTCCCTGCTGAGCAGAGAGCCCGATGCGGCTAGATCCCAGGACCCTGAGACCATGACCTGAGCGGAAGGCAGAGGCTTAAACCCACTGAGCCACCCAGGTGCCCCTGTCTATAGTTTCTTTACACAGGGAATTACTTCAATAGTTGCAAACAGCGACTGTATGGATGCATAGCCTAAAATATTTACTGTATGGCAATTTCCAGAAAAAATGTGTAGGTGCTTGCCATCTTGGTTAAATGAATGAATTGCAAATAACTCCAAAGGCAGATAATTCCTTTTATAAAACATCCAGCCCCACCTGATAAACGAATGAATAAATGAATGGGTAAATAGACAAATTCCTTTGAGAATTACCTTGGAGTACAGAGGTCTGGAGCAGTTGCTGCTGGTCTCACCAAATTCACAGAGTTGGAAATTCAGTCCAAGAACTTGGATTTTTTGGTGGGGGTTTCTACTCTCCGGGTAACTTTAGATGCTGTTTCAGTAATTAAATGTGAAGTCTTTGGCATCTAGACTATTTTATCTACTCATCTCTGGTTCTCTATGAACCTTAGAGGGAATGTGTGCAAGCTTGAGGACCTGGTGAGTCACAGAGATCTGATGCCTTCGCAGAAATGTGCCCACACAACACTCCCCAGAGACTACTTCTGGTGGCCCTCGCCCGTCTTGGAGGCTTCTGCTCTTCCCTTTCTCACTGAACTGACAGTGAGGGAGCAGTGTGAAAAGGCTGAAAGCTCTCTGACCTTTAGTTAATTGAACAACAGATTCTGCAGCTTCTAGAAGCATCAGGAAAAGGAAATGAAAGAGATATATCACACCAGTAAACATTTTCTCATCTGTCAAGTAAGCAGTATGTATATGTGATTATGGAATTATGTGGGGGTGGGGATAAAAAAATAGATAGATGCAGCCTCTGACAAAAGCAGTTTAAAATTTTACATTTGTCCCGAAAAGGTACCATGTTAAGGCTATTTTAACTAACAGGCAGCCACAATGCCTACTTTGGAAGTCTTGCCATACTGTGGTGTAAATTTAAATTAGTATAGTACTTCATGCCAAGCAGTGTTTTATATGAACAATTATAATGATAATTTTGAAGGTTCTAAAAATTGGGACACCTGGGTGGCTCTGTCAAAGCTTCCAAATCTCGATTTCAGCTCAGGTTGTGATCTCCATGTCATGAGACCGACTCTGCATTGGGCTCCACACTCAGAAGGAGACTGCTTGAGATCTCTCTCTCTGTTTCCTCCTACCCCTCCCCCGAACTGCAACTGCAGGCTC
Organism: Enhydra lutris kenyoni; assembly: GCF_002288905.1. Taxonomy (NCBI): domain Eukaryota; kingdom Metazoa; phylum Chordata; class Mammalia; order Carnivora; family Mustelidae; genus Enhydra; species Enhydra lutris. The sequence goes on along the minus strand of NW_019154089.1, from coordinate 34,433,065 downwards.
TCTAAATTAAGAAATAGATAGATAAATAAATAAAATCTTTAAAAAGAAAAAAAAAATTCTAAAAGGATGCTGTCAGCCTAAGCTACCATAATAATGGTACTTGAGCCCATTCAGCTAGCATTAGAGGGGTCAACCTGAACACAGCTGTTTATACAGGAAATACTGCATTCCCTAATGACAATCTCTCTCGCTCCAACTGATGATATTCATCAATGTGGACTGTTTAAATAATTTCTCTGATATGAGGCTTTGCTTTTCCTAGCTGGGATTTTGTATAACAAACATGTGTTGCTTTCCCATGTTGGCATTTTGTGTAACACCCGTGTTAAGAGCCTATTATATGCAGAGCACTGTGTTCGGATTAGGGTGAGACTGACTAGTACTTGTCTGCTGCACACAAAAGGTTCCAAGTCCAGTGACAGAAAACAGGACCCTGTGGCATGATCCGTCCACTTGGGTCTCACTTCTTAGTATTCACATTGTCAAGGAATGTGGAGTGGTTGGACGGAACAGGGCAAGGAAGCAACATGGCAAGGTGAGCTGGATTATGGGATTAGGCATGATTTCTCTTCAAATGATGGCTCGTGCTTTGCAATTACCTATCATAAGCCTTTTTGCGTGAGAGTCCCTGGATTCACACCCAGGCCAGACGAAAACAGAATCCCCGGTAGGGCAACCTGGGAATCTGCATCTTAACAAATGCCTTTAGTGATCTTTGAGCATATTCAAACTTGAGAACCAATCACACCCCTATCCTGTGACTCCTCAGCCAGAAACCACAGGTCATCTTCCCTGTATTCTCCACATCCTTTAAAACAGCGGACAGCAAATATTAGGTCCTTTCAGAGTCAGCTGGAGTGGGGGGTGGGAGGGGAGTGACTAAAATGCAGACTCCAGGGCTCTGCTTCTGAGAGCCTGATTATGCTGCTCTGGGTGGAGCTTCTAACACAAGTGACCTCTCAGTCGCACCTTGAGAAATATGCCATAAATCAAACTGCTCAGCAAGTCCCACCTCTACAACCTTAATATCTATAATTCTTCTTTAATCTCTCCCTCTCCAGGTTCATAGCCTAAGACTAATTGCATTGCCTACTAGAATTTCTGAAAAAGCCTGCTTATTAGTCTCCCCGTCTTCAGTCTTACCTGATTCCAACCAGTTGTTTAAGCTGTTGTTATAAAAATGAAGTATTTCACATATGCACAACTAAGCATGCCTCTTGCTGGCTTACACTTCATCTTTGATTCTGCACACCTATAGAACAAAGTCCCTATTTCTATGCCTGGCATCCAAGCCCCTCCATGATCTGGCTTCTGTTTCTTGTTTCGGTTCTGGTTTTGTTTTGTTTTCTTATTCCACCCTGTTTGGGAATTATCCTCCCCACTTCACTCTCTGCTCCAGGCATCATAGATTGCATATAGTCTAAGGAATCTTATTCATAGCTCTGTGTTCCTGTACTATTACATCACCCTGTATAATTATACTGGTGAATGATTACTTAACAAAAGTCAGTCTCCACTCTACTCGGTAAGCCCTGTGAGGGTTGGGCCATATCTCATTGAACTGAGTCTCTAATGCATTGTCTGGGCTTATATAAACACTCTTAAAATTTTTGTTACATAAGTGAATAAACTGCAAGGCAGTTTCAAGGCTCCGTATCGAAAAATACATTAATTCTCCTGCTTAGAAGGACTTTCTCTTTCTTTATCCCTTTGCCTTCTTCCCATCATCAAATCATTCAAGTACTAGTTCAAGTGTTTTGAGCATATTCCTTCCTTGTCTACTTTCTATTTTTTTGAGACTCTCCCCAGCCATATCATATCCTTTGACGTGACTAAAGCAGAGCATACTGCTTCTACCTGTTAAGCTCTTTACACACTTCTCTAACTGTACCGAACTCATGATATTGCAATCTTTAGCTGAAGTATCTATCTCTGCTATGACACAACGACACATCAGAAAGCAGGGACTGCATTTCATACCATTTTGAATTCCCAATACAAAGCATTGCACCTGACATAAGAAAGTTGCTCAATAAATATTTATCAACAAATAATCATATAAATGAACAAGTCCATGAAACAACAAGTGAATGAATCTATAAATGAACTAGTGATCAAAGGCTGGTACAGCAAACTTTTATGCATGCTCTACTGATACCAATTGAAGTTCAAAACCTCAGATGTCCATTCAAACTGGAGAACATGCCAATGTTTGGATTTCTCACACAGAGATTACTGGCACCAAGCAGCAGCCACACTGGGCTGGGAACAAAGGTAGAGAAAGGTCGGAAGTTATATATCTTACAGTCAGAGTCCTCGCCAAACACAGATCAGAACATGTCACAGCTGTCATCATAGACTTTCAATCACCTCCCAATGTTCAAACGCTTGAGCCTATTATTCAAGGCTGCTTAATATCAAGGTCCAAATTATATTTTAGCCTTTGATACCTTTTCCTTCCTCACATGCTCATTGCTCCTATAAAGACCGCAAGATCATCTCCAGGAAATACCTTTCCATATTTTAGCTCATGCCGCTCCTTCAGGTGGCAGACTTGTCCCATTTTCTCTAGACAAAACCTTATTCATCCTTCAACAAAACTGCGATACCACTTCCTCTATGAAGCGTTCCTTGATTCTTTATCAATATAGGCATACTTTTATATAGTACAGGAGGTGACAAGTTACACACATTTCAAAGTCAGATTCCTTGGGGTTGACTCAGTTCCACCATCTGTTGTGCAAACTGGACAATCCACTTATGTCGTTCTAATCCTCAGTTTCTTCACCTGTAAATGAGGTTAATAAAAGTACCACCTTCATAGGACTTTTTGTGAGGAAGAGATTAAAGGAGTTGATCCACTGGAGATATAACCCATAATACCTGACAAGAAGTCAATATTCACTAAGTTAGCCATCCTACTTTCCCATCTCTTTCCCCTCCTCATTAACATATTTCCATTGCTGTATGCCAACATATATTTTGAGTCTATATGTTATTTTCTTTGAAAACATCATTAACTATTCCTGGTCTGTCCAGAACAATTTTTTATTTTGTTCCATTCTGATACCTCCTCTAAGAAACTTTTACAACTGTTCCACTGGAATATACTTATTTTGGAGATACTCAGGATTATTGGTTACTGGCAAAACTTTTTCTTTCTTTCTTTCTTTCTTTCCTTTTTTTTTTTTTTGAGTATAGCTGAAACACAGTGTTACATTAGTTTTAGTACACAACTTAGTGATGTAATGAGTTTTTGCATTACGCTGTGTTCACCACGAGCTTAGCTACCATCTGTCCCATTATTTTACTATTACAATACCATTGACTATATTCCCTATGTTGTGCTTTTTTATTCTCATGACTTATTTATTCCATAACTGGAGGTCTGTATCTCCCACTCTTCTTTATACATTTTGTCCATCCTCCCACCCCTTCTTTGGCAACTATCAGATACCATGTGATTCCATTCATAAATGAACTCTGGCTAATCTTTTCTAAGCCATGCTTTCTTACCTAGGAAATGATATAATACCACTATGTTATAAGGATGTGACGATATAAAGAAAAAAATTTATTTAGAGTGCTAAAGTTTAATCACCTTTCCTGAATGCCCCAACTCAGGTAGTCACTCAGATGTCACTGAGGATGTGGGAATTACTCAGAAGTTTCTTGGGAATAGATAGCGTGCCTCAAATCACTCAGTGTCAAAGCTGGGAAGAACTTTAGAATTAGTCTAAATTCACTCCTCACCTAAAATGACTCCTCACAGTAAATGAATCAAAGTCTCCTGAGTAGTAGTCCTTTGCTCTAATTTTATCCCACCACCATGCCAGCTTCACATTCTACCTTCCTTTCACCAGACACTGACTCTTGTGGGTCTCTGTGATCCATGTTCACATCAGTCCCTCTAAAATATTTTTTTGGAAAAGATTAATAATTTAATACTTGATGGAACTCTAGGCATTATATATTCATCCCTTAATCATTCACTGCCAACTTGCCATCACCATGTTGATTTCTGGCTACTCCCTCCCCAAGGTAGACACAAGTTGTTTTAGAAGTAAATGTTCAAAACAAGTCTAGGAGCTGAAGGAAAATAATAAGGTCCACTTTGGTCTCTCTTTCTATTTTTTTTTTTGTTTCTTCCTCACTTAAGCAGCAAGCAAAAAGAAATTCTACTAATCATCTAGTAAACAGCACAGGGTTTTCTTTCTCTTATTCAAGGTCACTCTCAATTTTTCCCTTGGGAAAAGGGAATATTTTTTTAAGTGATATTAAAGGAACCTTCCTTCCTTCCTTCCTTCCATTCACAACTGAGAAGCACGCAGCATGGACTACTGAGATTCAAAGTGTAAGCCCCTTCAGAAGTTGGACAGAGCCACAGACTGGTTCAGGAGTCTTAATTCATAAAAGTAAAATATAGAAAACACAATGAAATCAAACAGATTTTTTTTTTAATTGTCCACTTCCCAGGCACCCAGAGGTACTTTTCTAAGTCTAGCACAGTAACTGGGAAAAATTACGGGAGCTCAAGAAACTACATTTCAAGCTACTTCCTAGGGAAAGCCAGAACTCCACAAAGGCTTCAGGGATGCCATTAGAGTGAATGAGGAGGCACAATGGGTGGGAAGGAATCTCAGCTTTGACAGATTGTCTGGCCTGGAATACACTTTGAGGGGCTTTTCCCTTGCCTCTCCAGTCTCTCTTGAATCAAGCTCTGCTGATAACTGGGGACAGTAATCATGTAATTATTATACCCGCATGAATGTAGGAACATTGCAAATGGAAAGGTTTCAGGGAAATTACTGATGTAAGAGAGTTTTAAGAAAGAGTTCATGGCAAAGAGGCAGGAAACTCAGGTTCATATTCTGTTTCTACCACCAATAGACTTTATGACTTGGAGCTGGGGTTTTTTTGTTGTTTTTTGTTTTGTTTTGTTTTTGTTTTTCCCTCTTGCTTATCCTCAGCCTTTACATCTGTAAAAGAAACAGATTAATGGTTCTTTTTTTTTTTTTAAAGATTTTATTTATTTATTTGCCAGAGAGAGAGAGAGAGAGAGCGAGAGAGCGAGCGAGCACAGGCAGGCAGAGTGGCAGCAGAGGCAGAGGGAGAAGCAGGCTCTCCGCCGAGCAAGGAGCCCGATGTGGGACTCGATTCCAGGACGCTGGGATCATGACCTGAGCCGAAGGCAGCTGCTCAACCAACTGAGTCACCCAGGTGTCCCCAGATTAATGGTTCTTAATCCTAGATGGATGTACGCTAAATTACCTAAGTAGTTTCAAAATAAAGAAACAAGCAAACAAGAAAGAAAGCAAAACCAAACCAAACAACCAAACAAACAAAAACAGTGACTGGTCCCACACCAGATCAATTAAATTTGAATCCTAGAGATAAGGTTGAAGTACCAGAATTCTTAAAAGCTTCCCAGATGCAGGCAGTCTTGAAAACCAGGTGGGGTCAATCATCAACCCTCAAAACTGGGAATCTATCAAAGTCAACTGAGGAATTTTACAAAAGCTTAATGTGCTATGATCCCATACAGATTCGGGAATTATAATGAGAATGAAGAATTTACATTTTTATGTATTCCCTGGGTGGGGGGAGGTTTATGGACAAAAAAAAATCTAAGTATACTTCGGTTAGATAGTCTTCTAAGACATTTTAAGCTTTTTTAAGTCATCATTTTGTGGCCTCTCTTACTGTGGGGCAAGATTACAATGAGAGTAGAGAAATTAAAGTATCAATGACCAAGATTTTATTCAATCTCAAAGCAACAGTGTTTGAAATGAGGTGGTTGGGAACTAGTGAGAAGGGTATATTCAAGTGAATGTGTGAATCTGTGTTCTGTGAGCCAAAGTAAATAGTAGTTGAGAAGTAAGACTGGATTTGCATCACCTGGTTTAGAAATATGTTTATCATTTAATAGTTTAGCAATCTGGGGTACTTAAAAAACTATCCAAGTCTCATTTTTGTCATCTATTAAGCAGAAATAATAGCAGACACACTGTCAAAATAGGAGAGAATGCAAGTAAAACACTTAACATAATGGCACTGCTTGGCATAGACTCAAAACACAGTAAATGAAACTAATGATCACTATTATCATCCATACAACTACATGGACCAAGTTTTCTCTTCCTCTATGCATTTTTAAACCACCATCCTTCAAGAAGTCAGCTGAAGTCCTACCTCCTCCATTCACAAAGATTCATGATGGCTTTGCTATTTATCTCTTTTCATTTCTAACCTACTACAGCATTGATGGCAACACTGTACACTTGGATTTCTAATATATCCTGTATTATGTGTTATTGCTGTACAATGTTCCATGAGGGAGCAGAATATAAACTGAGGGCAAAAGCACAAGCTAACACCTCTCAAGTCCCCCTCCCCCAGGTGGGATATGTGTGACATTCTTCAGGCACTTCTGGCTGCCCCAGAACAAAGAAAAGGGAAAAACAAATAACCAACTGATAGAGATCACAGTCATGCAGAACAGGAGTCTCCATCAGTCTGCAACTGTCTTAATGATTTACAAGAAAAAAAGTAATCTCCAGAAACCTATAGACTCAATTTCATGGAGCCCTAACATCATCCTCCCCTTATAGGATAGAGAAATCTTGTATAATCAGTCACTCCTCACCTGCCCAGAACAGCTCTTTCTGCCCATTGTCCTGTCCCTGTGCTTTAATAAAACCACCTTTTTGCACCATAGACATCTCAAGAATTCTTTCTTGGCTGTCAGCCCTATTCCCCAACACTCCAAACCACATCACATGCATGTACAATTGACATAAAGCTCTGATGAATTATACACTTCTGAAAACTTCTTGACTTAACTTGTTTGGAGATGACAGAATGGGAATGGAGAAAAAAGACAACCAGGTATTATGTAAGACATGGCTAGCTTTGCTCAAAGACTTGTATATTCCTTGCCAGAATTAACTAATCCTTTGATAAAGTATTCCTCTTCCAACCTGAGATACTACATGTATATTTGACTGACTTCACTCCTAGCTCCAAGAATAGGTTATAAGTCAGGTTGAGCTAATTAACATATATAACTTCCTTGCAACAGTGATGTGTATAGGAATAAATATACCCCCCCCAAAATAATTCCTAATGTAGGCTAGAAATAATGAGAAAGAGGTTATTCCTTTTGAATGGAGCTCCCAATCTTAAAGAATGCTGGACCCTTACTGATGGCTAGCAAAAATGACACTGCAGAATAAGAGTCTCGCCAAAAATAAATCTATCAGAGAGAAGAAAGTAAAGTTGCTTAGAGATGGTATTTGTGACAATACAGAATATCTGAATCCAGTAGCACCTAAGGTCAGTATACCAATGAATTTTTCAGACATGTAAAGTAATAAATCCTTTCCTTTCTTTTCCTTTGACTTTGATCAGTTTGAATCAAGTTTCTATCATTCACCACTGATGGGTAAGTTTCTGACTAATATAGAGGCAGAAAGAAGTTTCTGGACAAAAATAAGATGTTAGGTCATGATAATCCAATTGTGTTATCAGTCTCTAGATCTCTTAATTGAGGAAAGAAGAAAAGTAGTAGTGTATGTAATATGCCAATGATGTGCCAGGGTTTCATTGAGCCTTTATTCACATTATCTCATTAAGTACTTACAATGATTTTTACAATGTAGGTATTATTATTCTCATTTTACAGAAGAACTAAGCCTCAATAAGTTCAGAAGACTTTCTTAAAGAGGTGACCTCCAGAATGGCAGAAGAGGAACCTCTGAATAATTTGATCCTCCATAAAGCCAATGAAGACATCAGCAAAAACTGTCAAAAATCAGATTCAGAACTCTGGAAATTAACTAAAGTTATGCAATGATTTGAGGAGTGTTCAGACAAGAAAAGGGCTGGATATTGTTAAGAATAGCAAGCTTCATGACATTTTAGCTTGCCCTAATCCCACCCCATTTTCCCAGCACCAGAGTAGCTTGGAAAACTGTAGTAGGTATGAGAACCAGCAACATAGAAGGCATTAGAAGAGCCAAAATGGACTTGAAGATTCCTAAAAAACTAATCTCCAGAAATTTTTCTTGCTATTTGACCTGCCTGGCAGCTATTATACTGAAAAGTTCTATTCTCAGGGCTTGTCTTTTTTTACCTCACTCATAGCTCACTTTGTTTTTAACATATACCCTGTGGGTAGGGCCCTCAACACAGGTAGTTATAATTATTCAACACTGCAACTATCTGAGGTGGCCTTACCAGCATGTAACAAGACACTGGTCAAAAATCTTAAAAAAGGAGCAATAACTTGTTCATAGTGGACTTTGTAAGGTCCTCACATACTCTTGGGAATCTAGAAGTTCATGCACAAACATAGAGATATGGGCATGCCAAGGAAAGACCTGATAAGGACCTTGGCTGATTTTGAGGCAATTTCCGGCAGGACGTTGAATGTTAAAGCTGAATTGTAAACTGTTTGCTGGAGTGTAATGTACACTCCAACAGATAAAACCCCTCAGCATAGACTAGATAATTCATTTGTTTCAAGCAATTAAGGATGTGCCCATCTACTAAGCTAATGGAGCAGACAGACTTCAGCGACCACACTTGGCAGAGAACAGCCATTAAAGAATTCATCCAGAGGTCACTAAGCAAAAAGCAGCAATAATAACATAACCCAAGGAAGGAGAAAATTTAATTTCCAGTGTTATCATATTATTTAGAATGTCTAGTTTTCAGCACAAAATTAAGGGACAAACCAAGAAACAGGAAAGTGTAAATTATACATTGGAAATGTGAAAACAGTCTATAGACTCTGTTCCTAAGAAAGCCCAGATATTGGACTTACTAGCCAAAGACCTTACATAAGCTATTTTCAATGAGCTAAAGGAAATCATTCCAAAAGAATTAAAAGATATTATGGGAATAATGTCTCACAAAATAGAGAATATCAATAAAGAGAGAATTTTTTTAATTCTGGAGCTGAAAAATAACTGAAATGAAAAATTCACTAGAGGTGCCCAACAGCATATCTGAAGTGGCAGAAGAAAGAATCAGTAAAGTAGAATATAGGTAAGTTGAGATTACCCAGTCTGATGAAAGAAAGAAAAAAAAAATCAAAGAAAAATGAATGTAAACTGGCACAATGGGAGAACTAGAAGGAAAGGAGAGAAAAGGACAGAAATAGTAACAACAACAACAAAAAATAATGGTCAAAAGTTTTCCACAGTTGATTTAAAAGTATTAATATACCCTTTCAAGAAGTTTAATGAATTCCTGAAAGGATAAATTCAAAGGAATCCACACCCAGGGACACTGTAGTAGAACTGCTGAAACTTAAAAATGAAGAGAATCTTGAAATCAGCAAGAGAAATATGATTCATCACCTACAAATAATCCTCAATAAGATTAACAAGTGACTTCTCATCAAAATCCATAAATGCCAGAAGGCTAGTAAGATGACATATTCCAAGTGCTGAAATAAAAACATCGACAACCAAGAATTCTATATATGGTCCAAGTATCCTTTAAAAATAAAAGAGAAATTATGACATTTCCAGCAAAGACAAAATCAGGGAATTTATTGCTGGTAGACTTGCTCTACAACACATATTAAAAATGTCCTTTGGGCTGAAATGTAAGGACACCAAACAGTTATTTGAATACTCAAGAAATAATAGGCACTGGTATAGGTAAATGTAAATGTACAGGAAAACATAAAGGATAGTAGAAATGTATTCTCCTACCTAACTCAAAGAGAATTATATAAACCAGTGATTGTAAAACTGTGTTGTTGGCCTTCTAATAAATAAAGATGTAATTTGTATGACAGTAATATAAAGGATGGAGGAGGAAATGGAGCAAAGTTTTTGTGTACAACTGAAATTAATTTAGTATTAACTCATACTAGACTGGTTGAAGATTTTAATTGCTCCAAGGCAACCACTAATAACTAAAACATTTATAGAAAAGGAAATAATGGTGAAATTAAAATGATACACTAACAAAATATCTATTCAACACAGAAGGCAGAAATGGAGAAAGAGAGGAGAAAAAGACATAAGACATACAAAACAAGTATCAAAATGGCAAACATAATTACAATTACATTAAACTTCCATGGATGAAACACTGAAATTAAAATATAGAGATTGAAAAATGGATTTAAAAAATTATCCAATACTCTACATTGTCTTTAAAAGACACTTTAAATTCAAAAACTCAAATAAATTGAAAGCTAAAAAGATTTAAAAATACATAAATTTTAAATTTATATAAATTTATGTAAATTTAAATAAATATAAAATGATGAAATTATACAACATATTTTTGACTGTAATGTACTGAAATTTCATATGATAACAGAAGGAAATTTGGTAAGTTCACAAGTCCATGAGAATTAAACAGCAGACTTCTAAATGATCAATGTATCAAAGAAGAAATCACCAAAAAAAATTAAATAGTATTTTTAAATGAATGAAAAGATAGACATGCAAGACTTAGGCAATGGAGCTAAAGTAGTGCTTAGAAAAGAATATATCTATAAATGCCTTTAAAAAAAAAACAAAAAACAAACTTGCTGGGTGCCTGGGTGGCTCAGTTGGTTAAGCAACTGTCTTTCAGCTCAGGTCATGATCCTGGAGTACTGGGATCGAGTTCCACATCAGGCTGCTGTGGGAGGCCACGGTAAGGCTTGAGACAAACCAGGCCCTGACTTGTGCCTCCTTTAAAGGCTGAATAGCCGAACAAAAGGCTTAGGTCGATAAAGTCGAGTAGCACTGAGAAAGGGTCTGTGCTATGTGTTGTGCGCTCGCCTACGTGACTTCCCACACGTTTGCTAGTCAGATAGAGACCATTTGGCCGGGGTTAGAAATTCTTGGCTGGTCCTTGCTGTCCTTGCACGGGCTATAGACTACACCACTGCAAGACTGTGCTGTGCTTACATAAACTATGTCTTGAGTAGCCTTGAAGTCAGTACATCTGGCGCTAGAAGGTCTGCTATTGGTGCTTGGGAAATAGATAATGGGAAAGCTTGAAGGATTTTCTGTGCATGTTGCAAACTCTTTAGTAGTCAGCTAAAAATAGATACTTCTTATGATTGTTTGTTAGCCGCCTTGAATAAAATTGGCACTATTGGACATCCTCCTTGGTGTTCCTCCTGCCCCCATCTGTCTCTTAATTTCTTTTCAGCATCCTCTTAGCCTCTTGACCCTGGTCGATTTGTCGCTCCGGCCGCGACAGGCTGCCTGCTCAGTGGGGAGTCTGCTTCTCCCTCTGACCCTCTCATGCTCTCTCTCTCACTCTAATTCTCTCTCAAATCAATAAATAAAATCTTAAAAAATAAAAACTTGTTACTTTAAAAACACTTTAAGTAAAAAGAAAAGGAAACTAAACCCATCGGAAATGGAAGGAAGTAATAAAAAATAAAGGATAAAATAAATGAAATAGAAAAACAATAGGTAAATACTGAATCAATTTTTTTCTTTGCACTTGTGATGAGCACTGAGTACTGTATGTAAGTGTTGAATCTCTAAGTTGAACACCTAAAAATAATCCACACTGTATGTTAAATAATTGAAATTTAAATAAAAATTTAAAAAAAATTTCTTTAAAAAGATTTTTTTTTTGGTTAAATCAACAAAACTGACCAAACTCTAGCTAGACTAATCAAGGAGGAGTGGCGGGAGAGAAGGAAAGGAAACAAAGTTTGCTAAAATAAGGAATTGAACAGAGGCTATCATTACTAACTTTTCAGAAATTAACTATATATGTATGTATATAATGGAATACTGTAAATATTATATGCCAGCAAATCAAACAACTTAAGTGAAAAGGACCTTTTCTTGGAGGACATGAACTACTGAAAGTGAATCAATAATTTAAAAATATAAAGACCAGTAATAAGTAAAGACATTGAATTAGTAAATAAAAAGCTGCCCACAAAGAAAAGTCCAGGACTAGATGGTTTCATGGATGAATTCTACCAGATGTTGAAAGAATAATTAATACAAATCTTATACAAACTCTTCCAAAAATAAGAGGACTGAACATTCTCTACATCATTACTTGAGACAGTATTACTCTGATACCAAAACCAGAAAATGACCAAAAAAAAAAAACAAAAAAGAAAGGAAGAAAGAAAGCTATAGACCAATATCCTTTATGAATATAGATGTGCAAACAGATGTTCAATATAATACTATTAAAGTGAATTCAGCCACATATAGAAAGGATTATATAGTACAATTAAGTGAGGTTTATCTTAGTAGTGCAAAGTTTGCTTTAACATACCAAAGTTAACCAATGTAATACAAAACACAATACAGACAGTAAAGCCACCATGATCATCTTGATGCAGAAACAGTGTTTAACAAAATCAAACTTTCTTTCATGATAAGAAATAAAACACAAACCTAATAACTGTGGAACAGAAAGGCACTTAATCTAACAAAAGACATTATAGTGGGTTGAATGGTGGCACTTGAAATGGTATTTTCAGATACCAATATCAGAACCTGAACATTTTACCTGATACAAAGAGTGAAAATATTATCTTATATTGTGAAATATGTAATTAAGTTAAGAATCTTGAGGAGAGTTTATCCTGGATTATCCAGGAGGCCCTACTACAATTATGCAGATCTTTGTAAAATACAGATTCATAGCAAAGGGACAGAGGCAGAGATTAGATCTAAGTGGCCCCAGCCCAGGAATGCCAGAACAATCACCAGGAGCTGGAAAAGGCAACGAACTGATTTTAACTTTGGAGCCTGTGAAGGACTGCAGCTTTACCATATTTTGAACTTTTGGCCTCCAGATCAATGAGAGATTATACTTCCATTGTTTAAGCTACCACATCTGTGGTAATAGTGACCTCTAGAAATAAACACAGGTATCTGCAAAATCCCACGCTAAAATCATATTTAATAGTGAACGTTATAAATTCTCTCCCTAAGATCAAGAGCAAGACAAGAATATCCATTCTTGCCATTTCTATTCAAATTGTAATGGAGGTTCTTAACAGAATTTAAGAAAAATAAATAAGAGATTCTAGATTAGGAAAAAGGAAGTAAAAATATATTTTTATTTACAGATGGTATGATTTTGCATATAGAAAATTCTAAGGAATCAGCAAAAAGTATTATTGCTAATATACATGTTTAGTAAGGTTTCAAAATACAATAGATATCTAGGACAGTTGTATGTCTTTATGATCATGAATAATCTAAAAATGAAACTGAAAAAGAAACAATTCCATTTATCATGGCACACAAAAATACAGTATTCAGGAATAAACTGAACAAAAGAAGTATAAAATTTTTACACTCAAACTATATAACATGATTGAATAAACTTTCAAAGACCTAAACAAATGGAGAGACATCTCACGTTCATAAGTCAAAGACTCAATACGGTTAGGATGGCAATACTCCACAATTTGATCTCCATTTCAGTGTGATCTCAATGAAAATTTTACCTGCCTTTTTTCCTCAGAATTGACAAGATGACTCTAAAACACATACGGAAATGCAAAGGACCCTGAAAAGCCAATACAATCTGGCAGAATTTACTACAAAGCAAAACAGCATCGTACTGGCATAAGAACTGACATATAGGTGAATGGAATAGAATTTAGAGTTCATAAATGAAGTCTCACATTCTGGTCAACTGATTTTTGACAAGAATGCCCAGACAATTCAATGTTAAAAGAGTAGTTTTGAACCGATAATGCTGGCACAACTGGATAGCCATATAGAAAGAAATTTCTCATCCCATCCACAAAAAATACCTCAAAGTAAATCACAGACCTAAAACTATAAAACTGGGAGAAAAAAATTTAGGGGAAACTTTCATGGTATTGGATAGGCAATAGTTTCTGAAATATAAACAAGTAACAAAACGAAATATAAAACAGCCTTCCCTAAAATTTTTAAATTTTTTTTTGCTTTTAAATGCCAGAGCATTTGAATATATATATCATCAATATTTGAAATTTCTTTGTGTAAATATTCACTAGTGGAATTATTGGATCGTATGGTATCTTAAATTTTTTGAAGAACCTTCATAATGTTTTCCGTAGTGGCTGAACCTAATATACATTCCTACTAAGAATACGCAAGGCTTCCCTTTTCTCCACATCCACTTCAATACTTATTTCTTATCTTTGATTCTAGTCTTTCTGACAGGTGTTATGTTTATTTCATTGTGATTTTGATTTGCATTCCCGTGATGATGAGTGATGGTGAGTATCTTATCATTTGTATGTTGGCTGTTTGTTTGTCTTCTTTGGAAAAATGTCTATTTAGGTTCTCCACTCAATTTAATTTGAATTATTTGGGGTTTCTTTGGTGTTGAATTGTATATTCTTTATGCACTGTGGAGATTAACCCTCATAGGGCTACATTTCTATGTTTATTGTGTCATTATTTATGATAGCCAAGATACAGAAGCAACCCAAGTGTCCACTGATAGATAAATGGATAAAGATGTGTGTGTGGTTTTCGTTAATTTCACTACTTTTATCTTTAACCTATATAGTAGTTTAGTAAGTCATTAATCCACTACTTTTACTATATATTTATCTTTTCCCATGAGATTTTTACTTTCATATGTTTTCTTAAACAAGATTCTTGAACAGCTTAAAGAAGTCCCTTTAACATTTCTTGTAATGCCAGTTGAATAGTGATGAATTCTAGCTTTTGCTTGTATGGAAAACTATCTCACCTTCAATTTTGAATGTTTACCTTTCTGGGTAGAGTATTCTTAGTTTTAAGGGTTTTTTTTGTTTTTGTTTTTCCTATCAGTGCTTTGAATGTATCATTCCACTCTCTTCTTGTCTGCAAAGTTTCTGCTGAGAAATATGCTAATTGCTTCTGGGGTTTCTCTTGCACATACCCATTTGTTTTTGTTTTTGCTGCTTTTAAGATTCTCTAACTTTTGATAATTATTATGTGTCTTGGTGTAGCTCTCTTAGGGTTCATCTTACTTGAAACTCCCTGGGCTTTCTGGGCCTGGATGGATACTTGCTTCTTTCCTTAGTTTAAGGTAGTTTTCAACGATTATTTCTTTAAATATATTTTCTGTCCCTCTCATCTCCAACTGGGATCTCTATAATGCAAAAGTTATTCTGCTTGAAGTTTTAACATAGATCCCATAATTTACCTTGGTTATCTTTTTTTCTTTTTGCTGCACTGTCTGGGTGAGTTCAATTGCCTTATTTTCCAGGTCACTGATCCATTTTTCTGTTACATTCAGTCTTCTATTAAACCCTTCTGTGTATTTTTTCAGTTTAGTTATTGTATTCTTCAGCTCTGTAACTTCTATTTGGCACTTTCTTATATTTTTATCTCTTGAATTTCTCACTGTATATATCCATTCTTTTCCTGAGTTCAGTGAACATCTTTATGACCACTACTTAGAATTATTTATCAGGTAGGATATTTATCTTTGTACTATTAATGTCTCTTTATTTGGAGTATTTTTCTCAGTTTCTTCATTTTTTGTGACTTTCTGTGTTTGTTTCTATGTATTAGGTAAAGCAGCTACCTCTCTTGGTCTTCAAGAAATGGTCTTATATAGGTAACTCACCACCCCATTTAACCTTGTCTTAGCTCTTGGCTGTCTCTCAAATCTTTTTAAGTCTCTAAATCACCTGGTTTATTCTTGATGTGCCCCTGTTGTTGAGGATGTGCCAAAACCTGTCAGTGTTCCAAGGGGAGGAATCTCATTTAGCACCTAGTCTCAGGCTGACTGGAAGCCAGAGCCTCAGGTTTTCAGCATTTTGAAGTAGGTAAATATAGACAGTTCTGTGGCACTATGAAACACAGGCCTATGGAATACTGTAGTCAGAGATACAGAAGGACACTATGGAATACATTATAAACACTGCTGGCTTCCAAACCAGGAGTTGTGGAGGCATCCCCCAGATGACACTTGGAAATATTGGTACTCCAGACAAGTGTATAAGTATCCTTCTGGGAGGTCTCATCAAGCTGTAGTGAAGCCAAAGGAGCATGCGAGGATTTTGTCTCTCTGCTTACATTCCCTGAGAATGCCTTCTTAGCCTCTAGATGTGTGGGGAAGCCTGTCCTTTAGGCTGAAGCTTCAGACTTAGTAAATAGGCCATATTCACAGGAGACTGGGGTTGTATTTCAGAATGCTGTCTGTGCAGTGCCTTGGCCTGTGAACAACTGTCTTTCCATTTGTTACTTTCTCATGGAGCTCAAGAACACCAGTTTCCTTGGCCTCCAGGGCCAGATGATCAAAGTATATTCCCATGTTGATTGTGCATGCCTGTGGGCTTTAGCTAGGCAGCTACAGAGTGTAGGGGGTGGGATACACTCATAGACTTCAGAAAGGCTGCAGGAAATTATTCTGATTACATGTGATTGTGGACTTCAGAAATGAAGTGGGAGAGTGCTTTGTCTGCACATGCACGTCAGCTTGAGGCTGGGAGCAGGAGAATGGTACCACTGCTAAGGCTTACCAGCCCCAGGTGGGGAGTAGGGGAATGCTGTAACTGTCTCATCCTGGACTTTAGGTAGGGAGTGGGGGAGTCCTGCAACCTACCACTCTCTCCAGCTTCACCAAGGTAGCTGGAAGTGCTGCAACTACTTGTCTCCATTTGTCTTGGGAAGTTGACAAGAGGGTGCTGCATCCAAACTTGCCCACCTGTGCTAGATGAGTAGGTGGAGAGTATAAAATTGGCATCCATCAGTACCTCCATCTCCATGGAGAGTTTCAGTTGTCTCCTCCTTCCCCCTCAGATGCTTTTAGATTAGCAAATGAATCTCCTTCAAGTATTATATAGGTGCTTATCAAACTGCTGGTTTTTCACTGGGCCTGGGGTGAGTGAGACCACATGGGAAGCCCTTCCAAAGAAGAATTTCAGTTTCTTACAGCACTTAGGGTCCCATTGACATCAGCCTCATTTGTTTTCTAAGGCAGATGTTTGGGGGCTTGTCTGTCTGTGCATATCCCAGGGGTTATGGTACCTCATGTGAGACACCAACTTCTCATTACTCAGAGAGAAGCAATGGACTGATGAAATCCTCCCTATTATGCATGGATGTACTGGAAGTGGGGTTTTGGATGAGCCCATGTCTCTGCCTGTTTAATCCATTTGATATGATCATTTTATCTTTTGTTTTAGATAAGAAGTTCATCTAGTTTTCAGATCTTTTCAGAAATAAATGATCCAAATGTAACTGTATGTCTGTAGGGAGGAGGTTAGTTCAGGATCTTACACTGCCATTTCGCAGAAGTCCCTTTTAAGTATCTTTTTTTTTTTAAGATTTTATTTATTTATTTGACAGACAGAGATCACAAGTAGGCAGAGAGGCAGGCAGAGAGAGAGAGGAGAGAAGCAGGCTCCCTGCTGAGCAGAGAGCCCGACGCGGGGCTCGATCCCAGGATGCTGGGATCATGACCTGAGCCGAAGGCAGAGGCTTTAACCCACTGAGCCACCCAGGTGCCCCAAGTCCCTTTTAAGTATCTTAAAGACCACTAAGTAGTACACTCTTAAAAATAAACTTATGATATATGAATTATGTTTCAGTTAAGCTTTTATTTAAGAGTAAGAAGACTTTTTTCAAGAACATACAGCTAGTAGTGAAGATTAATTTTGGATTTCAAATAAGCTTATATAACTCTAAATTCTGTGATTATTATACCATAGTACTTCCTAGGTTTTTAAACTCTGCCTAGAGGACTTGAGTAGGATAAAGTATTTAGTATGGTCATACTATATTTTCAGCCTCCATGAACTTTTAAAGAAAGTGGTACTTTATGGAGCACAGAAACCTTAGAGAACTATAAAAGAAATTCCAGGTCATGACTCCCTGAAACAAAGCAGAATGGAGAGGATATGGCTCACCCAAGGGTATACTTTCTCTCTGAGTAGTCAAGAAACCTTGCAAGGGAGGCCATAATCAGGCTTAGTTGTGGAAATAGGAGTTCAGGAAAAAAAATCAAGAAAGAGCAGTAAGATATTCTATTAAAGCACTGAAGGTCAAGTCATGTCTTCCCACTATCTGATCACAAGGAAGAAAAAAAAAAAAAATGTAGCTTTAGGCTGAAAGCCAGGTGACTAGGGACAAAGTATCTGGGCGTTTCTTGGTTGCTCTCTTAAATTGGAGCCTTTTCATTGAAAAGACAAGAATATTAGCCACTGTTGACTTTATTTAAAGGTAGGTAAGAAGTTTGACAGCTCAAAGTAGAAAGAATAAGAGGTGCAGGGAACTAGTAATTACTGCTATTCAGAGACAAAGGCATGTGTGTGTGCACACTAGTGTGTTCGCCATTCTCTGGCTTCAGTTCATTAGTTAAATTCTTCCTTCCTACCAACAGAGGTAACTTTCTCCTGAGACACTGGCAAAGCCAAGTTACAAAACAGAAAAGACATCAAAGTTCACTGTGGGGTAGAAATTTACCAACTACATAAAAGATCTAGTTTCCAAAGTACAAAATGACTTCTATTTCACAAAAGTAATATTCATATTATTTTAAGTACATAATTTGAGACGTTTCTTCCTTCAAACCTCTATTCTTCCTCTGTCATTTCATATTCTCCCACATAGTCAATTGATGTATCTATCAATGTTTTAAACCGTAAATGTAATGCAGTGTTAGACATTCTGTGGGGGGAGCTACATTCAGAACATGGTCATGAACCAGGAAAAAGACAAGAAAAGGTCAAAGAGAAGCATGGACAAAAGCCATTACACTTAACATAATTTTCTTGTAGGAGACCAATTCACTCTGAAGGTTTTTCTTATGCTTAATATCAATACAATTATACCATATCTGGTCATAGTAGTTATGTGGAAGTGAAAAAGGTCATACTCAGAGACAATGTGAAATTTCCCCTAGCTCTTGAGTCTCTAGCATGGAGCTAGAATTTTATTTCTCTCATTTATTGGCTATACGATCTTAGGAAAGATTTTTTAAGCGCTGAGGCTCAGTTTTCTCACATAAATATATCAGTATTTTACCATCTTTTAAGAGTTTGTAAAAATTAGGGATACTATATATAAAAGCCTATGATAAATTGAAGAATATGGGGGTTTTCAATATATGATTAAATCATAGCCATTACCTTTCTAATTCAGTGGCATTCACACTTTTTAAAAAAAGTTATAGAATCCTTTCTATAAAAATACCCAAGATAAAAAAAGATAAACTAGAATAGACAAATTAAAATATGGTGTGAGAGAACATGAAAAGTTGAGAGCCCTTTCACTGAGCCCATGGGTCCTATCCAATGTGATCCCTGAAGAATTTGAAAACCATGCATAATCACATCCAGGGTCTTTTTCTCAGCTGAGAAACCCAGGCATGAAAAAAAGATAGTAACTTCCCCCAAGGTTATATATCCCCAGTTCATTTGCTGGCACAGCCTTAAATAAAACCCAGTACTCCAAACTCCCAGTCCAGCCCCTTTCCCTTTACACTGCAAAACTTTCCTGATCCATTTCCCATTTATTTTTATAGCTAACAGGGGGACAAAAGTAACAGTTTAGAGGAGAAACCAGACTGTTAGAAAGAGATGCCCAAAATATAGAAATATATAAGGGGACATAGTGAGGGAGGGGACAGAGAAACTTAAAAGATAAGAAAAATTAATTTATATTGACAATGATGGAAATTAAGAACAAGCAGAGCTATTAGATGACCAGAACACAGAAAACCTATTTCTTCTAACTCACATCTCCAGGAGGAGTTCAAAATTGCATGACAAAACCTCTATAAAAAGTTAGGGAAGTCTCAATTTTATTATACAAGAACTGTGTCCAAAATGGTAAAATTTTTAAAAAATGGTTTTGACATTTAGAAGGTAAGCTTCAATAATCTGGAAAGTTCACTTTTTATCAAACACTACACGTCTCAGTGATGTCAGTTCTTTAGGGAGGTTTTCCCATTTGTGTAGTATATTTATCAATAACTTTCTATCACATAATTTTTCACTGTTTGGGAAGACAAAAGATGTTACAAAACAAATGTACTAGTTACAAAAAGAAAAGATCTGTTGAAAGACAGATGTGGAGAGAAAAGGCTTTCATTGTTTCCCATAATTGCTAGGTTTATATGTATAATATCTCCTGGTATCAATGCCCTTCTCTATTGCTCCATATCTAGCCAAACAAAATAATCACTTCCTATACAGCACATTCTCTACTCCCAACCTACACTGACTTTCTCTAGTTCACTCATGTAGCATCTAACAGTTTTGTAACATTCCTTAAATTGTCTCGTACTCCATCCAAAGTCTAAGTTTAATAGCTCATGTGCATATATCTTACATATAGGGTCAAATAAAAATCATCTGAATACAGATTCAATGTTTGATGTTTCATTATATCAAGCAGAACACATAATACTCAGAAAATGTTTTGAATCAATAAATGAATAAATGTATGAATAAATAGATAATGAATAAATTTAGGAGTTCAAAATATTGAGTGAAAGCAATTCTAGCCTAATGAATGATTTAAAATGTTTATATATGAATTAAATTAATTTCACACCTTTCAATCATGAGATACTGGCTTGTTCAGTGAGGTCTCTGCATGGTGTAATGGAGGGAAAAAATGGAACTGAAGATAAATGTTGACTCTCAGACCAAATAAATCACTGACACAGTTTTAAGTAGATCACATCACATCTGGGCTTAAGTTTCTCCATAAGTAAGCAGACTAGATTGGGATCTGTAAGGCCCCTTCTAATGTTGACCATATTGATTTATGACATCATGGAA
Source organism: Enhydra lutris kenyoni (assembly GCF_002288905.1). Classification (NCBI taxonomy): domain Eukaryota; kingdom Metazoa; phylum Chordata; class Mammalia; order Carnivora; family Mustelidae; genus Enhydra; species Enhydra lutris. The sequence goes on along the minus strand of NW_019154089.1, from coordinate 34,412,331 downwards.
ACTGAGGGGAAATGACCAGACATTTTCCAGCTAAGCAAAAAGATGCCACAGTTTGTTGGTTTTCCTCAGAGGCCATTGGTTTCAAACATAATGGCTCTTCACAATCATCCTTGGAATTTCCAAAACTATAGATGTACAGGATAGAGGTCACAATATTTGTATTCCCTGCATATTCCACACTTTTAAAACTACCAGGGATATATCAGAAGCTCAGTGAATACAGGACTCCCAACATCTTTTTTTCTTATACTTAACACAAAAGCCAGCATAGAAAAGGTCTGCAATAAATTTCTCTGTAATCATGTAATACCTGGATGGACAGAGTACCTGCCAATAAAATACAGTAGATGAAAGTATGGAATTTAGTAACAGAAAAACTTGATCTATCAAGAAAAAGTGCCAGGAAAATGTTGAAATCCGAAATATAAAATCTACATATAAAATGTCTGTAAGTTTTAGTAGATAATTAAAATAGCTTTACAAAAAAGTTTGATAAAAATTTTAAAAAGGGAAGGTATTTCCAATCAATGTCATAGACAGAAAAATAATCTCTTTAATATATAAAGAACAATCAGAAAACAAAGGGGAAAGACAAAGAACACAATAGAAAAAAATAGAAAAAGGAATAGAGAATTCATGTAAAATAAACTATGACCCTTTATAAAACAGACAGCCTGTTTTATAAAACAGTTTCTCATAAGAGAAACAAAAACTAAAATAGAGTTTTGCATGGAGCACTGGGTGTTGTACATAAACAGTGAATCTTGGAACACTGCATCAAAAACTAATGATGTAGTTTATGGTGACTAACATAGCATAATAAAAAAAATTTAAAAAATAAAATCTAAAAAGATACATATGGTTACAATGGTAATTTATAGTATGCATATTTACCACAATGATAAAAATCTTAAATGGTTAATACAGATTTTATGTTAATACGTTTTACCACAATATCTTTTTTTTAATGTAAAAGCAGAGCATAAGAATGGAATCTATATGATCTCACAGGATGTATATAATAAATTTCTCCTGTAGAGGCCTGAAAAAAAAAATGAGAGTTTTGGTGCCAGAAAGGGCAGAGGAGTGTGTATTTGATTGGCACTCTTGCAAAATAAGTTATAAACACTGAACGATATATAAAAAGTGACTATTTGATCTATAAAGAACTTCTCAAACTCAACACACACAGATAATCATGTCAAAAAATGGGCAGAAGACATGAACAGACACTTCTCCAATGAAGACATACAAATGGCTATCAGACACATGAAAAAATGTTCATCATCACTAGCCATCAGGGAGATTCAAATCAAAACCACATTGAGATACCACCTTACACCAGTTAGAATGGCCAAAATTAGCAAGACAGGAAACAACATGTGTTGGAGAGGATGCGGAGAAAGGGGAACCCTCTTACACTGTTGGTGGGAATGCAAGTTGGTGCAGCCACTTTGGAAAACAGTGTGGAGATTCCTCAAGAAATTAAAAATATAGCTTCCCTATGACCCTGCAAATGCACTACTGGGTATTTACCCCAAAGATACAGATGTAGTGAAAAGAAGGGCCATCTGTACCCCAATGTTCATAGCAGCAATGGCCATAGTTGCCAAACTGTGGAAAGAACCAAGATGCCCTTCAACAGACGAATGGATAAGGAAGATGTGGTCCATATACATTATGGAGTATTATCCCTCCATCAGAAAGGATGAATACCCAACTTTTGTATCAACATGGACAGGAGTGAAAGAGATTATGCCGAGTGAAATAAGTCAAGCAGAGAGAGTCAATTATCATATGGTTTCACTTACTTATGGAGCATAACAAATAACACGGAGGACATGGGGAGATGGAGAGGAGAAGGGAGTTGAGGGAAATTGGAAGGGGAGATGAACCATGAAAGACTATGGACTCTTAAAAACAACCTGAGGGTTTTAAAGGGGTCGGGGGTGGGAGGTTGGGGGATCCAGGTGGTGGGTATTATGAAGGGTACGTATTGCATGGAGCACTGGGTGTGGTGCATAAACAATGAATTCTGTTACGCTGAAAAGAAATTTTTAAAAAAGTGACTATTTGAAGGCATTAGAATGCAAGCAGGGCAGGCAGAAGCAGAAGGGAGGTCAACCTTGAGAGAAGGGAAATTCACTTGTTCATAGGTGCAATTACAAGATTTTGCCCTGAGAGCACTTAGCTGTCTGTAAGGTAGGAAGTAGATGGAACTCACCCAATAAGCCAAAGTTTTCTGTACTGAGGTGTCAAAACATGGATGTCAATATTTGCAAAGCAGTGGAAAATCTGCATGTGTGTGTATGGGGGGGTGATATAAAGATACAGAAGAATGTAGTCTAAGAAAATATAAGGTCATATCTGTATAGTAGGGATATGGTGTTTTATTTTATTTTAGCTCTCTGTTTTGTTTTTTATTTTTTTTAAGATTTTATTTATTTATTTGAGATAGAGACAGAGCACAAGACAGGTGGAAGGGTAGAAGTGCAGTGGGGGAGGGAGATACAGACTCCCTGTTGAGCAGAGAGCTGGATACAAGGCTCCATCCCAGGACCCCTGAGATCATGACCTGAGCCAAAGGAAAACACTCAACTGACTGAGCCACTCAGGTACCCCTAGATCTGTATTTTCTATTCACATTTACTGCTTTTGTAAGAACAAAACAAAAACCACATTTTTTAAAGACCTGAATTTAAGATTCAGCTCTACCAACTATAGAATGAACTTGAAAATATTTTATTTTTTTAATTCTCATTTTTCCTCAGCTGAAAGCAGTACTCATGCATCTAACTACATATTACTCTTGTGAAGTTTAGTTGATAAAATGTATTTAAACCTCTTAGCAAAGTGCCTGCCATTGGTACTAAATGCTAGTGACCATCATCCTCCACATCATCACATCATTCACATTCACATCATGTTACCTTTGTTCATTGAACAAATGATAAAGTCAATCAATAAACAAGATCCACATAATCACAAGAGGAACTGGCCCAGCCTTCAGTTCTCCCCTGCAGGGTATCCCTGCTCAGTCCTGGGAATAGCTGCTGAGTATGTTCAGGCTAGCCTGGCTGTGGTGGGATGACAAGGGACAGGGAAGGAAGACAGGCTGCTGAGCAGTGAAAGCACAGTCACTTCCATAATCCCCTGTCTTTGCTCCTCTGGCCACAGCAAGACAGCACGTATCAGGGAGAAAAAGTTGTTATGAAAACTGAGGAAATGAAAATCAAATGTTTGTCAAAAGCAGAGGTTTAAAAGGTGTCCTATATGACATGAGCAAATGGAAATGCAGCCATTGCTTATTAAAGTAATCTTACAAACAGTCTTGTTTTCTCCCAAAATGATTCAGATGAGTAAATGGGAATGTGCTTAGTTTCTTGGATACACTGAAATAATAGTCCATCTGCCCTGAGTTTAATGGGAGACTAACGATAGTGAGAAAGAAAACAAACAAACAAACAAACAAACAAACACGTATTTTAATGGCAGGGAGTAGAAGAGATCCCTTTTACAAATCTTATCTCAAAAGACCTGTTCCCCCTCATTTATGACATATACTAGGACATCTCTTATTGGTAATAAAATTAATAGTTGTGTTTGTACTAGTGGCAGTCTCATCATTCATGGCAGAAGTAGTCGTAATGACATAAACAATGTAGAATAAATTCGAATACTTTCTCCATCTTCTAGTACCCCGGATCCTCAAGCAACTTCACATTTGCTGTTCTCCATATTTCACAGGGGAGAGAACTCACTGACCACACCGTTGCCCAAACTCATACAACTGGCCCATTATATGCTGGGCTTAGAACTCAGGATGGTGGACTCCTAGCTTCCCCACACCTCCCTCTCATAACGGGTTTTCCAGATCACATGCTCTTCTGCAGCCTTTCTCCAAACATCCATCTATTTTCTTGTATTTCAGTAATAATATAGAAACATAAAGTATATATGAAATACCTCAGAAACTCCTGTCTCCTGAATTTTAGCTTCATAGGCAACTTCCCAATGGCTATATTCACTTGGATGTCCTAGATGCATATCAAAATCAGTTTGTCCTAAAATCTTACCATCTCCTTCCCCCAAAGCTGCTTCTCTGCCACTGCTTCCTACATTAATCAATGGCCTCATCATGTGATTCTTCCTGTTACTCAGATCTGAAGCTTAAAAATCTTCCACACTTCCTCTCCAGGCCTTAAAACTCTCCTGCAGTATCTAGTCCATCAGTCAACCCCATCACGGTGGCTTCCTGTTCAAGTTTCTTTTTCCCATCCTCCTGGCCTCTTATCTCAAGCCACCTTTCTCTCACCCGTCCAGGCCTCAGCATTGAACCCCTCAAGGTTTTCTCCACTGCTCCTCAGCAATTCTCGGCTCTGTGTGTCAGTTTTGAACCATCAGAAGCACTGAGACAGTTGATTATTTCCTCCTTCTTGAAACCCTTTCTTTCTTCACTTGGCTTTTAGGTCACCAGTCTTCATTCCCTTCCTACATTGCTGAGCAGATGGTCTCCATTTTCCTTTACCTGGTTCTTTTGCTTCTCCTAGATTGTCTATTGATAATCATTCCCTGGGGAAGAGCTCTTTCAGTCGTATTAAATATTTAAATATTAAGTATATTTACATGCTGATAACACCCACATTTATATCTCCAGCCTGGACCCATCACCTGAACTGCAGAATCATATATTTATATGCTCTTATATCATCTCTCTTGGATGTTTAATAGGCATCTTAAATTTAACATATTCAAAGTCAAACTCCTGATTTCTCCTCCCTGACGTAATTGCTATTCTCACAGTCGATGGAAAATTGAGCCCTCTAGTTGTTCTGACTCTGTTCTACCCAGACTGGCATCCTTATTATTACTCATACAAGTCACACATATTTTTGCCTTAATGCCTGTGTACTTGCTCTTCCTCCTACCTGGATCAATGTTCCCCTGGACCTCACATCACTCTCTCACTTTCCTTAGCTCTCTGCTCAAACCTCTTAGGCACAAAGTTTTTTCTGACCATCTTCCAGAAAATTACAATACTCACCACCATTCCCTATTCCCTACTTAATATTGTTTCCATATAGTACTTATAACCATATTCAAGTCTTTACTTCTTTGTTATTGATTCATTTTTTTTTAAAGATTTTATTTATTTATTTGACAGAGAGAGGTCACAAGTAGGCAGAGAGGCAGGCAGAGAGAGGAGGAAGCAGGCTCCCTGCTGAGCAGAGAGCCCGATGCGGGGCTCGATCCCAGGACCCTGAGATCATGACCTGAGCCGAAGGCAGAGGCTTTAACCCACTGAGCCACCCAGGCGCCCCTTATTGATTCATTTTCTCTCTTCTTATACTAGACTTTGAGCCCTATTAAAGTGGGTAACCTTATCTATTTTGAGAGCTACTTTATCAAGATTCCTAGAGCAAGATCTGATACATAATAGGCATTAAATATTTGTTTAATGGATGGATGGCTAAATACCCCATAATTTCTCTAACACAGTAATTTACACATCTACCAGAAAACATGCTATATTACTAGTTATTTTTTCTCTCACCAAACTGCAATAATCTCAAGATCCATGTCTTAATCATGTCCATATCCCTGTGCCTAGAAAATACTTGGTAAATATTAAGTGCTCTACATTCATTTGTTTATTTGAAGAAAAGAAAGTAGAGAAGACATTATGAGCATATGCTCTGGTCAGCGTAGAGTAGCTGGGATTTATCCTTTGTTTTACTTGGAAAATGCCACATACTCCCCTTTTCTATAGACTAAGATGACTATGATTTTTAAATAATCAATTTAAAAAATGTATTATCTCCAAGAGTCAGAAGTTTAGGAGATTATGAATGCACATGCTGTATAGCTCTAATGCCCAGGACTGACAGCCATAAGCTTAGGTAGGGATAGGAACTACACAGAATTCTAAATATACTGCCTTTCCATCTTTCTACACTGAGTAATGTAAGCACATTCAGAGCGCACAAAATCTTCATGGCAAAAATGGATCCTTGAATCCAATCTTTTACATTTACAGATAGGTAAACTGACACCACAGTGGTTCTCTACTTACCACAGAACAAGTTAATGGCAGGGTCAGAATTTGAAACTAATTCTCTTAAATCACACTATAGATTTATTCTACGTAATGCTTCAGAGCCTCATCACTCTTCCTTCATATCTGATACCTAATAAATGCATGTAGTCTTTCTCCTCATTGATATAACCCTATATTTATATAATTAAAATGATTTAAAAAAAACATATTTCCAAACCCATCAAGGACTTAAAGTTGGAATGGGAGGGTGCTTGTTAGCAGCTCAACCTACTAACTAGGAAATGGAGAAAACTGGGCTGCAGATACACTAAGCTACAATGGAAATTAACACCGTCAGCATTAAATCATATAAATACAGCCAAAATCTTCCAGTCAATTGACTTCCAAGGCTTTAGTACTCACATTTGTCCTTAACCACGGTGTGAAAATAATGGCAGCTTTGTGTTGAGCTTGTGTTTAGCATACGCTCTGGTCAGCACAGAGTAACTATGCTCTACTCGAACACAAGACCTGTGACTGACAGACCAGCAGATCTCTCAGACCAGTAGATATCTTTAGATTTAGACCAATCAATTATTAGAATATTCCAGTTAGACTATCCATCCTAAAAGAAGCCTATTCCCTAAGATTCTGTGGCAACAAGTCCTTGAATTCTCTTTCTTCTCTGAGTTATTCTTCTAATTTTTCTTTTCATCGTCTTATATGGTAAAAACACTTAGGGTCCTATTCTTAGCCTTCCTCTCAACTTCCATACTTTGCTTATGTAAATGATCTCTCACATTCATACCATTTGAAATATCTTCTACCTGCTGGTGACTCCAAAAATCTGACTTTAGATCACCTTCCTGATGCTTACTACCAATACTTCATTTCCCACTGAAAATATCCACACATGAAGTCTTGCAGGCACTTCAAGTTCAATATCTAAAGCTATGATCTTTATTCCCTGCACCCCCATGACTTGCTTCTTCTTCAGGATCCCTATCTTATGAAAAAGGACTATCATTCACCCAACAGAGGAACCCAGAAACATGGTGGTCAGTATTCATGTTTCACTCTTGCTTATGCAGCCTCCACTTTCACATCTAGCCACCAAATCCTGTGACTTCTATTTCAAGTCCTACTAGCTCTCTAGTCTATGGCAGGAGCTTACACAGTGATGTAATTTCCTCGGGCTTTGTGCTCTCTTATTCATTGCATCCTGACTGATAACTCTAAATTGTTTCTCTTACCATAGTATCTTTCTGTTCAGTAACCTTCTATGGATCCCTGCTATTCTCACAGTAAAGGTCAAACTTACATGAATGATTTTGTATCAATTGGCATATTTCCTCCCCACTAAAAAATCCTAACTAATCCCTCCTTGCCTAGATAACTTTTATTCACTTTTCATTCCTCTGGTTAGTGATCACTCTATGCTGTTAAGTGCTCCCTCTGTGCTTTCTTAACACCTTCAATTTCCTCCATCAGATATGTAGTGTTATAAAGTCTTATGATTTTGTCTCTCTTCCTACATTGCAAATGCCATGAAGGGGGGATGACTTGTGTATACATTCCATATTCCCAGTACCTAGACCAGTTTCCCAGAGGTTAAATAAGTAATTCAAAAATTGTTAGAAGTAGGGAAGGGAGGAGAGAGCTACTAATGAAATTTATGCAGGAAGACCAAATAATGAACATCCTGCCCCAAAATAGCTATTTCTTTTTTTGCTTGTTTGTTTTTGTGATTTTTTTTTAAATTTTTTAAATTTATTTTCAGCGTTTAACAGTTTTCATTGTTTTTGCACCACACCCAGTGCTCCATGCAGTCCGTGCCCTCTCTAATACCCACCACCTGGTTCCCCCAACCTCCCACCCCCCACCCCTTCAAAACCCTCAGATTGTTTTTCAGAGTCCATAGTCTCTCATGGTTCACCTCCCCTTCCAATTTCCCTCAACTCCCTTCTCCTCTCTAACTCCCTTGTCCTCCATGCTATGTGTTATGCTCCACAAATAAGTGAAACCATATGATAATTGACTCTCTCTGCTTGACTTATTTCATTCAGCATAATCTCTTCCAGTCCCGTCCATATTGCTACAAAAGTTGGGTATTCATCCTTTCTGATGGAGGCATAATACTCCATAATGTATATGGACCCCATCTTCCTTATCCATTCATCCATTGAAGGGCATCTTGGTTCTTTCCACAGTTTGGCGACCAAAATAGCTATTTCTAAAGACCCTTTAGTGACAAGTAGCAACTTCTCTCAGAGTCCACCTGTACTAAATTGGAATAACTTTTCCACTTTCCATTTTACACCAAAGGAAGAGGCACTGATCCTCTTCAGCAAGCCCTGTCTTTATTGCTGGGTGAACATGGACTGCAGAAACAGAGAATCAAGAATCAGTACACATGATGTATGCCCAGCAAGGAACCCCTGGTACATCTAGACCCAAGTGCAATTTTGAGGTGTTGTGGCTAAGGAGTACTCAGGATCAAGGGTTCCCTCTTGGGTCCCAAGGATTGAAGAAGTGAAGACAAGACAGGTATACAGACATGCAGTCTGGTGGAATTTGATGGCCATTACAACCCAAGGACAGAAATTATGGCCCTCTGGGTTAGAGGGTAGTTAGCACAAAACTCAACTGAGAATGTGGCCAGAACAGCCCTAGAAGCCTGTTGGAGGCAAGTGCTACCTGAGGGCTTCCAAAACCCTTTGAGAAAGATTGGCTCATCCACTTTCTGCTGTCTATTAAGAAGATCCCATGAACCACTGCCATCTTATGGTAGTACCTGTGGTCCACAGATGGGAGAACTCATAAGGAACATCTGGACTGCTCAATCCTAGACTCAAGACTATGGAATATTGATTGTGTATTTAATTTAATTACCAGTATTGCTGGAATCTTTACTATATGCCTGACTATGCTAAGTTCTTTCATGCATTCCCCCTTTTAATTTGCATTATAACTTTATTAAAATCTACATTTAACAGATGAGAGAATTGGGGCCCAGAGAATATAAGTAATTTGCTCCAGGCACAAAACTTGTAAATAACAGAACTGGGCTTTGAATTTCTCTAATATGGGGCTCAAGTGTTCTCATTTCTCCCCAACCCTGCCTCCTTCTTCATTCAGGGTTCTGTGTATAGGCCAGTCCTACTGTAAACTCTCTCTATCCATTAAACAGCCAGTTCTCAGGGTTACCATAAAGTAGAGTATTTTAGTCTATTTGCATTTACATCTACTGCTCAAAAATTGCCTGGACACCCCACAGGTTTTGCTAGGAACTCCAGCATCACATCTCAAGTACCACAGCTGTTGTAACCTGTGTGTGATGTATGAAATGTGAAGACCACAAAGTCAGAAATGGTGGTGGGAGGAAGGAAAATAGCTCTGAATGGCTACCACATGTCCTGGAAGTCTTAGAAGAAATGCAGACTTCAGAAAGATGGTTTAGTTTTAGTTTTTGGGTTTTTTGTTTGTTTGTTTTGTTCTTTTGATGAGGGTGTTTGTCAACAATGGTCCAAAATGAGCTGAGGGAAGTGGCAATGCAAAACAGAGCTCTGGGTCCCTAACCACCAGACAATCAGGCCTAGGTTTTGCCATTTCCTTTCCTGTGATGGCAAAAAGAAGTCTGTGACCAGGGGAGTTGCTATATTTAGAATGGAAAGGCACAGGGGACTCAGGCTCCTGAGCCGATGGCAGGAGGTGGATGGAGAACAGCAGTAATAAGTCATGTGAAATCACAATTGTTTCAGCAGGCAGGACTGCTCAGCCCCCATGTTGACACACTGTTCATGCTGGACCAAGGCATAAGTAACTCAATAGCCCTTAAGGACAAACCTGGCTTAGAGGGCAGTGCGAAGTTTCAGCTTTTCAGAGACAAATACTCTAGTTTGATTTTTTATTTTAAATCACAGTTACAGGAATGTGAAATAAGAACTGATCAGAGCATAAAACAGAGTATCTTATCCAATAGTGCAAGAAGAAACTGAGGTCCAAAAGGAGTATGGGACCCAGGCAAGGTCACTCAGGGAGTATCTTAAGGCTCCACCATGATCTTACGATCTCATCTCTCACCACTGTCCTAACTCACTAAATTCTGCCTTTTAGTCTCCCTTGTGCAACACTTCTCAACCTTTTCCAAAGCAAAGAGAATATTTGTAAGACACACTGGAGGAAATGTGCAAGGCTTTTTACTTATAGAGGATGAAGGCTAGCGTCTCAGTGCACCTGTCCCTCCTTCCCCCAGCTATCAGGGATCCTAACTAGAACTTTCTGCTCTAATGCACCATGCTCTCTATACTACATGCATGTGCCTGGACTGCTCTTCACCTAGTTAGACTATGCTTACTCTTCAGTTACCAGCTCAGGAACCCTTTCATCCCACAAGTCATCTATGCACCACTATACCACTAGGACCCTTTGACATATGCTTCTAGAGAACTGAATTACATCCTCATAGAGCACTGGTCATTTTATAAATATATTTGCATTTGTACGATTAAATTTGATCAACATATATCTTCTATTGGCTAGAGATCTTAACCCAAGACTTCTAGATGAATACCTTGACCTGAAAGGTCTCTTTATAACCATGTTTCTTTTTTTTTTTTTTCCAGTGTTCCAAAATTCATTGTGGCATATAACCATGTTTCTTAAAGTTATTTAACCATCATGTCTTTTTATCCATGTACATTTCTGTTAGTATTTGCAGAAGTAGTACTGTCCAGAGCACACTTTGGATAAGGCCAGGATGTGGAAAGGGCATGGACCTAGGTGTTAGCAGACCTAGAATTAACTCTGAAGTCTCAGCTCTTTCTTGTTCCTCTATGGTCTCACCTATCAACAGATTAGCCTCTTCCACCTCTACTACTCTATCATCTCTATGTCAGAATACTTTTGATATGCCCTTTTCTCCAACCAGGCACACAATATCTATACATTTCCTTGTAAATATGTTGATGAGACTGGTCTGTTCCCAGCATTCCCAAGATTCCTCTCCCTTGTCCCTTTTACTTAGAAATTCTGATTTCTCCTACAGTTACTCCATTAAACTCATTCATTTTTAACTTAAGTGGCAGCTAGTTGCTGGGTGAGTTATTCTGTACAGGAAACATTATTTCAATAAGTGCTCTTGGCTTCTTAACCCAAATTGGGATAGTTCAAGCACCACAAGCAGGGTCAGTAGAGAAAATATTTGGGGCCAAGGAAGACCTTTCAGTGATTCAAGTGGTATTTCATGCAGACATCTATCCATACATACAGTTGATACTGAGAACAGGCACTACAGTAAGTGAATTAATAAAATCCACTTGACATACATCTCTGAGAGTCTTCACAGTCAAAACTCAAACTCTGCTGTTTCCCCAAGGGTAGAAAGGCACCCAGAGGGCAAGCCTGCTGAGTCAAGAGAAAGATGGATTGGGCTGGTGTGGGTCTGGCATACCCTGCAAGGGCACTGCAGAGGGAAAGATAGACGCCAATCTAGTTCAGAACACACAGCGGGAACATCAGGAATACTGTGGCAAAGAGGAGAGGAGGGATCCAAGCCAGATGCCTCACAGCTGGAAGTGAAATCTCTGTTCATTGCTTGAATGCCATAAAACAAATGCCACACAGCAGTGGAAATTCACCAGTCCCCAGATGGTAAGAAGTGTCCTTGCACCACCACTGAGTTTGTATTAGGGAGTCTTAAATGAAAGCTCTTTGGGGGTTCAAGGAACTGGAAAGCAGCCTCTTCAAACATCTCATCTGAAGCAAGTCCTTATAGGGTCCAAGGAACACCTTGCCCCATAGTAATTAAGGCTCTAGACTCACCTTCCGATGGGCCGTATCCCTGATGAGTACTTCTTCAGATTCCAGAACAGAATTGAACCCAAGATTCACCCTCAGTGACTCACCCTCTACAGCATGGGTTGGCAAACCGTTTCTGTAAAAGACCAGAGAATAAATATGTCAAGCTATGCAGGCTCTACTTTCTATGTTGTAACCACTCAACTCTGCCATTATGGCATAAAAGCAGCCATAGGCAATATGTAAATGAATGAGAATGGTTGTGTTCCAAAAAAAAACTTTATTTACAAAGGCAGGCAGTGAACCGACCCATGGACTTGAGTTTACTAACTCCTGCTGTGTAGCAGTACCAAGAAAAAGAGTCAATACCTCTGCTCTTCTCATTTGTTCAAAACTGGTACTCTAGTGGGAAGGAAGTCTGAAAGCCCTGACTCATGGACCTGGTTTGCCTCCCCTATGCCCGTGAGTCCTTCAGTCCCCCGGGTCACACTTACTTCTTCCCCCAGTAGAACATCATTGCACCCAAATCCTTGGGCTTTAGTCATTTAGTATTTTAATTTGAAGATGTAAGCTAGCAGATAATGGCAGAGGGGGGAAAGAATTATAGACTAACCAGCAGATTATCAATGGGTTTGAATAGTTCTGCAGTGATTACTACTGAGGAGATTGGACTCAAGAGTCTTACTCCTTAGCTTTATGTCCTATTATGCTAGGGGTTAATGACCAAAGACAAGCTGATTGCCACCAAGGGAATTACTGGCAGTCTTTATTGATTAAAAATTTAAACAAAAACAAAACAAAAAACAGAGGGAGATGCAATGCCTTGGACCAGAAGTCAGAAGGTCAGGGACCCAGACATGGGTGTGACTAATTGTCTATTGTCTTTACAATAGTGATTAAATCCCTCAGAACAATTTTCCTCATGATTAGATTGAAATCTATCTGATTCACCTTGGCAGCCCCCTAAATAAAACCCTCTAAGACTCTTCCCAAGCTTTAGACAGAATCAAAACTCCCTGTTCAGTTCTCTGGCCTCAACTCTTACCACTTTTCTAAAACCCATGTCCAAACAGCATTTTGGAACTAGAACTTCACCTCAAAATAATCCAGGGGGGTGGGGACAAATGAATTGAGATAATTGAAACAAGATTGGCTCTGAGTAACTGTTGGAGCTGGCTGATGGACACGTGCATGTTTGGTATAATACAGGATATCCTTCTGTATATGCTTGAAATTTTTCATAATAGAAAGTTTTATAAAAATCAAGAGTGTCTAACAGGAAAGGCAAAGTAAAAATATACAGTGGTTTTATCCTTCCCAACATCCCATTTAAAACAGCATTCCATAAAGAGAATTACTTTGGATTATAAAAGATACTGATTCAAATACAGGATCAATTTAAAACTTGCAACTCAGAACTACAATTTAAAATTACATGCCATGCTTTGCCTCACTGATTATAATTCCTGAAATTGTGTTATTCATCATTAATCATAATACACAAACTAGAAAAAGAAAAAAAATCTATCATAGTTTTGGTAATTTTCATGAAAAAGTATAAAGCACATCACTCTTTCAAAAATATAAACAACTACTACTTCAAAAAAAACAAAAACAAAAACCCTATAGGGAGTAAAATGAGAAAAGAGACTAACAGAACACTCACTGGCCTGTGAATTTGAAATGTCTTTTCCATGACCTGCTAAGTGTTAGAAAGAATCATAAAAAGCCTTTGTATAAAAAGGAGTCTCAGTACTTCATCAAAACGGCATTGATCAGTTGCTGTTGTTTACAGCCTGACACTTCTTGGAGAGATCTCCATGCTGGTTCACAGATGAGCTACACTATTAATCACCCAATGCTACCTAACAGGGCATTCAGGCAGATGGTTTACTCACCAACAAAGCAAGCACCAACTAGAAAACCAAGTTTTGTTTTCCTTAATTCCTCCTCTTAGTTTTTGTTTGGGCTTTTTTTGTTCCTTTTGTTCTTATTAACTCATAAAGGCTAAAAACATCATTGAGGAGAGAGTCAGCTTTCAATTATGCTAGCATAAGAAAGAGCACTCACCTCTCCATTTTGTCTCTGCTCCAAGATCATAACAATAACCCCATTACTCCCTCTATATAGGTAGTACACACACACCCCCTAAGGAAATTCCTGTCAGCCTTTTCTCACATAGTCTATACATCACTCAACAGCTTGATCATGAAAGTTAGTCAGAGAAGAATAACCAGGTTATTAAGAGGACTCTGGATCTTGTCTTTTGAAGAACAGTTCAAAAACTAAATCTCCATCCTATAGAACAGATGACTCAAAGTCAAGCAAGTAAACTTTTCACCCTGCTTATGCAGCACCCAGTCCCCTCCAATTGAAAATAATGCTCTAATTCTCCTTTGGAAAACTACCCTTCCCTCACTGTCAGTCTGCGTAGTTCATGGGGCACTGACCCCATACATTAGCCCTGGGAATGGAGCAGACACATGACCTGACCAATCAGGGTACTGAACCCCCTTTTTCATTGATTGGCTTAGAAATGGACCCACACATAGTCAATTCAACAATTTGTGGGGCTCTCTTGGGTCTTTTGGGAAAGACATGGAATTTTTTTTTTTTTTTTTGGCTGTGAAGCCATTACAGAGGAAAGACAGAGAGAAGGGCAGAGACAGATTACCAATAAAAGAACCCTGAGTCCACTTGTACCTAAAGATGTTCACTGTGGGACTTTTCAGGCACATAGGCCAATACATCTCCAATTTTGTAAGCCACTTTGAGTTTGGGATTCAGTCATTTTCAAACAAGAGAGTCCTGACTAACTTTGTGAACATAAGAAATGCTGTTATAGGCATGAAGTAATAGTATAATTTAATTGAGTTCATTCACTGAGAAAATATTTATCTCATGCCCATGCTATGCCATGGTTTTAAGGATTTCTGAAAAACTCTGGCTCTCACAGATGACTAATTTATAAGTTGACCCTGTCCTACATAATAAAGGAACATTTTTTGAAAGGATATTCTTTAAGGGAATAGGATTAAGGCAGAAATAATCTCTTTTCCTCATATAAATATTTACTGTCATCCATTTCTTATTTTTTCCAGCAAGGTAGATGCTATAAAAAGCTTATCTCCATATGATGTTTTAAAAAGTAGTGGCTTAGAAAAGAGAAAAAGGACTTGCCCAAGAAACTCAAGAGTATAGGAAAGAAAAGAGACAAAAGAGCAGAAGGACAGGCCCAGAAAACAGACTGATCAGATTTTAAATACTAGCTTTGCCACTTTTTATCTCTGCATTCTTGAATAATTTAATTAGCCCCTTTAATTTCTGGTTGTTCAGTTGTAAATTATCAACAATTGTCACAACTCAGCATTGCGAGGATCAAGTTAGATATCATATGTAAAGAATTTAGCATGTTTTCTGGCACAGATTCTTACTGATGTCATCACCAATAAATTGGGTGTGAACCTAAGTATGTCTTTGCCCTCCAAAACGAGGCTAGATAGATTTGATATGATTGTTTTTCTCATAATGTTCTACCTTCAACTGTGTTGCTTCTCTCTGAGGTATTAAATAAAGATCTACCTACTCACTGTCTGCTGAAGTTTAGCTGGGCAGTTACAGGGGCTTTAGCCAATAACCTTTGTAATCCTAAAAACTTCTTGTCAAATGTGAATGAATGTCGATGCCCTAACAGAAGAGAGAAAACCATCCATGTGATGTTTAATTTTTTGTGTTTACATGACTGGATCATGAGCTAATCATATTTGGCTAGATATTATTTCTGTGTGTGTTTCCATAAGGGTGTTTCTGGAAAAAAATTAGTATTTGAATCAGTGGGCTCAGTAAAACGGTTTACCTCCTCAATACAGGTGGTCATCATTAACTCTTTGAAGGGCCAGAATAGAACAAAAATGCAAAGAAAGGAAGGCTCTTCCTGCCAGATTGTTTCAGCTGACACATTGATCTTCCACCCTCCACAGTCCTGGCTCTTAGGCCTTCAAACCCAGATTGGAAACTATTATCACTAGCTCCTTTGGTTCTCAGGCCTTCAGACTTGGACTGGAGACTCCTTGGTCTTCAGTTTAGAGACAGAAGATCACAGGACTTTTCAGCATTCATAATTTTGTGATCCAATCTCTCTACAGGGGTCAGGGACCACTGTGACAAATACCCAACAATGTGGAAGTAGCTTTGGAACCTGGTAACAGAGGCTGGGCAAATTTTGAGGTGCATGCTTAGAAAAATCCTAAACTTCCATCGACAAACCTTTAAAAATGACTGGTGATAACTCAACAAAAACAGGAAAGTTGCAGAGAAAGCCTCAATGTTCTTAGAGGACACCTAAGTAATCTTGAAAAGAATTTTGGTAGAAATATGGACAGTAAAGTCCATTCTGAGGAGTTCTCAAAGTGAAATGAGGATATAACAAGTTGTTGGAAACAGGAGGAAAGGTGATCTTTGTGAGAAAGTGGCAGAGGACTTGGTTAAACAGTGTTTGTATTCCAATATTTTGTGGAAGGTAGAATTTCCAAGTGAAGAAATGGGTTATTTAGCTAAGGAAATTTCTAAGCAATGTGCTGAAGGTGCAACTTGGCTCCTCCTCACTGTTTATAGTAAAATGCAAAAAGTAAAATATAGCTTAAAAATGAAATTGTTAATCAAAAAGAAAGGAAAATTTAAAGATTTGAAAAATTCTCATTCTATCTTATTGGAAAATGGCCCAGGAGCCATCTGATAAGGAGATTAGTGTGAGTTAGCCATCTCAATCATAGATGCTATTCTTCAAGACAAAGGAACAATGATACTGAAGATGATTGAGAGAATGCCAATCCCACCACAGGCTCAGAACACAAGGGACTGAGGGCAGAAGTTTCAAAGGGTGGGGCCACCTCTCTCATTCAAATGGGCCAAGATACCCCAGCCCAGGGTGTCAGGGGTGGGGCCCTCATAGAAAACTGCAGCACAGCTGTGCCTAGTTTTGTCATAAGGTCAGGGCCACTCAGAAGAGCCAAGGTCCAGGAACCCCAGCCTGGAAGAGCTGCTCTAGTAGCTGGTGTGGGGCTGTTAACAGAGAACCATGGTGGGGATGAAGCCTAGGTAGAGGGTCACTGCCAGAGGGCAGTCCCAGCAAGTCATGAAAGTGACACTGCCAAGCCAGGGGACTTGGAAAGTAGAATATCAAGTCAAAGAAGATTATTCTTGAGGCTTAAGGTCTCATGGAATTTGTACTATTAGGTTTTTAACTTATTTGAAAACTGTTACACCTTTCTTCTTTCGTGTAACCCTTTGGGAAAAGGAATGTCTATCGTATGTTTATTCCACCATTGTATTTTGGAAGCACATAACTTGTTCGATTCTGTGGTACACAGGGGGAAAAAAACTTTGCCTCTGAATGAATCATACCTGAGTCTCACTCATATTTGATTGAGATGATATTTACATGAGACTGGACTTAGACTTCAAAGTCCATACTAAAACAAGTTAAGACCTTTGGGGTTACTGGTGTGCAATGAATATATTTTTCATTAAAGAAGGACATGAATTGGGGCGCCTGGGTGTTTCAGTGGGTTAAGCCTCTGCCTTCAGCTTAGGTCATGATCTCAGGGTTCTGGGATTGAACTCTGCATCAGGCTCTCTGCTCAGCAGGGAGGCTGCTTCCCCCTCTCTCTGCCTGCCTACTTGTGATTTCTCTCTCTCTTTCTCTCTCTCTGTCAAATAAATAAATAAAAAATCTTAAAAAAATAAAAAGAAGGACATGAATTTTGAGGGGCAAAGGCAGAATGCTATAGATTAAATTTCTGTTGTTCCCCAGAATTTGTATGTTGAAACCTATTCCCAAAAATGATGGTATTTGAAGGTGGGGGCCTTGGGAAGGTTATTAGGGTCATACATGTGGGGTCCTCATGAATGGGTTTGGTGCCCTTATAAATACATATATATACACATACACACACACACACACACACACACATATATATACAGAGCTCCTTTGCCATTCTGCCATGTGAGGACAAAGCTAAAAGATGGTCATCTATGACCAGGAAGCAGACACTAACCAGACACTGATTGTGCTAGTGCCTTGATCTTGGACTTTCCAGACTCCAGAGCCATGAGAAATACATATTGGTTGTTTAAGCCACCCAAT
Source organism: Enhydra lutris kenyoni (assembly GCF_002288905.1). Classification (NCBI taxonomy): domain Eukaryota; kingdom Metazoa; phylum Chordata; class Mammalia; order Carnivora; family Mustelidae; genus Enhydra; species Enhydra lutris. Next base: position 34,394,350 of record NW_019154089.1, on the reverse strand, counting down.
TTATGATATTTTGTTTTATATGTCCAAACAGACTAAGCCAATCCACATGGAGATATTTTTGCGGCACAAACAGGTGCTAAAGAGATATTTCTGTGGTGTATTTATCCCAGGACCTCTCAAACCAGCAGAATAGGTGACCACTTACTTTGTCCGCATTTGTGGGTACATGAGAATCCATCCATAAAACAGAACAATTGATCATGTCTATCAGGAAAGTGGACTTGCACAGAAAAATGACTCAGCAAACAACTCTGGAAGTACTTAAGCAAAGATACCGCAGTAAATCTCAGTTTATGAGAATCACCAAAAATGTGTAGGTTTATAGGTGTAGGGCTTCGTTGGGGGATAATAAAGACTTTCTAAAATTGATAGTGGCAATGATTGCACATACCTGTGAATTTTACACTTTAAATGGGCAAACTGTATGATATATGAATTATTTCTCAATAAAGCTGTTAAAAGGAAAGATAATTAGAGTGGCCAGGATTGGTTCTCCTGGTCCATATCTACACAAGTCTTGTACAACCATAGACAGAGCAGGAAAGCAATGAGATACCACACAATTTATGCTTGAATTACAAACTATAAGCCAAATAGTTTGATAAACATTTTATGTTGTTCATTTAATTATCACAAGTTGACAGGCATTATTATTATTATTACCATTTCTCAGAAAAAAAGAGTTCAGAGTGGTTAAATAGTTTTTCCACTACTTGTCTACCAGCTTGTAACTGGTTACAATTAGTTAACAACATAGTCCTCAAATCTATGTCTGTCTGTGAAATCACAGAATAATGTATATAGTGATCTCTTCCCCTAGTTATTGACACAGAACTCCTAAGCCCCTTGGAATTTCTTCAGTGATGGAAGCATGTTTTGTTCTAATGAGGTAACCTTTGATGGGCTCCTAGATAGCTGCTGGATAGAGGCTGGTCATCAGAAAAGCCAGGCCATGATAGGAAGCTTAGAATTTTCAGTCCCACCCCCACCATCCAGGGAGGGAAGAAGGGCTGGAAATTGAGTTAATAATTGATGATACCTAGGTGAGCAATCTTCCATAAAAGTCCCATTAGAATAGCTTTCAGGGAGTTTCTAGGTGGATGAACATATCCACATATCCAAGGGGACAGAAGCTCTTGCATTGGGGTCCCTTCCAAATTTTACTGTATGTATCTCTTCATCTGACTGTTCATCTGTATCCTTTATCATATTGCTTTTATAGTGAACTGATAAATGTGAACACTTCCCTGAGTTCTGTGAGCTGTCCTAGCAAATAAATCCAAGGGAAAAGTGTCATAGGAATCTCTGATCTGTAGCCAACTTAGACAGAATTGTGGGTAACTTGGAACCCAAAGTGGGCAATAGGATCATAGGACCAAGTCCTTGACCTGTAGGGTCTGTGCTAACTCCAGTAATTGTTAGAATTTAACTGAATTGTAGGGTCCCCAGTTGGTGTCACAGAATTGCTTGGTATGAGAAAAACAAAACAAAACAGCACCCATCCAATGTCAGAGATGTGAGTGTGAAACAATGTGAAAATAAAGGAGAAAACAGGAAGAAGAGTGAATTTTTTGGCTCAACCTCAAACCCCTATTCTTTACCACCAATTATATACCATTCCCCATGCTGCACTCACACTCTTGTCAGCTTCCTTTGTTTGAATTAAAAAATCTATTTACAATTAGTATACACCAGGACCCCAGGATGGGCAACAGTTTAGTTTGCTTTTGGATTGCACTGTTAAAAAGACAAACACCACAAAAACATACATATACATGATCTTTTGAGTTACAGATTTTAAACACATAAAAATAATATTTTAATTTAGCTTACTTGGTTTTGATTATCATAACCATATGAAAATAAAGCTGCCACAATTATCCTGAATTTAACCAAATTTACTTTGTCCAACTAATTCATACACCCAGTTTAGCTACTCTGACATTTTAAACAAATTCTGTCAACTTATTTGGAAATTTATCCAAATTCAATGTTAATGAATTGACTTATATGTGTTTGCACATGTGTTTATAAAGAAAGAAAAAATAACCCTGATCTTGAAAATATTAAATGGAAATGAACAACCAGAAATAATTTAGCCCAATGCCTTTCATTTTCAGGTGAGAAAAATTAGGGTCAGGGAGGCAAAGATATTTGTGAGCCTACTGCTTAAAAGGACATACCAAGGGGCGCCTGGGTGGCTCAGTGGGTTAAAGCCTCTGCCTTTGGCTTGGGTCATGATCCCAGGATCCTGGGATTGAGCCCCACATCGGGCTCTCTGCTCAGCAAGGAGCCTGCTTCCCCTTCTCTCTCTGCCTGCTGCTCTGCCTACTTGTGATTTCTCTCTCTGTGCCAAATAAATAAATAAAATCTTTAAAAAAAAAAAAAAAAGGACGTACCAAAAAAGTTCAATTTACAGTACCTGGGTGGCTCAGTCAATTAAGCATCTGTCTTCGGCTCAGGTCATGATCCCAGAGTCCTGGGTACAGCACCACATCACGCTCCCTGCTCAATGGGAAACCTGCTTCTCTCTCTGCCTGTTGCTCCCCCTGTTTGTGTGCTTTGTCAAATAAATGAATAAAATCTTTAAAAAGAAAATCTCAATTTATCTAACTCTAGGAGAATAACTAGTTTTGGCAATGTTATGTAGAAGCAATTGCTCCAATTTTCTCACTTTTGGTGTTTTTAGTATAAATGTTTGGCATGTTCTTATCATGTTCGCCGTTTTCACCACCAGAGACTTAATATATTCTTTCACCGCAGTCTTCATTTCTTATGGGATCTACAATTTATTTCAACATACCTGAAAATAGACCAGGGATTTCTACATGCATGTGTGAACTAGCTTTAGTATATAACCTGATAATAGCTAGTTAACATTTTCAGCACCTTAATCGGGACTACTGACTCCAGGACTAGAAGCTCACACAAGGTTTAGCTCCTTTTATCACTTGTCAAAATCAAAGGTTTGGTTAATTAGTGTAGGATATTACAAACACCCTTATATGAAAAGACAGAAGAATCTGGCAAGCCTAGAGACACACTTCAGAATAGCGCCTAGGATTGGCATTATAAATACATTAGTTCAGATATTGATGCAAAAGGTTTGTGTCACCTTTCAATAGGAAGGTTAGAGATTCCCCTGATTCAGGTAGCTCTGTCTCTAGTGAACTTTTCATATGGTCAGGTCTTGTCTACTTGCTCATATCTGTGGCAGAAAGCAGTCTGTGAACTGCTTTTTTATAGTATGTAGCTCAGTTGCAAAGTTGTGTAGGATGAAACTTAATAAGCTCTTGCTTCTAAATCATGGAGCCCCTGAAATTAACAAATAGCACCCAATAATCATAAATGACCAAATTCACTCAGGTCAGTTTGCAAGAGCACTCTGAAATATTCTGGAGTTTGAACAGGTGCAATTTGAGCACTATCAAATATTTGGGGGCCAGATTCAAGATCAAATTATAGAAGAGGCTCTAATTCAATGGTTCTTGAGTCTAGCTGGTTTGGAATCACCTAAAGAAGTGTTAAAAACACCAATGACTGTCTTCCTCCCAAACTGCTGAATCAGACCTCCAGATGAGACCTAGGTAGGTCTATTTGTCATAGTTTTCTAAGTGGTTCTCAAAAAGCCAGCCAACCTGACACAAATTCATGAACCAACTGGCCTTTGGAAATCACAGAGCAAAATTACCCTTAGAGTTTTTTTTCCTATAATTCTATGTTTTTTATGATGCCTGGCTAAAGAAGCCTTTATAAGATCATTTGAAATATCCATAGTAGAGAAGGCAAAGTAGAGAGATAGGAAAGAGAATCAAATGATGGATCATGGAAAGAAAAAGTGGGTATTTGGGGATGGGAGATACTATAAGAATTCTAGGGGCCCCTGGGTGTCTTACTGTGTTGAATGCTGCTTGGTTTCAGCTCTGGTCATGATCTCAGGGCCTTGAGATTGCGCCTGTGTCAGGCTCCATACTCAGCAGGATCTTGGCTTGAGATTCTCTCTCCTTCTGCCTTTTTTATAATGAACTTGCTTGCACTATCACTCTCTCCCTAATGAATCTTTTTAAAAAAGAATTCTAACTATCTCCTTATTAGGGCCACTAAATAGACAACATTTTTTACTTGGAACTCAGAAATCAATCATAAGCTATCAGCTTACCTTTGCCAACTCTCAGTTAAATCCCTGGCTAGAGTTTGTCTCAAGCAAATGAATTCTAGTTATTCCTCCTAACTCTTGTTGGCAGAACACAGGACATTCACCATCTGCTAAGCTTTGCATTGGCAATAGGTAAACATTGTCTATTTCCCCAAGGCAATGAACAGAAAGAGGTAACAAATCACAGTAGAGTTGAGGGTGGGGCTCCAATGCTCTAGCTGTGTGATTCCCCTGGAAACTATTTCTGCAGCTGGCAAAAGCTTACTTAACTAGCCATGGGCAAGAACCTAACTCCTAGGCACCATACTAATGCAACTGGAGAACTATGTGAATATTCAGATGTATTTCTTACACATTTTTTCCTTCCTTTACACATTCTCCAAACTTTTGCATTTTAAGTCTGAGGTTTACTGAGAGCTTTCCTTTTTGTCAAGCCCTGTGTAGTAGTGACTAAAATCCAGGGTTCCCTGCTCTCATGCAGTTTATAGTCTAGCATGGAAAACAATTAATTGGGCAACTGAGAGTGTTCTACATATTACGGCAGGAAGAGCAGCTGCTCTGTGGGCACCTAGGAAGTGCTGTTTAGTGAGACTGGGTGGGGTGCTATAGGGGAAGGATTCTCCAGGAAGTTGTTTTTGTTTTTGTTTTTGTTTTTAAGACCCAAAGGATGAATGTGACTTATAGAATATAAAATAGAAAAATATAATATACATCTATTACATGTAAATATAATATAACATAAATGGAATATGAAGTAGTAACACTATTTGAGAGAGCCTATATATCTTCACCAATATTGGTATGCATGAAGCATATAGGCAAAGATGGACAGCAGCAAGAGTTGAAGCTAAAAAAGATACTCAGAGTTTGGATAATAAAGGTCTCTTAGACTATGCTAAAGAGTTGGCATTTTATCCTGATGACAATAGGAAGACCCTGAAGGATCTTAAATCTGAGTATATTAAGATGAAACCCTTCATTGGGGCATTGTGCCACCCTAAATGCTTTTGTTCATTATTCATTCAACAGAGATTAACAGTGCATCTGCTGTTTGATAGCACCACGATCAGCAGACAGGTATGGTGATGAACAAACAGAAAAGGCCCATGTTCTCACAAAGCAGGAAAAATAAATACACGTGAAATATAATTTCTGATCATAATATTTACTTTGAAGATAATAAAATGGAACAATGTGATAGACATGAACAAGCTGAGGCTGAGCATACAGGGCTGTTTTTGACAGTGGAGTCAGAAAAGACCTCTCCAAGGAAGAGATGTTTGAGATAAGACAGCGACAGGAAAGTTTGGGTGAAGGATGTTTCAGACAGAGGAAACAGCAAGGGCAAAAGAAACTGAATTAAAAAGCAACCTGATAGGGTCCTGGCATCGAGTGCCGCATCAGCCTCTCTGCTTGGCTGGGAGTCTGCTTTCTCCTCTCTCTCTCTGCCTGCCTGTCTACCTACTTGTGATCTCTCTCTGTCAAATAAATAAATAAAATCTTTAAAAAAAAAAAAAGCAACCTGATACATAAACAATGAATTCTGGAACACTGAAAAGAAATTTAAATTTTTTTAAAAAAAATTAAAAAAAAAAAGCAACCTGATATGTTAAAGAAAAGAAAGAATATTGGAATAGCATCAATGTAAATAGCAAAGATAAGAATATGAGGTTGGGGGGGGCGCCTGGGTGGGTGGCTCAGTGGGTTAAGCCTCTGTCTTTGGCTCAGGTCATGATCTCAGGATCCTGGGATCGAGCCCCGCATCGGGCTCTCTGCTTGGCGGGGAGCCTGTTTCCTCCTCTCTCTCTGCCTGCCTCTCTGCCTCTCTGCCTACTTGTGATCTCTGTCTGTCAAATAAATAAATAAATAAAATCTTTAAAAAAAAAAAAAGAATATGAGGTTGAACCAGAGAAGGAGTTTTGAGCACCTACTTCCTTTAATTTCTGGGAATGCATTCTTGAACATAAGAGAACATTTTCCCTTCACATATTCCTAATACTCTGCCCCCTTTTCAGGCTTTTCCTAAGATACCAAATCTTGCCTTATTTCTTTGTTCATACTTCAGGATCCTGATCCTTCTGATGTCTTCTGGAAATATGGAAACCAGCTTATTCTGGGTTTCCTAGGACTTTACATTTTCAACACTGAAAGTCCTGTTCCAGGAACACTCAGTTGAAGATAAGCAAGGACAATTGGTCATCCTATTGAGGACGCCTACTTTGACCTCCCCAGGATTAGGATATCATAGACACTCGAGAACTATTTCCTATGTAATGTTTCTCAAGAGATGGATTTGGAGAATCCATCAGGATTCACATCACCAGGACATCATGGATCATGGCAAAGAGTTTGGACTGTATTGGAAGAACAAAGGGGTTCAGTCCTAAAGTATCACCAATGTTATATTATATATTTATAATAATAATATATTGTCACATATCTACTTCTATGTGACAAAGTCCCCTAAAACTTAGTGCTTATGATAACAAGAATCACCTATTTGCTCTCAGAGATTTTGTGGTCAAGAATTCAGGAATTCCTTGGTTAGAAACTGTGGCTTCGGTGCCTCATGGGCTACAGTTAAATGTCTGTCAGGGCCGCAGTTACCTGAAGGCTTCAATGGTCTGGAGGATTTGCTTCCAAAGTGGCTTACTCACATGTCTATCAGACTGGTGCTGTTTGGAAAATCTCAGTTCCTCTCCATGTGAAGCTCTCCACAAGGCTACTTGAACATCCTCACAACATGGTGGCTGGCTTCTTCCAGACCAAGTTATCTAAGTGGTCAAGGTAAAAGCTCAATGCCTTAGGTCACTAGACTTGACAATCAAACTCTGTTGCACAGTCTCCATAGCATTCTTTTGGTCACAGCCTTGAGCCAGTGTGTGATGGGACTATGCAAGGTCACAAATACCAGGAAGTGATGATTTGGAGAGACCATCTTGGAGGCTGACGACCAAAAATGTCCCTCTAAATCCTGGCTTATTAACTCACTAAAGAATGTTCTTGCTCATAAAGATAAATAGATGAGACAATATTAGTTTACTACGAGTCAATTTTTACTAATATAACTACAATGTTAGAAGACACTTGTAAACTATAAGCTACTGATGCTATCTTTACAAGTGCTTGAAGGTATCATGACACTCGGGTCATGCTCTTAAATTAATTTTGCCTCCAAGAGTCATCAGACCTCTACTCATGGCATTAGCCAAGTGTATAATGCTAATCCACTTAACTCATTCTACTAATTCTGTCTACCAGATTTTTAGGGGACAAAGCCAACAAGGAAGAGTCACACTCACTGAGACCTGGAACTTTGATGCTTGCTTAGCTCAGAATACCTCGTAGTGAACTTGGCATGTGTATCTCTTTACAAAAGACTCATGGAACATTTGGAGTCAGAAGATGAATTATACCTGTGTCTCTACCTGAAATAACTCAAAGATAAGAGAGAAACAGCATTGAAAAAATACAAAGCTCTTGAGGTAGAAGTGTTTGAAAAAGCAGGAAGATAGGATAGTTACATTGGAGTGAAGGTGGTAGTGGAGGAGTTCAGAGAATTAGCCAGGGGCCAGATCTGCAGGGCCTGTAACAGAGGTGAGGACTCTAGATGTATTCTAGTGCAACGGAAGATAGCAGAGTGTTCGTGCATAGGAAAACAATGTGCTTTTAAAATGACGACTCTGGGGCGCCTGGGTGGCTCAGTGGGTTAAGCCGCTGCCTTCGGCTCAGGTCATGATCTCAGGGTCCTGGGATCGAGTCCCGCATCGGGCTCTCTGCTCAGCAGGGAGCCTGCTTCCCTCTCTCTCTCTCTGTCTACTTGTGATCTCTCTCTGTCAAATAAACAAATAAAATCTTTAAAAAAAAAAATAAATAAAATAAAATAAAATAAAATGACGACTCTGTTCTTGTTCCTCTACAATAAGCCAGAGAGTTCTCTGTCTGAAGTTCTAGGTATTTATATCCCCCTCCATTCCTCAACCAGGTCTCAAATGTCATCTCATCAAATAGGACCTCCTTAACCTCTCTATCTAAAATAGGACCTCCCCAACTACCTCTTATTCTCTGCTTCCTTACAGGGCATTATTTTCTTAGTAGCACATATTATCACTAGATGTAATAATGTATTACCATCTGTTTTAAAAACAATCTACTCCCCTTGTCAAGATCAGGCTATTGCTTTAGGCATGGGGGTCAACATTTCTAATACAATATGGAATAGATTATCAATAAATATTTGTTGAATGAATGGATTTCGAATGACAACTGTGATTTGTGTGTGTGTGTGTCCCCAATGGGAAATGTTCTCTCACACCTAAGTTCATTGGTTATAAATGAAAAGCAGTCATACTAAAGAAAAACTGATCACTTGGCATGGTTATCTGGAAAGCTTTGGAGAGAAATTCTTAGACCATATTTGGGACCAGTAGGAAAGAGTGTCATGATTAATTAGCAATGTCTATTGTGTGCATGGGAGCAGAACATATGATGTATTTGCTCAGTCTTCCACCTACACAAAGGTATTTAATTTTACCTTAGATAGGACTTAGCTCCCTCTGCTTTGTATTTTGATCATATGTGCCCATGCTTTAGTTCCCTATTTGACAAGCAGATTTTTTAAGGCCAGAAATCATTTGTCTGTGCCTTAGTTTCCCTGTGTGCAAAACAGAATTGATACTGGATCTTCATATTATGAGAATTATAGAAGGTGACGCATTCTCATCAGAGAACGATGCCTGGTCCACAGAATGTGCTCAAACGTGTTACTTTTGTTACAGTAATAGCAATAATGATAATAATAATAGGTACTTTAACACCTAGAATTAAATAGTAAGCCTTGTACAAGTAGGTAACAAAAATTGCTAACAAAGGCAAATGAACATTGTTCCTGAGGCTAAAAGCAGTGAGTGAGTTGCTATAAAATATATACACTTGTTATTTGTAGAAACACCTAAACATTAGCAAACTTTTTTGCCAGTTTCATGGGATCTTAGCAAAAGATGGAATAGCACTTTGAGAGGTCTATTGGAGGTCTAGTTCACATCTGAATTGTACTTTTAACCTTATGCCAAGTTAAGAAAGCACATAACAAGAACAAAAAAGAGGTGAATTACTACCTTGCATATCTGGGATGGATACTTAATGAAAGAAAGTAAAACACCTCCAAAATCTTGCATTTAGATTAGCACCATCCTTTTCCTTACCATAAATTCAACAGAGCACTGTGAGAACATGGGCGAAGTGACTCCTGCCAGTTGAGAGTCTTAATTCTGAGAGCTCCTTGGACAATGGGAACAGATCAAGTGACCTTCGGGGATAAGCACCAAATGTCCTTTTCTGTATCAGAAGCACCATAGGCACAAAAATACATCTGCCTTCACCCCAGTAATGCAGAGTACAAGCTGTTTCACCTCTCTTCACAAGCCTGTCTGTGGCTGGTTACAGACCCAGGTTAATTAAATGGGAGGCCTCACTCCCTTTAGCCCCCTGAGGTACCACCTATAATTATTCTGCTAGTTAGAGATGTCAGGTCTTTGGATTTAGGGTATCCAAAGTGCATTCAGTCCCTGAGGATGGGGAAAATGGTTTTATAATAGAACTATAAGGGACTACATTTGGGGAAAGATAGAAATCCTTTGTGGCACTAAAATACCCAGGAGAGAAATCCTTCAATGCCTGTCAAGTGGTGTGCAAAATAATGATATTAATCTTCTACTTTGTGCCAAACACTATGATGGGCAGTGTTTAAAAAAAAAAAAAAAAGGTGAAACATGCCCCCCCTTCAAGAATCATATCCTTCATTAGGATAAACAAAACATATTCAGAAGCAAATGAGAAAGGACCATACAAATCCCTGGAAAGATAATAAGACGGTGAAGAATCTAGACTTGGGATCTAGATAGACCAGAGTTTGAATCTGACTATGACTTTGGGCAGTACTTCTCCTACCTGATCTTCCATTTCCCCATCTGCTAATGGCAGGATTTATTCCAGAAAGTTGTTATAAGGACTCAATGATTAAATATATATAAAATGCTTTATTGTAGTGGCTGGCACAGAGTAGGCACTCAATGTACCCATTCCCTCAGCAAATGTTTAACGTGCACACTGCGCAAGTTGTTAGATTCTGAAAACAGGACAGACACAGTGCCAGCTTACCTTCTAGAATGATCAAATGATTTGAAAGAGGTTAACACCACCACCTGAGTTCTCACTGTGGGCCAGGTACAACAATAAGCTAAGCAGGTAAGCTCAGCATTTTCTCATTGATAACATTTATGAGGAAAATTAAGAGCTTCACTATTAAAGACTTGATAGTCTATTTGGGGAAGGTGATATCTGAAAGGAGGCCTACATAATTTGCAGAATCCTGCCAAACAAAGGACTGGAAAAACAACAACAACAACAAAACGAAAAAACAAACAACAAAAACCACCCAGCTAGAGTGACAAAAATAAATGCTGAATGCTACTAGTAATAGCGTAACTTGGATCTAAATGTCATAGTACAGGTTATGTGAGAGGAAGGAGTTCAGCAAAGTGATATGCCAGAGCGGGATGGAGACAACAGGGAGTTCTGAGCAGAGAAGCATTTTAGTTGGATACTGAGTAGTATTTAACAAAGACCACCAAATACAAAAACACTAGCACCATAAATTCACATACCATTTCAAGCAAGGGCTCAGAGGAACTTAAAGTCACTCCCACTGGTCTGCCTATTGTCCATGACTGCCTTTGTACCACAATAGTAGAGGTGAATAGTTAAGACAGAGACTGCTCATCTAGCCCACAGCATCCAAAATATTTACCATCTGGATTTTTAAAAATTTTTATTTATTTTACTAATTTCTTTTCAGTGTTCCAGAATTCATTGGTTTTTGTTTTTTTTGTTTTTTGTTTTTTGTTTTAAGATTTTATTTATTTATTTGACAGAGACAGAGATCACAAGTAGGCAGAGAAGCAGACAGAGAAAGAGGGGGAAGCAGGCTCCCTGCTAAGCAGAGAGCCCAACGTGGGGCTCGACCTCAGGACTCTGAGATCATGACCAGAGCTGAAGGCAGAGGCTTTAACCCACTGAGCCACCCAGGTGCCCCACACCCAGTACTCCATGCAACATGTACCCTCCATAATACCCACCACCAGTCTCACCCAATCTCCCACCCCCAACCCCTCCAAAACCCTGATTGCTTTTCAGAGTCCATAGTCTCTCATGGTTTGTCTCCCCCTCCAATTTCCCCCAACTCCCTTTTCCTCTCCATCTCCCCATGTCCTCTGTGTTATTTCTTATGCTCCTCAAACAAGTGAAACCATATGATAATTGACTCTCTCTGCTTGACTTATTTCACTCAGCATAATCTCTTCTAGTCCCGTCCATGTTGATACAAAAGTTGGGTATTCATCCTTTCTGATGGAGACATTATACTCTATAGTGTATATGGACCATATCTTCCTTATCCATTCATCTGTTGAAGGGCATCTTGGTTCTTTCCACAGTTTGGCACTGTGGCCATTGCTGCTATGAACATTGGGGTACAGATGGCCCTTCTTTTCACTACATCTGTATCTTTGGGGTAAATACCCAGTAGTGCAATTGCAGGGTCATAGGGAAGCTCTGTTTTAATTTCTTGAGGAATCTCCACACTGTTTTCCAAAGTGGCTGCACCAACTTGCATTCCCACCAACAGTGTAAGAGGGTTCCCCTTTCTCCACATCCTCTCCAACACATGTTGTTTACTGTCTTGTTAATTTTGGCCACTCTAACTGGTGTAAGGTGGTATCTTAATGTGGTTTTGATTTGAATCTCCCTGATGGCTAGTGATGATGACCATTTTTTCATGTGTCTGTTAGCCATTTGTATGTCTTCATTGGAGAAGTGTCTGTTCATGCCTTCTGCCCATTTTTTGACATGATCATCTGTTTTGTGTGTGTTGAGTTTGAGGAGTTCTTTATAGATCCTGGATATCAGCCCTTTGTCTGTACTGGCATTTGTGAATATCTTCTCCCATTCTGTGGGTTGCCTCTTTGTTTTGCTGACTGTTTCCTTTGCTGTGCAGAAGGTTTTGATCTTGATGAAGTCCCCAAAATTCATTTTCACCTTTGTTTCCTTTGCCTTTGGAGACATATCTTGAAAGAAGTTGCTGTGGCCGATGTCGAAGAGGTTACTGCCTATGTTCTCCTCTAGGATTCTGATGGATTCCTGCCTCATGTTGAGGTCTTTTATCCATCTGGATCTTTACAGAAGAAGCTTCTCAATACCTGCTTTACAGGTTATAAAGCACATTTAAGTAAATAATACTGTGGGGCTTTCCAGAAGATTTGGTAGGGTGGGACCTACTGGAAAGCCTACTTATGGTGGGAAGTCCATAGTCATGGTCTGTCTCCAAGACCAAGAGTGTAGTTGAAGGCACCTACTGGGTACTTACTCAATATTGGTTTAATGTGAACGAATGAATCTGATGTCTGAAGGTTTGGGTTTTTGGTTTTCTTATTTTGTTCTTGTTTTGTTTTGATTTTTACACATAAAATAGTGAAAAAGGTCTTTCCCTCTCACTTTACAGACAAGGAAATAAAGACCTAAAATAGGTTTAAAAAAAAAAGAGGTCAAACCAGACTCAGGTATCTCACAACTTTCAGTTTGATGGTTTTTCCCACCAAAATGTCGTAGGCATAATCAAATTTGGAGTGCCCACCTGCCAGCCCATACGCAACCCAAAGCATGATGGGTACCTTCTTTCTTGTCATTAGCAAAATCTCAGCCAAACCTCAGGTCTCCAGTCCCTGACACCCGACCCTAATTAATCACCATATGGAATTGCTTCTGTTAGACCACCTGGTTGCGTTCATCCACAACTGTGTTCAGTCCCAGGGGGACAAAAGGGAAGGTTCCTGGGTGTTTGTTAATTAACATTCTCAAGCAGCAATCACTGGAAGCTCCATGGACAGTTACAATGTTATGACCTCTGAAAACTCCCTCAATGTATGCCTCTTCCACCTAGTCCATCACATGGATGGAACAACAGTTCTACCACTCAGGGGCTAACTGAGGGGTTAATGGCTCCTTTGTGCTTATTAGGATACTTTAGCAAGGAAACAACATTCTCAAATCCTGCAACATATTAGAGGCAAAACCATGAGGTATCATCATTAACAGCAGACTAAGGGTCAGAAGTCAGAGTTAGCCCAGGGATGCAGTGGAACATATATGTGAGATTTTGGACTCTGTAGATACAACCATCTGAGTTCAAGTCCTGCCTCTGCCACTCACCAGCTGTGTGACCTTGGACAAGTCACACAACCTGTCTGAACTACAGCTCTTTCATCTATAACATAGAGCAAGACTATTACATATTTCACAGGATTCTCTGAGAACCAAATAAACTACAGCAATTTTTATAGAGCACTTATGAGGGCCCTTGTGAACAAAAGCACTTGCTAATAAAAGAAGAAACCAATGATGTCAATGTGAGTGATGTCACAGTGGTTCTGGCTCTGACCACTGCCAACCAGATGACTCTGAAAGACACTGACCCTCTCTGAACCTCAGCTTCTTTGACTATATGGCAAGAATGACAATATTCCCTAGCTTATAGAGCTTTAGTCGGAACTAAATGACATAGGAAAGATAAAGTACTTAGCAAAGATCCTGGCCTTTTTAAATGGGTTATTAAATGTCACTAAATGCAAACAAATAAAACAAAAGATGTTAATACCTGCCTGGCCAATTCACACAACTCTTTTACAAATAAGAAAAAAAAAAAGATTATGAATATAAAAGTGCCTTCAATATACTCAATTGCTCTGCATATATCGTGGGTTGTCAGGATTACTACCCAGCCGAGGAAGCCTGTCTGCTGTCTGTTTATTTGGCCTGTGATTTGCAGGTCATTCATGGGAGTTGAATGCTTCAGTGGCCAGGTGCTATGTGAAGCCAGGGATTAATTAACCTGTGATCTATGACTTTTAATTATTGTTCTCAAGTCTTACCTAATATTTGCAAGTGACGCTTAAAAAGCTATATGGCCTAGCAAAAGCATTTGGGACTGAAACATATTGGCAGAGAGACTCTTTTGTGTTATTTCACTCCCCTGATTAGGTTTATGGAGAGAGAAGACACTTGCTGAGCTGATGATTGTCAAGTCTCCAGACTGAACAGTTGAACTTCAGAATTTAAATACATAAAAGCACACACATGTGCATACTATCCATGTGTCTGCACAAGCTCACACCAGAGCAATGTCCCTGGGAGAATAGCATACACAATAGAATATGGGCTCTGAGGTCAAACATACTTCAGATTCCATTACTCACTAGCTTTATGAATGTAGGCAAGTCACTGGGCCCTCGTGTGCATTAAATTCTTCACTTGAATAATGAAAAGCTACTGGCAGGGTTGTGGCAAAGCTAAGTGAGGAAATATGAAACACCTAGCCATAACTGGCAATCAATAGAAGGTTATAGCTAGGTCAATACTGATTTTTTAAATGTAATTTTAGTCATTTAGTTGAGTCTCAAATTCATCATTAATAAAATGGGACTAATATGACCCACCTCATGGATTTGTTCTTTTAACCAGTATTTATAGAGCACCTCTGGCATGGTGGTAATTACTGGGAACACAATAATCAACGTAAAAATATTGTCCTTTCCCTAATGGAGCTAAATTCCAAGGAAACAGAAGTATTAAGTAAGTATAAATATAGAATGACAGATTAGGAGAGATGTTATAAGAAATTGTCTGGAGACTATAGAGGGAGAACTTATTTTGGATTGGGAATCAGGGAATGACTTTCAAAAGGAGTGACATTTAAACTTAGACCTTAAGAATAAATAGGAGTAGCAAAGCAAAGAATGGCATGAAGAATGTTAGAGAGAACATGCATAAAAACTCTGCTGAATGAGTAGTTAATGGGGACAGACTATCCTCTAGGTCCTGAGGATATAGTGATCAAAAAACAGACCATTTCAGAATGTATTTTGTTTATATTAGTGAAGACTAAGGAAAAATGTATTTAAATTACTGAGCACAAGGCATGGCACAAAGGCATCACTCCACATATCAAAGATAATAATTAAGATTGCTACAGCAAAGATAATTACAAAAGTAACAATCAGTGAAAAATCAGCTCTACCCACTCAAGGCAAAGTACTGTAACTATTTTTTGAACTTACTTGAAAGAAAAAAATTTCCACAACTTTCTGTTTTAGAAGTACACTTCTGAAATTCACATTAGAGTATGAAGAACCTAGTTACTATTCAGTCTTTCCTTGGATTTGGCATCAGGTCTATAAAGTGGCTATCTTGGTCTCTCAACCCATCTTCAAGTGGGAACAATGGCAAAGTGGCCTCCCTTCAAAAGATCCCAAGTGTTCCATTTATGGAAGGGTGCAATGACCACTTGGCAGGGTTACAGCTGAAAAGATGTTTAGCCTTCTGTTTAGGAACAGCTAACATAGTCTCTGAAAGTCAGTGATTTTGAGTGGTGGGGCCAGTGGTACAAAGGACACAAATAGAAAAAACCCAGAGGCAAGCCAAGGACTGTCCTTTTCCAGAGATGTGACAAGTAGGAAAGTCTCTGGCCAACTCTAACTCTTATATTGATGCCTGAAATGCCACCACAGATGACTGATTCTTTGGCTTAAGAAGAGTTAACTTTTTAAAAAATATTTTATTTATTTATTTATTTATTTGACAGAGAGAAAGGGATCACAAGTAGGCAGAGAGGCAGGCAGAGATGGGGGGGAAGCAGGCTCCCCGCCGAGCAGAGAGCCCAATGCCGGGCTCAATCCCAGCACCTGAGATCATGACCTGAGCTGAAGGCAGAGGCTTAACCCACTGAGCCACCCAGGTGCTCCCAAACAGAGTTAAGTTATAAACATCTGGCAATTGACACTAAGCATTCAATGATCATAAAGGAAAAGAAACATTATTTTCATTTAAATAGAACTTTGAATGACCTATTCCAACCTGTGCCTATCTTTGAAGCAATTCAAACCCAAAGAGAAGAAATGACATGTCCAAAGTCACACATCCTGGCAGTGACAGATCCAAGACCAGAACCCAGATCTTCCATCTATGATTTCTTCTCTTAGATCTTCTTTTTTTGAATCCACATTGCACAAATCATTTTCTTTTCCCAAGTTATTTCTCTGCCATTGGGCAACAGGTAACCGCTATTATGTTACTTCAGGAGCTAGTAGTTGTTGGCACAGAATAAAGGAAAAAGAAAAAGGTACTCGGAATAATTAACAACATTCTCTGGCATGAGCCCCTTCACAGCAGGTTCTGCCAAACCTCTGGAAATCTCTTCTCTGGCATCAACAACAAACTGGTAACAAGTAGCAAGAGCAATGTCATCTCTGAGAGGGTGTCTGGGGCTTAGAATCATCAAGGCTTTCAATTTTTCTTGCTGACTGCTTCTTTTCGCCATTGAAATGCATTCTAGAACTTATCCAGTGCCTCAGAAGATAACTTTAATAAAAGGGATGAGAGAAAACTATGACAAATTTTCCCTGAACCTTTCTATGTCCTCTGACAGTCTAGAAAATGAGGTTTTTGCTTTGACAAGCAACCTCTAGCACATTCTGTTTCTTGGAAAGTTGATGCAGTAAAAGTGGCATCCTTTCTTTAAAGACACAAGAAATAACTGAGCCAACATTTAATTAGGCTCAAAATTGTATGTATATAATGTTGCTACTGACTGCTCTTGAACCTATAGACGTATTCCTGAATGGCCCTATCTAGCATCTAAATACCTCTCCACCTTTTTGATAGGGCAAGGGAGAAAACGGAACATGGACTGTCTCTTCACAAGAGGTAATCGTGAGTTTTAGGACCCCATATTTCACTCTGTGGTTCTGCCAACCCTGGTTGACCTGGCCTCTTTAGGCAAGTACCTTCTCTCTAAGCCTCAATATTATTGTCTCTAAAAACAGTATTTCCTCTTACTTGTACAATGTTAGTTTGCCTTTATTAGTTTCCAACTTTAAAATTAACTGGCTTCACACAAATATTCTGACCTCTTCTAAAAACTGGAAGACCTAACCAACTGGATTAATAACCCCACATGATAATCCGAGGAGCTCTATAGTGGCTGCTCAATGTAAAAGCGTGTGCCCACTTCAGTCTACTCCAGTCCCCAGCTCATATTCCTTAGCTTGGTTAACTGTGTGGACCCAATAAGTCTTAGAGTTTGTGACCCTGAACTCAGTAACAGGTAGCTACACTAGGCAAATCACCCCTATTCTGACAGAGCTGACGCATTCACAAAATATTATTGAATGTATTAGATGTGTGGACTCTTTCCCTAGTATCTCAAATTATAGCACTTTCATAGTATATGTGCTGCCGAAGCAAGAACTACAGCACTTTCTCAGTTAACTCACATTTTCTGTACTCTGCTTTTACATTTTGATTAATGCTGCTTAAGTATTTGCACCTATTATTTTTATTTCATTTTACTCTTTGTCCATATTAGTCATCATGATTCTCTATTTTGATCTCAATCTATTACTTAAAATTTCTTTTAGCATTTCTTCCCTAGCTTTCTCAGAGCTTCTTATGCATGTTGATTCCTATTTGGATTCTTCAAGAGATTATGTACTGAAAATGCATACAATTATTTGATCAAGTAAATAGGCCTGTAGAAACGCATCTAATTCTTATGAGCAGTTGTTTGCTTCATGTCACCTGTCATTCCAACAGATAAAATAAGAGGTAAGATTTTTATCTAATCAGGGGGATCTTGTCCATTGATTTCACCACAAAAAGTGCCTAACCAAACTCTGGAGATACCTGTAGGAGCACAGATTCATATCACTGGGGCAGATATTAATAGTGCTAATTCCATGCTAGAAGAAGTAACACATGGCATCTCTTTCAAAGATCCTCTACTAACAAGCTATCTCCCAACTAAGATAGTGCCAGATTGTTGTTAGCAAGGTTATGCAAAAGGGTGCCAACGGCATTTATGAGTAAGATCTCAGAAGTCTTTCCTTTCAACATTCTGACCAGGTAATAAAGTCACTGGTTAAGGCATTTGATTTGGACCAAGTCATGGACATTCAATAATACTACCAAATAAATTTTCACTGCATTACTTGCTTGTCTAAATACACTAGATACAGCTAGATAGTTATCAAACCATTGATTATTCTTTATTCTCAAAATAACCATTTGATTAGTCTTTGGATATCCATCTACTGGATGAATTGTAGGAGGCACATAGGTATCTAAACTTGTAGTTCATTCTGCTGTAGATGAAGACTTTTCAATTGTCTGAGTGCATTTTCAGTAGAACCAATGATAATGGCATCACATCCAATTCTTCACCAGGATACTTCATAAGGTCAACATTCTTTATGAAGCACCAAACCATCCCTTATTCTCTTAATCTTTTTTTTTTTAACTTTTTATTTATTTATTTATTTTTTTAATCACTTTTTATTTTCAGCATAACAGTATTCATTGTTTTTGCACCACACCCAGTGCTCCATGCAGTCCGTGCCCTCTCTAATACCCACCACCTGGTTCCCCCAACCTCCCACCCCCCCACCTCTTCAAACCCTTCAGATTGTTTTTCAGAGTCCATAGTCTCTCATTGTTCACCTCCCCTTCCAATTTCCCCCAAATGCCTTCTCCTAACTCCCCATGTCCTCCATGCTATTTGTTATGCTCCACAAATAAGTGAAACCATATGATAATTGACTCTCTCTGCTTGACTTATTTCACTCAGCATAATCTCTTCCAGTCCCGTCCATGTTGCTACAAAAGTTGGGTATCCATCCTTTCTGATGGAGGCATAATACTCCATAGTGTATATGGACCACATCTTCCTTATCCATTCGTCCGTTGAAGGGCATCTTGGTTCTTTCCACAGTTTGGCGACCGTGGCCATTGCTGCTATAAACATTGGGGTACAGATGGCCCTTCTTTTCACTACATCTGTATCTTTGGGGTAAATACCCAGTAGTGCAATTGCAGGGTCATAGAGAAGCTCTATTTTTAATTTCTTGAGGAATCTCCACACTGTTCTCCAAAGAGGCTGAACCAACTTGCATTCCCACCAACAGTGTAAGAGGTTTCCCCTTTCTCCACATCCCCTCCAACACATGTTGTTTCCTGTCTTGCTAATTTTGGCCATTCTAACTGGTGTAAGGTGATATCTCAATGTGGTTTTAATTTGAATCTCCCTGATGGCTAGTGATGATGAACATTTTTTCATGTGTCTGATAGCCATTTGTATGTCTTCATTGGAGAAGTGTCTGTTCATATCTTCTGCCCATTTTTTTATATGATTGTCTGTTTTGTGTGTGTTGAGTTTGAGGAGTTCTTTATAGATCCTGGATATCAACCTTTTGTCTGTACAGTCATTTGCAAATATCTTCTCCCATTCTGTGGGTTGCCTCTTTGTTTTGTTGACTATTTCCTTTGCTGTGCAGAAGCTTTTAATCTTGATGAAGTCCCAAAAGTTCATCTTCGCTTTTGTTTCCTTTGCCTTTGGAGACATATCTTGAAAGAAGTTGCTGTGGCTGATATCGAAAAGGTTACTGCCTATGTTCTCCTCTAGGATTCTGATGGATTCCTGTCTCACGTTGAGGTCTTTTATCCATTTTGAGTTTATCTTTGTGTACGGTGTAAGAGAATGGTCGAGTTTCATTCTTCTACATATAGCTGCCCAGTTTTCCCAGCACCATTTTATTGAAGAGACTGTCTTTTTTCCACTGTATATTTTTTCCTGTTTTGTCGAAGATTAACTGACCATAGAGTTGAGGGTCCATATCTGGGCTCTCTACTCTGTTCCACTGGTCTATGTGTCTGTTTTTATGCCAGTACCATGCTGTCTTGGTGATCACAGCTTTGTAGTAAAGCTGAAATCAGGTAACGTGATGCCCCAGTTTTATTTTTGTTTTTCAACATTTCCTTAGCGATTCGGGGTCTCTTCTGGTTCCATACAAATTTTTGGATTATTTGCTCCAGCTCCTTGAAAAATACCGGTGGAATTTTGATCGGAATGGCATTAAAAGTATAGATTGCTCTAGGCAGCATAGACATTTTAACAGTGTTTATTCTTCCGATCCAAGAGCATGGAATGGTCTTCCATCTTTTTGTGTCTTCTTCAATTTCTTTCATGAGTGTTCTGTAGTTCCTTGAGTACAGATCCTTCACCTCTTTGGTTAGGGTTATTCCCAGGTATCTTATGGTTCTTGGTGCTATAGTAAATGGAATTGATTCTCTAATTTCCCTTTCTGTATTTTCATTGTTAGTGTATAAGAAAGCCACTGATTTCTGTACATTGACTTTGTATCCTGCCACGTTACTGAATTGCTGTATGAGTTCTAGTAGTTTGGGGGTGGAGTCTTTTGGGTTTTCCATATGAAGAATCATGTCATCTGCGAAGAGAGAGAGTTTGACTTCTTCGTTGCCAATTTGGATACCTTTTATTTCTCTTTGTTGTCTGATTGCTGTAGCTAGGACTTCTAATACTATGTTGAACAAGAGTGGTGAGAGTGGGCATCCTTGTCGTGTTCCTGATCTCAACAGGAAGGCTGCAAGCTTTTTCCCATTGAGGATGATATTTGCTGTGGGTCTTTCATAGATTCTTTTTTTTTTTTTAATTTTTATTTATTTGACAGAGAGAGATCACAAGTAAGCAGAGAGCCAGGCAGAGAGAGAGAGGGGAAGCAGGCTCCCCGGTGAGCAGAGAGCCCAATGCGGGGCTCGATCCCAGGACCCTGAGATCATGACCTGAGCCGAAGGCAGAGGCTTAACCCACTGAGCCACCCAGGTGCCCCTCATAGATAGATTCTATGAAGTTCAGGAATGTTCCCTCTATACCTATACTTTGAAGCGTTTTAATCAGGAACGGATGCTGGATTTTGTTAAATGCTTTTTCTGCATCAATTGAGAGGACCATGTGGTTCTTCTCTCTTTTCTTATTAATTTGTTCTATCACATTGATTGATTTGTGAATGTTGAACCATCCTTATAGCCCAAGAATGAATCCCACCTCGTCTTGGTGGATAATCCTTTTTTTTTTTTTTTT
>NW_019154089.1:34248087-34373053 GCF_002288905.1 Enhydra lutris kenyoni | reverse complement strand
GACAGAGATCACAAGTAGGCAGAGAGGCAGGCAGAGAGAGAGAGAAGGGGAAGCAGGCTCCCCGCTGCCCAGAGAGCCCGATGTGGGGCTCGATCCCAGGACCCTGGGATCATGACCTGAGTTGACCTGAGTTGAAGGCAGAGGCTTTAACCCACTGAGCCACCCAGGCGCCCTGGTGGATAATCTTTTTAATGTGCTGTTGGATCTTGTTTGCTAGGATCTTGTTGAGAATCTTAGCATCCTTATTCATCAGTGATATTGATCTGAAATTCTCCTTTTTGGTAGGGTCTTTGCCTAGTTTGGGGATCAGGGTAATGCTGGCTTCATAGAAGAGTCTGGAAGTTTTCCTTCTGCTTCAATTTTTTGAAACAGCTTCAGGAGAATAGGTGTTATTTCTTCTTTGAAAGTTTGGTAGAATTACCCAGGGAATCCGTCAGGTCCTGGGCTCTTGTTTCTTGGGAGGTTTTTGATCACTGCTTCAATCTCGTTACTAGATATCAGTCTATTTAGGTTGTTGATTTCTTCCTGGTTCAATTTTGGGAGTTTACAGTTTTCCAGGAATGGATCCATTTCATCTAGGTTGCTTAGCTTATTGGAATATAACTGTTGATAATAACTTCTGATGATTGTTTCTACTTCCTTGGTGTTAGTTGTGATCTCTCCCTTTTCATTCATAATTTTATTAATTTGGGCTTTCTCTCTTTTCTTTTGGATTAGTGTGGCCAATGGTTTATCAATCTTATTGATTCTTTCAAAAAACCAGCTTCTAGTTTCATTGATATGTTCTACTGTACCTCTGGTTTCTACCTCATTGATCTCAGCTCTAATCTTGATTATTTCCCTTCTTATGTGTGGAGTTGGTTTGATTTGTTGTTGATTCTCCAGTTCTTTAAGGTGTAGAGACAGCTGCTGTGTTCTGGATTTTTCAATTTTTTTGAGGGAGGCTTGGATGGCTATGTATTTCCCCCTTAGGACCGCCTTTGCTGTATCCCATAGGTTTTGGACTGAAGTGTCTTCATTCTCATTGGTTTCCATGAATTGTTTCAGTTCTTCTTTGATCTCCTGGTTGATTCTCTTAATCTTTTGATTAAATTCCTTAAGGCCCAGTTAACAATCTACTAACTTATTTTTCCTTGACCACTCCACTTGTTAGTGGCTTCTCCCCTTTCTGAATTCTTTTTAGGATTTATCTGTCACCCATGCATTGAATACCTTTGTCATCTATTAAAAAAAAATCACTATCTTAGAAAAGGATATATAAGAAGCTATGTTTAAAAATAAGACTAAAAAAATTTTTAAAAAATTTAAAAAATATAAATAAAAAAAATAAGACTAAAGTGGGCACTTGGGTGGCTAGTTGATTAAGCCTCTGCCTTTGGCTAAGGTCATGATCAGGATCTTGGGATCAAGCTCCACATCAGGCTTCTTGCTCACTGGGCATCCTCCTTCTCCCTCTATCCTTCCCCTCTTCTCATGATCTCTCTCTCAATAAATGAATAAAATCTTGAAAAAAAAATAAGACTAAAGTTTTGTAGTAAACTATAAACAACAATACATATGATTAGGAATCTCAAAGCCCATACTTTATATATTAATCAACATTTAGATTTTACGGCTATCCATTAGTGTTTAGAGTAATGAATGCAAGAGTCAAAGACGGGATGAAAATGGTAGGATTTTTCAGGAAAAAGAGTAAGATAGCATGAAAATAACATCTTTTACTTCATGCTTACTATTTTAGAATTAAACATGTTTTTTGCAACATTACTTATGATCCTTATCAGTTTATCTAAGAGCCTCTGTTTTACCTTTGATACTCAAGTGATCCTTTCCCAAAGGCCCTATTGTTCAACATCCTTGGTGATTCAGCCCTCTTCAATTGACTGGGCTCACTCTGTCAGAGCCTTTATTTGTCCATGAATTTGCAAAATATTCCAGCATCATTTTTACAGACAATAAAATCCTGCATCTTCTGCAAGATTTGCAATTTTGCTTTGCTAATTGCTAAGGCTTTTCTACGTACTGTCTGACAATATAGCAATCAGCGAGAGGCTGACCAGTATAATGCAAAGACACAGCAGCTCTTTTTAACACATGTGGACTGTGTTGAAATGAAATAAAAATTCATTTGCATTTTACTAAATTCATTGATTTTATCATTGTAGGTCTACTTAGTCAAAGGATAATAAAAGTACAATAATCGTGATGACAAAGACAAGATCGGGAACTCGAATTTGATGTTAAAACAAACAAAAAAGTCCCTTCATACATGAAAAAAAATTGGCAACAAGTGATTTAGTCCAGTAATTCTCAGAAAGAAGCCACTGGACCAAGAGGATCACCTGGGGGCTTGTTAGAACATGTCAAAATGACAGGAATGCAAATTCTCAGGTTACTGAGTCAGAGCCCAGAAATCCATGTTTGAACTAGATTCCAAGTAATTCTGTTGCATGCTGAAGTGTGAGAACCATTGATTCAGTTCAATCTTGTTTTACTGATGAATAAACAGGCCCAGAGAAGAAAATGAGATGCTATTATTGAACTCCAAGAATAGGCAACACACATTCATCTGATTGATTCAGCATTTCTTCCATTCTTTATACAATATCCTAAAAATATTATATTTACATGAGGCACAAGAGTTACACCAGGTACCTATTTAATTATCACCACACGAGGAGGAGGAAGATGGTGGAGGAGTAGGAGACTGAAATATCATAAGGTCCCAGAAGTTCAGCTAGATAGTTATCAAACCATTCTGAACACCTATAAACTCAAAAGGAGATCGAAGAGAAGAGGAGCAGCAACTCTAGGAACAGAAAATCGACCACTTTCCAGAAGGTAGGACGTGTGGAGAATTGAATCCAAGGCAATATACAGGAAGATAGACCGCGGTGGGAGGGTCCGGCTCCCAGCAAGTGGTAGAGCAGTGGAGCACAAAATCAGAACTTTTAGAAGTCTGCTCCACTGAAGGACATTGCTCCAGAGGCTAAGTGGGGGTGGAGCCCTCACAGGGACAGTGTGGTCTCAGGACTGTGGGGTCACAGAAAGACTGGGAGTGCCTGAGTGTGGCAGAGCTCCCAGGTATCAGAGCAGGGAAGCTGGCTGCAAAGACAGAGCCGAGGAGAGGCTCTCAGATTGGGGTTACCTTAAACTGTGATCTGAGACACAGTCGGGCCACTGCTCTTCAAGCAGCAATCCCATAAGTGGCAGATCCAGGGGAGTGGCACAGGGTGTGCTGAAGAAATCTGCTGAGTTTGGAGACTCCAAACAGGGCCATACACCAGAGATAGAAATGCTCGGTCACATGCCGGGTGAGCATGGAGTGCAGCTGGAGATCAGGGAGACAGGAGGGATTGACTTCTTTTCTCTGAGGGCCCTAAGGAGTGGGGCCTGAGCTCTCGGCTCCTCTGGGCCGGTGATTGGGAGGCTGCCATTTTCATTCCTGTCCTCTAGAGCTCTACAGAAAGCATTCAGGAAACAAAAGCTCCTGAAAGCAAATCCAAACAGATTACTTAGCTTGACCCCTGGCAAGGGCAGTGCAATTCCACCTCAGGCAAACACATTTGAGAATTATGGCAACAGGCCCCTCCCCCAGAATATCAGCAAGAACATCCAGCCAAGGCCAATTTCACCAATCAGTGAGAACTGTGGAACTCCAGAGCTAGGGGAAAGCAACACATAGAATTTATGCCTTTTTCCCCATGATCCTTTAGTCTTTCAAAGTTACATTTAAATTTTTTTCTTACTCTATTTTTTTTAGTTTTCCCTCTTTCCTATTTTAGCATTTTTAAACTATAAAACCTTTTTAAAAATCTTTTTAAATTTTCATTGTTATAGTCATATTTTATCCCTTCATTGTATTTAACCGTACTTTTTGTATACATATAGGTTTTTTCTTTAAAATTTTAGGATACAGTTTCTTCTAATAGATCAAAATATACCCTAAATCTAGCTCATGGCTTTGTTCCAGTCTCCAGCCTGATCACATTCTTTCCTCTTTTTTTTTTTTTCAACCAACTTCTTATCAATTCCTTTTTTAGAATCTTTTTAAATGTTCATCTTTACAGAAAAAACTTTTCTGGAAGAGGGATTTAGCTAGGTACTTAGTATATAATCAGTTACCTATAGATGAATATATAGATTATTTCCAGGTTTCAACTATTGAAAACATTTTTCACTGAGCATTTCTTTTAAGGTTTAGCATCTCTGTGGGTAGAGAACCATAGGAAAATTACTAGCACATTAACTACTGGATTAAAGAATACATGCATTTAAAATTTTGACAAATATTGGGAAATCATCCTCTGTACTGTTGTGTCTATTTTGGGATAAAAATACGTAGAGTAAAATGCAAAAATGTACTAATATTACCTATGGGTGATATTAATATACTATAATCCTGAGTGTGTGTGTGTGTGTGTGTGCGCATATATATATATATCTCCATATCTCCATATCTCACAGTTTTGCCAACTGTGAGTACTCTAAATTTTAAATTATTTTACCAATTATATAGGTGGAATATGTCAAACCATCTTTCTAATTTTCTTCAAATTCAGTGGAGGTTGAGCATTTTTTTCTTCATGTTATTTGGCTCTCTTTGAACTCTATTTGCCCATTCTCCTACTTGCCCAATTGTCGGTTTCTAAGAGACTTTTTTTCTATATTAAAGTATTTCTTTTTTTCCTCATATTTAGTTTAAGAATTTAGCTATGCAGAAAAAGAGGAACCCTCTTATATTGTTGGTGGGAATGGAAGCTGGTGCAGCCACTCTGGAAAACAGTATGGAGGTTCCTCAAAAAGTTGAAAATAGAGCCACCCTATGACCCAGCAATTGCCCTACTAGCAATTGCCCTACTATTTATCCAAAGGATACACAGTGATTCAAAGGGACACATGTACCCCAATGTTTATAGCAGCAGTGTCCACAACAGCTAAACTGTGGAAAGAGCCCAGATGTCCATCAACAGTTGAATGGATAAAGAAGGTGTGTGTGTGTGTGTGTGTGTGTAATATTACTCAGCCATCAAAACAATGAAACCTTGCCATTTGCAACACATAGATGGAACTATAGGGTATTATACTAAGCAAAATAAGTCAAAGATAGACAAATAATTTAAGAAACAAAACAGAGGAACATAGAGGAAGGGAAGGAAAAATAAAATAAGGTGAAAACTGAGAGGGAGGCAAAGCACAAGTGATGCTGAACTCTAGGAAACAAATGAGAGTTGCTGGAGAGGAGGTGGGCTATGGAGAAGGGATAATTGGGTGATGGGCATTGAGAAAGAACTAGATGAAATCAGCACCGGGTGTTATATGCAACTGATGAATCACTAAATTCTATCTCTGAAACTAAATTTTAAAATGAGCTATAATATATACATGTAAGAGGGGAGATGTCAACAACACAAGATAATAAATATTGGTTAAGTGGTAGAAACCAGAACTATGGACATTCAAGAGAAACTTCAGCACAGAATCTGAAAATATAATTTATGCCACTCTTTGTAGACTGGGTTTGTATGCCATCGTCTGCCTACATTGGCAGCCCTTTTGTTATACCATTACCATACTGTGTGACTACCTCAGTCATGTCCATCCCACAAAGTTCCTACCATTTGGGGCACATAAAAGTAGCTCCAGGATCAGGAACCAGAGTGCAGCTGGTGAAACTCCATGCTGCCACTGCTGGCTTCCATAGATATAATTCAGACTACTGAGAATGCATTCACATTCTCACCACAGCACCACAGATCAGGGTGATTATTTTTATTATTGTTATCACAATTTAATATTCTTCCATGAACTGAATAGAATTGGCTGTAGCAGGCTGAGATGGGAGAAGAAAAACTCCTTGGGGTTGGGATATAACTAATATGTATGGAATGATGAGTTGATTTGCACAGCAATGGCCTAAAAGAAATATGCATGAAATAAATCTGGGAAGTCTTATGATATGGTCAGATTGTGGGACTTCACTTTATTAGCCTACATATTTGGGCTCCAAAGAGGAGCTATCAGGGCATGGACAAGACAATAGAAGTCATTGCTTTGAGAAGCCATGTCATGTGGGGGTTTAGATCCAATCACTGGAGTAGTGGGTTCTGGAGGTGTAATTTACAGACTCTGTCACTTTGGGCAATTTAATCTCTGAAAGTTGCTTTCTTCATCTATAAAATGGGAAAAATAAACATAGGATTACTGTGAGAATTATAGGAGATATTGCATTAAAATGCCTAGTTCTTAGAAGATACTAAGCTCCTTATAAGTATTAGTGGTTATTGATAGTGATAATTGTTACCAGTAGCTTTTTTTTAGAAGAAAAACAGTACTTCTATATTGAGAATCTATATTTTAACATTTTATTCTCTTACCACATGGCATTACATATTTTTTTCAGATTTCTAAAATTGTACCAGTTGTTAACGTAGCCTGAAGCCTCAAATACAATATATGAACACCACTTAAAATATTAAAAAATCCAAATGTCAGTCCCCAAACATACAACAATGAGAAGCATCTTATACATAACAATGAAGAATAAAAATAGAATGTCTGGTCAATCTGATGTAGGTTGATTTTTGCATTTGTTGCTGAAGTTTAGAAAAGTTGTGAATTTAATCAACTATGGCTCAAAGTGTAAGAGAAAGATGTAGCCATTCTCTGAAATACAATGCTTCTACCTCCACCAAGGGGCAAGCTAGCCCTATGATGGTGACTCAAATGATGTGGCAGTGGAAAAATAATAAATAAATAAATAAATAAAGTATATCTCTGCCTTGGAAAATTTATGATGTGGTTAGTTAGATCAGATACTCTACTTTAGTTCAAACAACTAGATTTGGAAATTTGAAAAAAACAAAAAAAGTTGACTCTAGACTCCACCCCTTACTAAATGAGTCTTATATGCTCCTTCTTCTGAGCATTTTCTGATCTGTAAGGTGGAAATAAAAAAACTATTCCTAGAATAATTATAGTGATATGTACCTGTGCTGATAACTTTTTAAAATTAACATATAATGTATTATTAGCCCCAGGGGTACAGGTCTGTGAATCATCAGGCTTATACATTTCACAACACTCACCATAGCACATACCCTCCCCAATGTCCATAACCCAGTCACCCTATCCCTACCCCCAACCCCCCAGCAACCCTCAGTTTGTTTTGTGAGATTAAGAGTCTTTTATGGTTTATCTCCCTCCCAATCCCATCTTGTTTCATTTTTTCCCTCTCAAATTCCCCATATTAGAGAGATCATATGATAATTGTCTTTCTCTGATTGACTTATTTTGCTTAGCCTAATACCCTCTAGTTCCATCCACATCATTGCTAATGTCATGATTTTGTTTTTTGATGGCTGCATAGTATTCCATTTTATATATATATGCCACATATTCTTTATACATTCATCTGTTGATGGACATCTATATTCTTTCCATAGTTTGGCCATTGTGGACAATGCTGCTATAAACATTCGGGTACACATGTCCCTTTGGATCACTACATTTGTATTTTCGGGGTAAATACTGAGTAGTGCAATTGCTGAGTCATAGGGTAGCTCTATTTTCAAATTTTTTTGAGGAACCTCCATACTGTTTTCCTGAGTGTCTGCACCAGCTTGGATTCCCACCAACAGTGTAGGAGGGTTCTACTTTCTTTGTATCCTCGCCAACATCTATCATTTCCTGACTTATTAATTTTAGGCATTCTGACTGGTGTGAGGTGGTATCTCGTTGTGGTTTTGATTTGTATTTCCCTGATGCCAAGTGAGGTGGAGCACTTTTTCATGTGTCTGTTGGCCATTTGGCTGTCTTATTTGCAAAAATGTCTGTTCATGCC
Source organism: Enhydra lutris kenyoni (assembly GCF_002288905.1). Taxonomy (NCBI): domain Eukaryota; kingdom Metazoa; phylum Chordata; class Mammalia; order Carnivora; family Mustelidae; genus Enhydra; species Enhydra lutris. Next base: position 34,365,210 of record NW_019154089.1, on the reverse strand, counting down.
TTCTGCCCATTTCATGACTAGGTTATTTGTTCTTTGGGTGTTGAGTTTGGTAAGCTCTTTATAAATTTTGGATACTAGCACTTTATCTGATAAGACATTTGCAAATATCTTCTCCCATTCTGTCGGTTGTCTTTTGGTTTTGTTGACTGTTTCCTTTACTGTGCAAAAGCTTTTTATCTTGATGAAGTCCCAATAGTTCATTTTTGGCCTTGCTTTCCTTGCCTTTGGTGATGTTTCTAGGAAGAAGTTGCTGCAGCTGAGGTAGAAGAGGTAGCTGCCTGTGTTTTCCTCAAGGATTTTGATGGATTCCTGACTCACATTGAGGTCTTTCATCCATTTTGAGTCCATTTTTGTATGTGGTGTAAGGAAATGGTCCAGTTTCATTCTTCCGCATGTGGCTTCCCAACACAATTTGTTGAAGAGACTGTCTTTTTTCCATTGGGCAGTCTTTTCTGCTTTATCGAAGATTAGTTGAGCATAGAGTTGAGGGTCCATTTCTGGGTTCTCTACTCTGTTCCATTGATCTATGTGTCTGTTTTTGTGCCAGTACCATGCTGTCTTGATGATGACAGCTTTGTAATAGAGCTTGAAGTCCAGAATTGTGATGCCAGTAGCATTGTTTTTCTTTTTCAACATTCCTCTGGCAATTCAGGTTCTTTCCTGGTTGAAGTAGTTGTGGAGCCACCTCTGCTCTCAAGATTTCCCACAGCAGTGGAGGTGCCTCCTCATCAGCTCCCTATGGAATTCCAGACAGAGACTACAGTGTTAGGTGGAGCCACAGCATGGGAGTGGCCACACAGAAATAAAAGGAATGACTCTGGAGATGTAAGTTAGAGAGCCATTCAGCACTCCTGGTTTCTTCCACAACTACATCAAGCTTGATGGTGTTTTATTGTCATCTGTGGACCACACACAGCTGTAAAAATTTGAACCCCCAACACACATGCTCCCAGCTGACGCTACCCATGAGAATACTTTGCCTTCTTGTTTCACTTCTCATACTGTAAACAAGTTCCTTTTTGCAGCTTATTTAGTGCCACGTTTCCACATGTTTGTGCTTTGGGTTGGATATTACTGTTTAAAATAGCCCCCCTAAGCACAATCCTGAAGTGCTGTCTGCCTTTCCTAAGCACACAAAGGCTGTGATGTGCCTTATGGAGAAAATAAGTGCCTAAGATAAGTTTTGTTCAGGCATGAGTTACAGTGCTGTTGGCTGTGAATTCAAAGTTAATAAATTTACAATATATATTAAATAAGAAGTCTTTGAACAAAAACACACATAAAATAAGGTTATATATTGATCAGTTGATGAAAATGTAAGCAGAGGCTCTCAGGAACTTAACCCTGTAGTTCCCCTAGGAGTAATTGTTCCATTGCTAAGTCACTACTCATGGCAACTTTATAGATCATAACCACTGCAAGTAATGAGAACTGACTGCAGCACAGACAAGATTAACAAGTTTCCAGATAACTTACAGGAATACAGAGCATCACTGAGCTGAGGGTCAGTTGGTCCTTTACATCGGGTCTTGTGCTCCTCCACCGACTCTTTGTGAGAGTTGAATAGACCCTGCCACAGAGTCAAATTCAGGGGTTGGCTGGAGAATGTAACCAGACATAAGATGTATTGTACCAGCTAGAATGGAGATGGTCCAAGATAGCAAGAATGTCTAACTGGGTCTTGGTATCGCTGGATGTACCTTTTTCAACACTAGCACATACCCAGGAACCAGACTAGCCTACCTCCTCACAATGTAGCCTACAAGAATCCAGACAACAGCAGAAGGACCCCTCTGTCTCACTGATACACCAGAAGCTATCCTGAGGAAGAACAAGGAGAAACCCTAAAAGACTAAGCATCCACCCAATGAAATAGAGTTCATCAAAGAGAGACTTTTTAAAACTAAGAGAAATATCTTCAATCAGGAAGGGACAGCTCATTAGTGAATTGACAAATGTTTGAGTATTCTGTCCTTTCCCCCAACTCCACCACTCCATCTACCAAGCACAATCAGGAAAGAATGTATTGGAAAATGAGATGGCTTACGGAAACTAAAAACAGCTCCAACATACAATGCATCCGACATTAGGAGAAAAAAAATCTTCAACACTGCCATGGTTCTATCAAGTATTTAAGAGAAGCAGCTCTACACATACTAACATAAAGATATATCCAAAATACGTATTTTAGATTTTTAAAAAGCTAGTTTCAATACACTCTACATAATGGATTTGAAATTAACTATAGATTAAAAATAAATCTATATACATGTTTCCTATAAATGCATACAGTATTTTTAGAAAGTTGCACAGAAAATGTTTTAAAAATACTTTAGAAGCTAAGTTTTGACAAAGCAGGGACTCTGTCTTATACTAATTGTTTGCTGTGCCCAGCAGTCTGCTTTGCATATATAATGCACCATTTTAATATTTCTTGAAAATGAATGAAGAGGTAATTGAGCAAAAATGAGAAGGGAGGAACATCAGGAGGTTTTCTTTATATTTTTATATTTTCTAGTGTCTTTGTTAACATAAGCGTATACTAAATTTAGAATAATAGAAAAATAATTGAAATGATTATACACTTCAAAGGCTCTATAAGTCCGTTTAAACATTACAATGATATTCTCCATTCCATAGTTAACTAGTCTACCTCCTCACACCCCTTTCTCTCAGATACAAAGACAAACAGAATAGTCTTTAAAATTGTGTTTGTACCTTGGGACTGAACTTTTGACTATAGCTTCTCTGACCAGAAGCAGCTGTTTGACATGGCCTAGGCTGATCTGATTCTCTCCCTTGTAAATGTGAACTCATATGTGCCTGAGATATTACACATGAGAGTCTCTGAATAGTTGGAATTCAGAAATTGTGTATTTGGAAGTAGCAAAGCAGCCAATCAATGGGAATGGAGAATGAGGCAGACAGAGAGAATCCTAGGAGCCCTGAGAGGCATAGAGAGGGAATATTTGAGCTCTTCACATCTTCCTACTTTCATTCTCTTTTTTGAGGGTCAGCTTCATCCTGACTCTTAAGTTTTAGTGATATACCCTTTTATAATAAAATAACAAACTATGTAAGATAAGCCATCAGGAGCTGATTTCTGTTAATAGCCACTTTAGAACTCTGATCTATTTCCTTACTGCCTCAGCAATAAAGGCAAGAATTACTGCCCATATACAAAGCCACATAGAGGACCTTTCAAGATTTGTCCCTCACCTACCTCAGTTGTGTCTTCTCCTCCCTAATCCCCTCCTACACTGGCCTAGGATACCGTTCCACCCTCTTCATCAGGCAAACACTGATTCAGTTCAGTATTCTTCTCTCTGGAGAAACTCTGATGGCCATTGCAACGACCATTACCACCCCTACCACACTAGGTAAAGACCATGTCTGGGTAATGCACTTCCTTCTGTTAGAGGTGTACTGATCACACTGTATCACATTGGTCTTCCATGTTTTTGACCCTTTTAGACTCCAGCTTCCTTGTAGATGGAGCCCTTTGGCCAACATGATATTTTTATGTGCCTTGTAGTCCAAATTAAAAGACTAAAAAGGTAGAATTGATGGATGGAGGGACCGGACGCAGACATAGGTAACTCAAGATACACCAAATTGGAGAATTCCAGAAGTGAGTTAATTATTTAAAATTGTTAGTATGATAACCAGACATAAGACAATAAAAAAATGCTCATAATTGTAAGCTTTTCATAGCTATAGGAAATCCTACTGAATTAAAAAATAAGAAATCACTTAAAATAGTAATTTCTTCTCTGCCTCAATCAAGTTGTACATTTATCTTTTTCATGTACTGCTTCACTTAAATTTTTCTAATCTACTCTACCTTCCTGGTTTTAGAGATAAGGAAATGCAAATTTGGTTGGAATTGATGTGACCAATGTTAGAGAGCCAATTAGCAGCTGACCTAGGAATAGAACTCAATGCTTTCAGCTTCCTTCTTTGATCCAAACAGGTTTTCCTCATCTTTAAAAGATAGTTTGTGGCTCAGTCTCAGTACTCATAGCCTCTGAGTCCTCCTAGAATCTAATCTTGCAGGCTTGCAGAGCTCCAGCCCCCAGATAGCAGAGGTATGTAAAAGCCAAAAGAATTTTATTGGAAACCGATCTCACAGGCAGAAATCAAAATGACATCAGCTATAATAAATAACTTCAGTGTAGTCCTGAAGTAAAGGTTGGCTGTGTCTCGAGCGAGGTCAACTTTTGGCATCCACGTGAAATAAATATAAGGCAGCTTATCTTTTTGAGAGCAGAAGACTATAAAAACACAATTGCCAGAATGCGAGAAAATTGAAGCTGATTTCCATGGCAACAAAAGAGTTACGTGGATGAAATAGGGGCCCATAAAAATCTATGTATGCTACATTAAAGGTAGAAAAATGGAAAGTAAACAATGGGGGTTTGGCATTTATCAAAAATTCCCTGAAAGAGGAAGCTACCACCAAGACTCCTGGAGTCTAGGAGCAAGTAGGGAAAGCACTCACCTAGAAGCCCCAGGTCTGGCTATTGCAGTCTACTAACACCTCAGTTATTATGGTTGCTCTATACGAGTGTGGACTGAATTCTTCATTTGCCATCCAGGTATTTTCTGTGGCAAATTCAGCTTATGGATTCACTGAATCTCTAGGTGAAAGACTTGGGTTGAGGTCACTGGACCTCAGTGGGAGGTTAGAGGTTAACCTTTGGGAGGTTAGAGACCTCCCAAAACTGTCATGTTTCTCTTTCCTGCTACCCTTAGTTCAGTCTCTCCTGCTCCTCTTGCTCAAGGTCTTTCCCACAGTCTATGTTCTCTACCACCCCAGCGAATTTGCTTTTCTAAAACCAACCTAGGTTTGGACCCACCTACAGCCCTTTCTATAGATGCCCAGTGTCAAACTTCTTAGCAAGAACACATCAACTCTTCATATTTTATCCTCTGGAATGCTATCTCTTCACCTGTTCCCAGCACACTGAACTTCATTTCTCCATCATTTCATACTCTTTTGGAACTCCAGATCTTTGTACATGCTGCTCTCATTGTCTGTACCTTCTAGCTCTCTGTGGTTCCTCACCCCTCTCTTTCCTAGCTTTCCCTCATTTATATTGGAAGCACCTCCTCCTGGAAGCCTCCACTGACTGCTCCATCCCTCACCCTGGGCCAAATGTTTCTAAGAACATTTTTGCACACATTGATTACAAGTGCTTTTTACACTGTATTGCAATTGCCTGCTCACCTGTCAGTCTCCCCCACTAGGCTGCAAGCTTATTGTGATTTACCAGACATCATAGCCTTAGTATCTGGCACACAGTGCACATTCAGTACATACTTATGGCCTGAGATGAACTAAAGATAAATATCTCTTATGAGCATTTGCCCAGGTTCTTGTTGTATGCCTTTCCTAACTTGAAGCTCATTTGCTCTAATGAAATCCAAATCCACTCAAATAGTTCAAACACTTAGATAGTTCTAATTTTCACTTTTTAGACTCACGTATTGCAATCTTTATGTATTATTACTTTGTTTCATTATTTAGAACCCCCACAACATCCAGGCAAGCTCCTGATAGCCTCTTCCTATTATTTGACTGCTCATGAAAGAAAATTTATGGAAACATAGAATCAAATCCTTTTGGTACTTACCCACAACCTGTGGCTTCCACTTACATTAGTGTAACTCTACAGAGAAAATAAGTGAAGGCAGAAAAATGAAAAGACAAAGAGAAAAGAAAGCCTATGGCCATACAATGACTTATACACAAATGTTCACAGCAGCTTATTTGTAATTATCAAAAATTGAAAACAACTCAAATATCAAAAGCAAATGCATATACAAATTGTAGTATACCCATACCACAGAACACCACTGAGCATAAATAGGAAGAAACTAACACATGTAAGAAATAATCCTCAAGATAGTGCCGAGTTACAGAAAGCAAGTAAAAAAAGTATGTAATGTGTAACTTCATTAATGTTATTCTATAAAATATGAATGCATCTATAGTGAAGAAAGTTTAGGAGTTGTTGCCTGGTTTCAGGGAATGGTGAGTGAAGGGAAGGAGACATAACCAAAGGCAGGGAGGAATCTTTGTAGGTGATGGATAGGTTAATGATCTTGATTTGATGAAGATTTTATAGGTATACATATCCCAAGTGCAATTGCATCCTTTAAATATGTGTAGTTTATTATTTGTTAATTACAGCTCAATGAAGGAAGGATGGGAAGAAGAAAGAGAGAGAGGAGAAAAATTCATTGAAATACTGCAAGCAACTCTAAAGTTAACTACAGGAAAAATAACACTGTACCAGCAGAAAGAAATGTGCCTACCCAGGGAAAAAAATCCCGATGTGTAGATAAAAAATGGTATCCAGCAGGGTTTTTCTACCTTCTAATCACACAGGAAGATGACAGAACCACAACTTGAGCCACTAACTGGTTGGAAGCAACAAACCATTACCTTCCTGTATTCCCTACATTTGTATGGGGGTGGGGGTGGGTGAGAGGAGGTGTCATGGCAAAACCCATTCACAATCCTGTATTGGCTCTCTATCATGAAAATCAAGTCTCCACCTAAGTGGGTATTTGAAGAAGCTCAGAAGCTCTAACACATGGGGAATATATACTCTCTCTCTCTCTCTCTCCATATATATATATATACATATATATATATGGAATATATATTTTTCAGTTTTCTTTTCCATTTTCCCTTCTTTGCTACCCTTCTTTGTGAAAAATACCACATCGTGTCACCAGGCTTCTGTTTCCCCAGTAAAGGTTCCTTTCCAACCTCCATATAGGCAACTACACAGATTGCATACAAAAATGCTTAATTTATAAAGATAACCAAATTATGTAGAAAGCTCTACTCAACTCAGATTACATCTCCATCTACAAAGTAATATCCCACAGTCTTCCCACTCCCTCAGACTCCCAAAAGCAATGGTGGAGTCAATGGTAGAGAGAGGTGGCCTTACCTCTGAGCTATTTGCATATGATTTACCCCCTGTTGGGGTTGGACTTCTGTAGGGTACTAATGCTGTCTTTCACTCCCTGACTCCTCATACGGGCTGGCACATAGCCTTTGGAAATGTTTCTTCTTGGGTAGTGAAAAGAGGACCCTTTAACTTAGATAAAGGAGGTAGTCTTTGCTATAATCTTGTTGGACTAGCCGCTAGACTTTTTTTTTTAATTTTATTTTTTATAAACATATATTTTTATCCCCAGGGATATAGGTCTGTGAATCGCCAGGTTTACACACTTCACAGCACTCACCATAGCACATACCCTCCCCAATGTCCATAAACCCACCCCTCCTCTCCCAACCCCCCTCCCCCCATCAACCCTCAGTTTGTTTTGTGAGATTAAGAGTCACTTATGGTTTGTCTCCCTCCCAATCCCATCTTGTTTCATTTACTCTTCTCCTACCCCCTTAACCCCCCATGTTGCATCTCTTCTCCCTCATATCAGGGAGATCATATGATAGTTGTCTTTCTCCGATTGACTTATTTCGCTAAGCACGATACCCTCTAGTTCCATCCACGTCGTCGCAAATGGCAAGATTTCATTTCTTTTGATGGCTGCATAGTATTCCATTGTGTATATATACCACATCTTCTTTATCCATTCGTCTGTTGATGGACATCTAGGTTCTTTCCATAGTTTGGCTATTGTAGACATTGCTGCTATAAACATTCAGGTGCACGTGCCCCTTCGGATCACTACGTTCGTATCTTCAGGGTAAATACCCAGCAGTGCAATTGCTGGGTCATAGGGTAGTTCTATTTTCAACATTTTGAGGAACCTCCATGCTGTTTTCCAGAGTGGTTGCACCAGCTTGCATTCCCACCAACAGTGTAGGAGGGTTCCCCTTTCTCCGCATCCTCGCCAGCATCTGTCATTTCCTGACTTGTTCATTTTAGCCATTCTGACTGGTGTGAGGTGATATCTCATTGTGGTTTTGATTTGTATTTCCCTGATGCCGAGTGATATGGAGCACTTTTTCATGTGTCTGTTGGCCATCTGGATGTCTTCTTTGCAGAAATGTCTGTTCATGTCTTCTGCCCATTTCTTGATTGGATTATTTGTTCTTTGGGTGTTGAGTTTGCTAAGCCGCTAGACTTTTATACGAGAACAAAGACCGTTCTGCTCACACTGTAAACTTGAAGTCTGAATGCAGTACTCAGTGTAGGTGTAGCCCAGTAAACATCCAGGGAATGAAATATGGTCACGGTGTGGATCTGAAGTAAAGCCATGTTGCTTACATAACCCACCATGCATTCTTGGATCTTCTTTCCCATCCTTGAACCTCACCCTGTGAGATGGGTAGAAAAGGCATTATAGTTTACAAATTAGGAAACAGAGGTTTACAGGTTTGAGCAATTCACTAGGCTTATAATATCCAAGATAGCACTCACCCTAGCAGCTACATCCTTCCTTTCCTCATATATATACTGAAGACCTTGCTGAGATGGGATCATGGTGAACAAAAGGACACAGCCCCTTCTTTTGTGGAATTTAAGGAGAGGGGAAAACATAAAGCAAAATGATGTGGTTCTATCAACATCTTCCTGTGTAATTAGAAGGTGGAAAAACCCCACTGGATACCATTTTTTAAATCCACACATAGGAATTTGTATCCCTGGGTAGCAAAGTGGTAGTTATTGGTTCCAAGATGTCCTAAGAAGGGAAGGACAGGCCAAATAGCCCAGAAAGGGCTGGAAAAGTTGTAGAAGGTGGGGGGATAGGACACACTTTTCAGAAAGGATAAGGAGTGGAGGCCTAAAGGATGTGTAGTAGTTGTCCACTAGCTGAAGGTGTGAAGGGGGTAGGGTTCCAAGTAAAGTTCTGACATTTTTTAGTATCATGTTTATATAAATTAGTAAATTGGGGATTTCCTCAAAATGAAGTTTTTGCTGGAAAAGTTTAACCATCTTGTCACAAACCTACAGTTAGTCCTGATCATATTTCTGAGCCTCTTCCTGCATTCTCTCTTTTTTTAAAGATTTTATTTATTTATTTGACACAGAGAGAGAAACAGAGCACACAAGCAGGAGGAGCAGCAGGCAGAGGGATAAACAGTCTCCCAGCTGAGGAAGGAGCCCAATGTGGGGCTCGATCCCAGGACCCTGGGACCACGACCTGAGCCGAAGGCAGATGCTTAACTGACTAATCCATCCCCATGCCCGACCTGCATTCTCTTGAGTAACCCATAACCGTTCCTAAAACCCCCTTCCCATTCCCGAGGTCTATCAGATCAGTTACTCATCTGCTTGTGTTTAAGAGAAATAAAACCTCCTTGCAGACAACTTTTTTCTCTGAAGTAGACTATGGAATATAAATCAAATTGAAGGCTGTGCTGCATACCTTCTGTTTTTCTTTGGTTGAGCTGAGGGAAGAATCTGTTTTCTTGCTGTTTCTTAATCCTAGAAGTAGCCTACATTCCTTGGCTCATGGCTCCTAGCCAGCAACTCTATCACTTCAACCTCTACTTTTATTATAACTTTCTTCTAGGAATCTCTTGTCTCCTTTCACTTATATAATTGTTACTACACTGGGCCCACATAGATAATCTAAAATAATCTCCCCCTTTCAAGACCTTTACCTTACCCATGGGTAAGGTAAAGGGACTTCAAAGTCCCTTTTACCATGGGTGGTAACATAGTCACATGTTCCAATGATTAGACTGTGGACAAATTTGGGGGAAGGCGGGATTGAGTGCATTATTCAGACTACTATATTGTCTTTTTCCACTATGTTAGAGAGTATGATATTGATTGGTGAGAGAGTGATATGGTTCTAATTAGTGATGCCCATGATAAATGTAATAATTTAGTCTTACTGCTAAAATCACCTTGGAATGGCTTTGGATCTCTGTCAGACAATTCAGGTACCCAGACACATAAAGACACGTCACTGACTCTATAATGACTTCTCCCATTACAACAATCTTATTCATCTCCACATTTGATTCTATCCCATCAGACAACATTTTTGTAATTCTCCTCCAGCCCAACCTCTCCCACTCCCACCAACTATGCCTCCTGCTAATGGTAGAGGTATCAGCAAAACCCTGAGAGAAGCAAGCCTCCAAATGCTACAAATCTGAGGCATTAACCTTGCCTTATGAACACTGCTGGGACTCCTAGGATGACATAGCTTAGGTCAACTAGTTTCAGAGAAACCAACTTCATTCAGGTAAAATTACAAATATTAATGGAAGAACACTGCGTCCAGAGTCAGTGATCTACATTCCAGTTCCAGAATCAAATGTTGGCACTCTGCTTCATTAGCTGGACAACTCACACAGCTGCTCTGAGCCTCAACACCCTCAGATGTGAAATGAGGTGAATAACCTCTTCCTTTCCTCCCTTCCTCCCTCCCACTCAGGACTGGTGAAAAGACCAAATGAGATAATCAACACAAAAGTGCTTTGCAAGCTGTAAAATTCATAGCTAGATGAGCAAAAAGTAATAATTATTGTCAAAGACTCCACAAAGTAGTGTGGGAAATATATAAGGCATAGCTTTTGCTTCTAAAGGAATCTACAGTTTGATAGAGGTGAAGTTGTGGACACAGATTAGCTTGTTCATGTAGTCCCTTCCTGGTGCTAAGCTTATTCTAAACACCATCTAGGCAGCCTCATCTTGGAATACCGCTCACCCAAGAGAGGACTGGGGGCATCGTGTAACTTGAGACATTTTGGTCATGGATTTTTCTTTCTTTTTTTTTTTTAAGATTTTATTTATTTATTTGACAGAGAGCGATCACAAGTAGGCTGAGAGGCAGCGGAGAGAGAGGGGGAAGCAGGCTCCCCACTGAGCAGAGAGCCCGATACGGGGCTCGATCCCAGGAACCTGGGATCGTGACCTACGCTGAAGGCAGAGGCTTTAACCCACTGAGCCACCCAGGCACCCCGGTCATGGATTTTTCAATAAACTTTTAAATCACCTAATTTAACTCCAATAATTGCTAAGACATATTGAGATATTCTGTTAGTGGTGAATATTTCTCCACTCTTAATAGTCATTCCTTATAATGGAAGCTCAATTAGTGGCTTTATCTTCACTCCTTTGATTCACTTTGTCCCTGGGGGTAGTGGAGAGATTTTTCTGATTGACAAATTTGACTAGAGTAATAGGAATATTCCATCCAGCTCCCCCTTTCCCTTTTTAAGGAACAGAAATCCCCCTCTGATCTCTCATGTCATCCTTGGTACACGGGGCTCCCCTGTGAAGGGCCCTGCCTTGGAAAAGCACTGCCATGACTGGGAACTAATTCTGAGTTTGCAAGTCCATTTGGCAATTGGATCTAAAGCCACATTCTCCAACCTGGCCTGTATCAGTAAATAAGGTGATATTTTGGTCTCTATTGTTTCTTTCATTTCTCAACCTATTCAAAATTATGTAGGAGGTTGCTCCAGGATCTCCATGACTAATACATTCTAGGAGCCACACTAAATGTTTTTCATGAGTTATTACATGTAATGCACGTAACAACCCCCAAAGTATGTATTATCATCTCATGGGATTGGGGAAATTGAGGTAGTTGATGTAACTACTCAAGGTCTCCCAGCTAGTAAATGGCAGAGTTACAGGAGTCAAACCCATGTCTTTCTAGATCTGACAACTACACACCTAGCTGCGCTGGTTGTACAGAAGAGGAAGTTCTCTGGTTTCTACCAGCGATAATCTAGACTTCAGCAGAACCAAAGCAAAAGTCATGATTCAGGAAGTCTATCTCCGTTCTTTTTTGGTCTTTGCCTCCTATACGAACCTCAGTTCTCATTTCTTGCATGTAAAATATCAGTAATAGTCATACTGGGGCTATCTATGATAGCTCATTGGTGTAATGAGCACATGAGAGGGTAAATGTATGAAATTATGGTTCAGTACAAATTCCTAACTGGATTTTCAATCCATTAACCCTACTGCTATTGTGCCACTTTTGCACAGGCTCCAACCCCATCAAGGCCCATTCTCCTCTGTCATAAGAGAAGCGATACACTAGATGCATGTTCTCGAACCACAGACCTCAATTCTGAGCTTAGTTACTGACAACAGCAATGTAAAGTCAGATTCAGAAACATGCCTTATGTGTAAACTATAGATTTTTCTGTAACAGAGGAATTACTTGACAATCTCTAAGAGAATTTCCATGTAACAGGCACAGGATTTTAGAAATCTCTATATGTTCTTTTTATAAAGATTCGTAAACCCACGATCTTCATCTCAATCATAATAATGAAGCCTGAAATTAGGTTCTGACATTGCAGATGGGTTATATGTCATGACTGAAGCTTCTCTAAGTCATCAGGGAATACTCAATTAATTAGGGAGCAATAATATTCCACCAAAAAAAATCTCAATATTAAAGCTAACTAGTCCATTGATTTAATTTTATCATCTCTGCTTGAAAAACCAAGTGGAAAAAAACTATACCCATGAAGAAGACAAATTAACACTTAAACAGAGTAAAATGACTCAAGGCACATTTCAAGTAAGACTCAAATTGGTCTTTAATTTGAACAAGGAAAAATTAGTTAGGAAAAATATAGCCAGCATATTTTGTTTTATACTTTTTCTAAAGAATAAACAATTAACTTTTGGGAAACTGATTACCTGCCATTTGATATTATCTTATAGATCCCATGACATTATCAACTGGCCACTCCATCCAACTAAATCTTGAACATTGGCTCTAGACAGAATACCAGATATGTAGGAAAGGAATTTGTGACTTCCTCAAGAGTGACAAACTCCAGTGTAGGATGAGACTGGTGTGGTAAGTGCTTTCTTGGGGTGAAGCATGCATACTTCCTCATGACTATGACTTTGGGCTGAGCCATGGGATTTACCTGACTCACAGAAAGTAGCTTTGTTCCAGTTCATGGTGGAGTCTTTAAGAGACTTCCTGTGGCCTTAGCCCAGCCCCATGATTTCCTGTCCCCTGCCATGAGAACAGCATGCTCTGGTTGTGGCTATTCCTTCAGTTTGAGCCCTAAATGAGAAGATAGGTAGAACCTAGCAGTGGAACAGGCTACGTAATATATGAGACATGCTGAAAAATGAAAATCTAGTGCCCCTTGTTCAAAAATTAAGATTTTTTAGAGAGTGGCAATATAACATTCAATCAAAGTCGGGACCTTTCTTAGCATAAGACCCTATATGACCATCCAGGTCGCACATCCATGAAGACAGCCCTGGTTGGCAGAGCTCCAGCTGAACCACCGGTCTCACATGATGTGAACAAGAAATAAATGCTTGCTGTGACACTCAAGTTTTCATGCCATCACTAAAATTTTGGAGTCACTTGCTGTAGCAGATGCTGAATAATACAGCAGACACCTAAAATTAGTAAGTTATTGTATCAAACTGGAGGTCTTGACCCCATCCAAGACAAGTAGCAGTTACTCAGTCCTACCAGCTATAGCCCTGTGAGCATGCACCCCCCTGCCAGCATGCACCCCCAGTGCCTCCAGTCTCCCTGTTTTCCAACACTAGGTACAAATTCACATTTTGTACAAGACATCTCCATTTTAAAGCATGGGTAACAATTTTTTAAGATATTATACTAGGAAAATAAAAGACGTCTATTGTCTAAATCTTTGCTTATCATTAAACACGGTTACTTATTTTCTGGTATTTTTTTTTAAGAGTTTATTTATTTGACAGAGAGAGAGAGAGAGAGATCACAAGTAGGCAGAGAGGCAGGCAAAGAGAGAGGGGGAAGCAGGCTCCCTGCTGAGCAGAGAGCCTGATGCAGGGCTTGATCCCAGGACCATGATATCATGACCTGAGCCGAAGGCAGAGGCTTAACCCACTAAGCCACCCAGGCACCCCTCTGGTACTGTTTGTTGATATATACATAAGGTGGCTCAAAGCTAGAAGGAGTTGAACATACCACTATATTATACTCTCCCAGTCTACAAGTGGGTTTCCTCAAAAGCCAGAGGTTAGTCTTCAGGTAAAGTCACAGGATAAGAGAAGGGGAGCGTCATCTAAAATGACACACAGGTAAGTAGTCTTGTCCCCTGAATCCTGAACTTAAGATGAAGAGGTCTCTCAAGGAATTTAATAAATACTTGGAGAACATAATAAAAGTTGTCCTTCAAGTAAGAATAAAGTCAGAGAACTTACTACTCTAACAAGTAAGGTAAGTCTATTACACCATGTACACACACACAAACACACACACCATTTAAAAGGATTCAAATGAGGAGCACCTGGGTGGCTCTGTCTATTAAACTCCAACTCTTGATTTCAGCTCAAGTCATGAACTCAAGGTCTTGGGATCAAGTTCCATGGCAGTTCCTTGCTCTGTGGGAGTCTGTTGAGATTGTTTCCCCTTCTCCCTTTGCCCCTCCCCCTGGTTGCACTGGCTTGCAGGCACACTCTCTCCCTCTCTTAAACAAACAAATAAACAAACAAACAAAAGGATTCAAATGAAACTTGGCTTGAATTTTACCTTTGTCAAGATTCTTAACTTTGTGTGCCACAGTTTTCTTGACAGAAAAAAAAATAATGATTTTAATAGAACCTATACTTAATCCTATAGCATAGGATTAAGAAGTAAAGTGATTACATGTAAAAATTTTAGCACCGTACTTTCCACATAGTAAGCTTAGTTATTATCTTTATACTTATGGCAGAGATTCAATATGATTTTACTTACCATTGTATATCTAACCTCTAGAACCATACCTGTCATATAGTAGATAATACTTTTTTTAATCCAACAAATATTAACTATGTCTAATAAACATTTATTGAGATCTTGCCAGTCTGTGTGAAAAATGCAGTGATAGCTAAGTCTAAGGTATGGCAAATATTATTTTACCTACTGAGTATAAATTCAGTATATTTAAAAATCTTGATTCTATTTAATGAAGCCATTTCCTCCCTGATTACTAACAGAACTCCAATTTTATTCATCAGTCAGGCAGATGGCAGCATGCTCAGCAAAGACGGACCCTTCCCCCAACCCCAGAGGATACATTTCGACTGATCTAAACTTAAATTGATATAAACCAATGGTGATAATCCCATTCCCCTTTGTCAGTCGTTGATTTGGAGCAAGCGTGTGAACCGGCTCTGGCTAATGAGACACACAGGATATTCTAACGGAGAACTTTGGGGAAATATTTTCTTCCTAGATAGAAGCAGGCTTGTAGAGGCAATAGATCTACTTTTTCCCTTCCCTCCTTAAATGCTGACCTCTGAGGAGGTGCTCTTTGCAGCTGTGGCAGCCATCCTGTGCCCATGAGGAGAAAACCAAGAGATTCACAGAAAGAAAAAAAAATTCCACTCTCAGAATTGTTGAGTAGTTAAAGTAAGCAATTCTGGAACTCTGGAACTCAGGACTGTTAAAAGAGATAAAAATTTACCATGTAAGTCAATTTTTGTTGGGTATTTTTTTTTTTTTTTTGTAAACTCTCAGCATCTTAATTACACAATAATCGGTACCTTGCTAAAGCTCAGACTCTAGAGAATGAAGATAGGTAGAGAAAAACTTACTGGATGAAGTAGGCAATGTTAATTGTCACAAGACAACACAGTTGTTTTGTCTATCTTGGTGGGGAAGTGGAGGGACAGAGTAAATGAGAGAATCAGGAAAGACTTAAAGCCTGAGAGATAGCTTTTGAAATGAAATCTGAATGGTGGGTAAAATTTTAACAGGCAAAGATGATGCACTTGTTGTAGGTAGATAATAAATAAGCAGCAAGATGTAAAGATAAGAAAATGTAAGTCTTGTGAAATAAAGTCATGGATGACAAAGATGTAATGGATTACTGAGGAATTTTTTTAATTTTCTAAAAAAACTTTAAGTTTTTTTTTTAATGAACAGAAACTAGCTGTCCAAAGGGATAATTTAACCTTATAAAGTAGGAGCACAAAGATATTCACACTGAAAAAGCATGATCTTCCTTCATAGAAATGAGAATTCTTGCTCTTCAGGTTAAGTTATAAAAACTTGGAATTCTACAACTCTGAGGGTATATTTAACATTTGAGGTTGACAGCAACTGCTATCCAACAATATCTCCACCCAAGAGGTAGAACCTAGGAACTCATGGTACATGGGTCTGATTAGGAATTATATAGGTAATTATAGGCTTTTGTATAGTTCTAATTTGACAGCTCTGATTGAAAGAGGCAGCCCAGTAGTGAGGATGGGTCTGGGTCTTCTCCATTGGATTAATCCTTAATCATGGAAGATTTTAAAATCTATGTCATGAACAAGTAACCAACTCCATGATAGTTATGAATGACAGATGGTAAGTTAATTGTGCTTGGAGTTAAAATGGCCCCGATTTTAAATCATGGGTCTCTTAAAAGCCACATAACTTGGGATAAGTTACCTAGCCTCCCTCAATCAATGCATTCTACTGAAGAGTGGTGGTACTGCTGACCTTAGCTTTTCTGCATGAGGTGAATAAAGTAATTAAGTGCACATAAACTTCAAGTGCAGTATTTGACCTCTAGTAAACATTCCATGGTTTGTTGTGGGAATGATGGGAGGAAAGAACAGTCTGGATTCATGAAGGTATCAGAACAAAGTTTTGTTTGGAAGTGAAGGGGCAAGTGACATCTATTGGAACCTAGAAAAAAAAGCAATAATCATCTGTTTTCCAAATAAAAATTACAATTATCTAGCATTGAGAAAACAATACACAAACCCAGAAGGCTTAAAAAAAAATCTGTCATTGAAGACAATGATATGCAACACAACAGAGAAAGGAGGAAAGAGAAGAGCAGGACAGCTGGCATGTCTTGAGCACATGTGGGTCAGGCACAATGATAAACAATTTATACATGAAGCATGCAACAACTACCCTCTGGGGTAAGCACTATTACTGCTCACATTTTACAAATGAAGGAAAATTAGGCTAAGAAAGTAAGACTCCCTCCCTTGACTGAATAAACTGTGATTCATAACCAACCACACAGCCGCTCCCTTGTTACGTGATCACGGATAGAGTGAGACCTGTGTTCTCTGTCACCAACTCCCAGAAAGCGTCCCTTCCAGCTACAGCATTCTGTGATGCCATATATTTTAAGAGATTTCTCTCTGCTACAACTGCAGCTTCAGGTGCCAGATATTTTTTTCATCTCTACAGAAACAGACTGAAAGGAAAATATGTATATAAACACATTTTCCTTTCAAATTTAGTCACTTGTGTTATGCTTACAAATTCTATCCATTTATTATTTTAAGCACAAACTAAACCAAACCTCCAAAACCAGGGGAAGAGTAACAGTACTGATGTGCACTAAGAAAATTTATAAACCAAGGTCTCTCTGTGGGTGGTTAAATTGCTATTTAAAAATCATTTAGCAGTAGGCAGCCCAAGGGGGAAAAAAATAAAAGAATGTGGAAGAGACAAGTCCTTTTCCCCCTCCCTATGAAAACAATCTTTTGTGTTGCATTTACTAATATGATTATTTATTTAGGCAGTAGAGATGGAGACTTTCATTAAAAGGGATAATAGATTTGGGGGTTTACTTATAGAATCAGTTTACCTCATAAGTATATTAAATCTGATATTAAAATGGGCTTTAGAATTAGACATGGGTTTGAATCCTAGCTATGTAGCTTTGGGCACAACTGTAAAATGAGGAGAATCCTAGTACCCAGGTCTCAGGTTGGATGTAGAGATTGAATTACATAACACATATAAAGCGTCCACTAAATAGTGAGGCTCAATAAATATTATCTTTTAAAAAGGGATGATGAACAAATCAAAGTTCCTTAAACAAGCAAACAGGCACATAGAACTATAGAATAAAGAGGAAGAGAAGAGAATGGGTTCCAGCAGCAAGAGCACCAGCAATGCATTCATACTGTGATTTTTTCCAGAGCCAGGTCTATCCTCCTGTGTGTGCACAGAGAGAAGTATTTGGAAGTCCTCATTTAGTGTTAGGATGTTGTGCGGGAATGTAATGGAAGTAGAGCAATGCCAGCACTGATGTCCACACGGGTGAGTTAACCAGCTCTACTGGTTAGGAGCCATCCATGGAATGCTCTTGTAAGAAGAGCATTTCAGAAAAGGGGAGCAACAAAAGCAAAGGCCCTGAGGCAGGATTAAACTTGGCCATTTTCTAAGAACAGGAAGAAGGTAGTGGAGCTAGAGATCAGTAGGTGAGGAGGCATGGGTCATGTCTTGAGATAAATTCTAGAGGAAGGCAAGGATCAATTATATACAGGTTACAGGAGGAGGCAACAGAGAACTTAAGTTTTAATCCAAAGTCGTTGGAAGGTGACTGTAATTTTAACTATGGGAATGACAGGATGTGGTTTATGTTTCAAATGCATGCTCTGACTGATGAGTGGAAGATAGATTGGATTGGGGAACAAGAGTATAATAAGAGAGAAAAGTTTAGGAGACCATTACCATAGTCCTTGTAAAAGACTATAGAGACCTGTACCAGATGGCCACAGAGAAGAGAGGTGAACAGTTCCTGGGTATATTCTGTAGGTTTTGCTATATGAACCTGATGGTTGACTAGATGCTAGATGGAAGGGGAAGAAGAATAAAGGTAGAAATCTAGGCATTTGAATTGCACAATAGGGTGAGTTATAGTGCACTTCATTGAAATAGTGAACCAGGTTTGCAAGGAGAAAATCAAGAGTCCTCTTTTCCATAGGCTGAATCCAAGACTTCATCAAAGTTCCAAGTGAAAATGGATGTCAAGAAGGCAATTGGAAAGACAGGTGCTGAGTTGAAAGGGGAGAGCATGCTTGTAGGTATTAAGTTGGGAACCAGCATGTGGGTAGTTCAAGACACAGGTTTAGGTGAAATCACGTAGAAAGAGCATAGACAAAACTGGAGAAAGCCTAGATAAGACACATGTGCAGGAATACCCATGTAATACCAATACAACTGCTAGAGCCTGAAGTAGGCTTGTTCCCCTCCCTCCATGTTCCATGCACATTTTTACTTCATTTTGCTCATCCTGGACCTAGTCCATCAAACACCTGCCTCCCCAAAACATTGCTTCTAGCCTTCACAAATCCATGAATATTTTAGGGGCAGACAGGCAACTGGCAGATACCAACTCACAGTGAGCTTCCCTGCCTCCAACTCCCTTACCAATGAGGACAGCAAGGCATGCTGACTGACCAACTAAGACATGCTGTGTGTGTGCTCCGCTAACCTCTTATTTATTCCTCTAATTCTCACATTTCAACCTGAGAGATACCAGCACTATTTTATGAAGGGGTGGGGGGGGGGGACATACACACTTTCAGTGAAGATAAGTGATGTGCACCAATTGAGCAAAAGCTCTGAAAATAGAAAACAATCTGTCCTTCTTTGTGCCCATTTTTTTCTGCCATACTGTCAAAAGGGATCACATGTGCAATGTTTATTTCGCAGTGAAATACAAGCTCATCAAAGTCAGGAATCAAAGAACTTAGCAGGCAGGCCATTAGGCCACATTGAGACCTTGAGTAAGTCACTTAACCTTTCTGCACTTGCATTTCCTCAAGTGTAATATGAGCATGATACTCTCTCTTCCACCACACAGGACTGCATGGATATAACAATTGATGTTAAAGGTGAAAAAGTGTTTTGAACACACACCTATGTAGGAAGGGATTCACAGAAAGTTATCATCCAAGCACAGGTCCTTCAAAGGTCCAGAGCAGCGTTTTGTTCAACCAGAAAGGGACTATAGCCTTCCAGGGGAAAACTCACCAAATTGTTAAATTATTTGGTAAACGAAGAGATTTATTAAGTTCAAGCTCATCAAAATTTACCAGATTGTTCTAAGCTTTAGTCCAGATGTTGAAGTTTTCTTTTCCAATTTCCCCAAAGGAATTTAGAGGGCCATCCTCCTTAGAGTTTCCTTCTTATTTTAAAAGTTTCATTGATCTAAGGAATTATCAGAAGTTGGGGAAGAGGATTATACACCATCTACACTATAACTTATAAAAAAACAAAAATTAATAATCCAGTAGGTACTGAGACTTGTCTAAGTTAGTAATCCTTCAACCTACCTCCCCACACTACCCCCACCCTCTCTCATTTTCTTTCTCTGTAGTGTTGTTGTTGTTGTTGTTTTCCCCAATCCACAAAATCATACCTAAAAGTGAGTTCCTCAGAATTATAGGATATTAAGTTTGGAAGGGAACTTAGCAGTTAAAAAAAACCCACACAACATATACACTTAACAAAAGTCTACCCCACCTCACCCCATCCATGTTTTTCTGATCCTGGTATGCATTTAAGAGAAAGAACTTCTGAATCCCTTTTATAGAGAAAGTATCTTTAGCTACACTAGTAAATTATTTTAAAGATTTTATTTATTTATTAGAGAGAGAGAGAGCATGAGAGGGAAGAAGATCAGAGGGAGACGCAGACTACCTACAGAGCTGGAAGCCAGATGTGGGACTCAATCCTGGAACTCTGGGATCATGACCTGAGCCAAAGGCATTGGGCCTAACCAACTGAGCCACCCAGGCACCCTACACTAGTGATTTTCAAACTCTGTGGATTCAAGACTATTTTATACTCAAAAATCAATGTGGATCCCAAATACCTTTTGTTTATGTGGGTTATATTAATAGGTCAGTATTAGGAATTAAGACAGAATTATTTATACATTAATTCATTTAAAATTATATTCAATCTGTTATATGCCAATATCAAATTTTTAAAAAAATTTCTACATTAAAAAATTTTACTGAATGTGTCAGTTGCATTTTTGCCAGACTCTTTAATGTTAGGCTTAAGGAAAAACAGCTGTATTTTTCTATTTGTTGTGATAGGTTATTTTTATTGAAATACATAAATAAAATCCTATCTCACAAATACACATAGTTGTTAAAGGAAACAATATTTTATGGGATCCTTTTCAAGGTAATCATGGATATACTTTAATCTGACACTAAACTCAACAAGTGGTAAATATTTAGGAGTTATTGCAATGTAAAGTATGAAACTAAATTAATGAAAATTGGTATTTTATTAAAGTCCATTGGTCATATTATACCTTGAATTATCTTTTACTCATGCATCATGATTTTGTAACATCAAGTATTTGAAAAGTCATGTTTATCTGACGAATGCAAATCCTGTAAATGTCAGCAGGTTTTGTTACAAAAGAAGACCATTTGTTAACACTACCACCAATCTCATCAGAACAATCTGAAATCAAAGAAACTATCAAGGTTACTGCAGGGGTAGGTTTGAATGTTCTAAAACTACATTGTGTTTCAAGGTCAAGATTTTATCATTGGGAACAAATACTATCAAGTTGTTTTCCTCAGGTGACAAGCTCGCTTTGTTCATTTTTGAGCGAAGGTCAAGCAAATACCCTAGTTTGCATAAGCACAATTTGTCTGCCCCCCCACCCCCAATTAAATGGAGTTCCACAAAAAAAAGCTGCTAGTCTGGCTTGTAGTTCAAGCAACAGTCAGTGATTTTTCCTGAGACAACCGTGCGGGTGTTTTATATATATTCCCAATCCTATCACAAAGAACATAAAAAAGATGTGTACTCAAAGGTCTAGATTGAATAATATCAATTTTTACTACTTAATGAAGGACATTACAAGGTCAAATTAGCCTTTTTTTTTTAAACACTGCAAGCATGTGCTAATGAGAACCGTAATGAATTCTAGCACGGTTTGCTGCCATTGCCTTGACTTAGGTGCTTAGGTACCATA
The DNA here is from genome assembly GCF_002288905.1 of Enhydra lutris kenyoni. Taxonomy (NCBI): domain Eukaryota; kingdom Metazoa; phylum Chordata; class Mammalia; order Carnivora; family Mustelidae; genus Enhydra; species Enhydra lutris. The sequence continues at coordinate 34,343,549 of NW_019154089.1, read as the reverse complement.
GGATTTTCGCATCATTGCTTTTCCATCATCAGTCAAAATCAACGTGGTGAAAAAAGAGAAAACAAAACAAAACAAAAAAAAAGCTCCTGGTGTTACTACAAACAGCACTTTGAGAACTGCTGGGCTATGCAATGGTGCAGATCTTGGTAGCGAAATGCTGCCCTTACAAACGGAGAGGGCCCCATGGAAATGAAAGGATTTTGATAGAGATTTTCAATGACCAAGATACATACTCTCACATGACCATTCGAGGAGGCACTTTTTATTCTGGGGTCACTGAGCAAATAAATGCAAAAGAAGAAGATATTCTTCCTCAACTTCCCTACTCAGAGAGCTGAGACACTCAAATATCCCTTTACACAGAGACCTGAAATCTAGTGTCTTCCCCCCCGCATTGGTTGAAAACTCAATGGAATTGAATAATCACCTCCTCTAAAACAAGCTCTTCTGTGCAGCTTCCTACACACCACTCACCTAGAGCATCATCTTCCTTGTGCCTCACAACAAACCTACACTGTGGGAAATGGTTTATGATTTACAGGACGACTCAGAAAGGTTCCGTAACTTGCCTAAAGGTATACTGCTGGATAATGGCAGAGCCTGGATTCATTCCCACATTGTGACTCCACAGTCCACTCTATCAAAAGCTGGAGCCATCCTTCCTTCCAGACGTAATTCTCTAGCTAATTTGACACTAGAATCTGGAGAAAGTCCCCTCCAATGGGAGGAATCAGTCTCCTCTGGACCATCACAGAGGAAAAATGATATGGCCCGTTATTTTTCAGAGCTTCAAAGTAAGGGAAGTTCCTGCATTAGCATAAAAATGAAGCCCTTGGTAATTACATACTAAAAGATTTTATGCCCAAACCTTTCCATGGGGTCCTTCTCAGTCTGTTTTGATGCTACTCATTTTCTACTAGAAAATAAAGGCAGACTCAGACACACTCATGGAGTGAGGCAAAGCCAGAACAGAAAGTGCAGCTCGCCCAAAGCCTAGCACTGCAACAACTTAGTGCACTCCATCCACAAAAAGTACACCACAAGCCTGTCTTCTTGGAAGTACCTCGCTGTCTAACCATACAGATGGCCTGTCATTCTCCCTCAGCTCCAGGCCTGTGCACATGCTGTTCCCCAGACTGGAAGAGCTCTCTTTCTGTCCCCATGGTGGTTAAGCCCTACTCACTGCTTAGTTCTCAGCTTGGATGTCCTGTCCTCCGGGAAACCCTCACTGACTCACCAGGTTGGTGGGAGGTGACCCTTCTGTGTTCTCTCATGGGACTCTGTACTTAACCTCAACTAGGCAAGATTATTACTTTGTAACTATTTCTCTGAATCTAATTGTAGACCAGAAACTTGAGGAGGGCAAAATGTGTACTGTCCTCACTGTGCCACCAGAATCTGGTTTACATGGGGTTCTGGGGTGGAAGGAAGGAAACAATGTAGGATAGCAGACAAGCTTTTCCCCCAACCCCCAACACCCACCTGCCCACAAGGGGAAAAAAATGTTGTGCTCAGGCTTTTAATCAGCTTTTGAGAATAGTTAGTATGCCTATTTCCAAACTTTCTGAATATTTCTGGAGGGACATGAAGGTATGTTCCTGCCCCCTTTGCATGAAGTCTGAGTCCTTATAAAATCTTGTGACTTTGCAGTGGACATGCACACTACACTTCAGATCTTCCATTTGAGTATACACCACATCATTTTTTTTGTTTACTTCTCTGTTAGCACTGCTGATGGGAAAGTCATGTTCTTATTTATCCTTTTGAACCCAAAGTGCCTACCACATCAGGTAACACACCATAGGGCCTACATAAAGATGCTCTGAGTTGAATTAGCAGATCTGGGCAGGTAGATGTGGGAGTGGTGGGGGCAAATACCATCTCCAAGAGAGCAAAGTCTGCATAATAAGAACAGGCACTGCCAGAATCCAGGAATTTCACCAATAAACCAAGTAAGTGGAGGGTCTTCTGCCAAGTGCCCCAAAAGGGAGCCCGATCATGTCATATCACTAAGCAGTAGGATGATCCCATGTGTGTAAAGTTTCCATCTGTTAAGTGCGTTCTATATGCCAGGTATTATAAAGATGTTTTACATAAACTATGTATTTATTTCCATTTAACAGAGGAGATAGCTGAGGACCAGAGCCTCTGGTAATGTCACATGGCTAATTAGGCTGCAAAGCAGAGCTTCAGACCCTCATCTGTCCATCTCCATAGCCAATGACTTAAGTCTATACAATTCTGCCTCCCTCTCCTTGTTCTGTGCCAGGGTGGTCTACTCCTCAGTTGGACAGGAGACCGTGCAGCATCTGAAAGACTATATGAAATCACCAACTGTGACATTTCATAGTTCCAAGTCAGGCCTATCTGTCTGGTTTCTATTATATCTATGTGGCCCTGATAGATCAGATCTTTCTCTCTCTGGTTTCAGGTCCCCAGGAATATGTTATCTGAAACTGAAGAAAATAAAAAGGGATTTACTTGGAGCTGGGCATATCCTCTGGCACTATTTTGTCTCTTCATTCTTAGCAGATAGGAGGAGAAAATGAGACCCAGGTTACATTACATACACACTGAAATAGTTCCATTATCATTGCTGCACACCTGTCCTAAGTCAGTTACAATGCAATAGGATCCTTATTTTGTGAGAATTCACATACATATAACTGTATGCGTGCACACACAGACACACACACACACAGACACACACACACACACATCCACATATAAGAAACCTGGAAGGAAATACAACAAAATGTGAACAGTGATTAACCAAATGGTGGGAATGAAAGTATTTCTAATTTTCATCTTTATACTTTACTATTTTCTCTTTATTTTCTACAATGAACATGGTGCTTTCATAACTGATAAAAACAAAGCATTAAATACCACTTCCAAAAATCACAATGGACTGAGAAGAGCTGGATCTAAGTCCTTACCCTTATTCCTGCTGTCACAACACATTTTGGAACAAACCACTTAGATGACTCTAAGAGTCTTCAACTATAAAATACCACCTCACACCAGTCAGAATGGCTAAAATTAACCGGTCAGGAAACGACGGGTATTGGCGAGGATGCGGACAAAAGGGAACCCTCCTACACTGTTGGTGGGAATGCAAGCTGGTGCAGCCACTCTGGAAAGCCATATGGAGGTCCTCCAAAAGTTGAAAATAGAGCTACCCTACAACCCAGCAATCGCACTACTGGTTATTTACCCTAAAGATACAAATGCAGAGATCCGAAGGGGCACGTGCATCCAAATGTTTACAGCAGCAATGTCCACAATAGCCAAACTCTGGAAAGAACATAGATGTCCATCAACAGATGAATGTATAAATAAGTAAATCAGAGAAAGACCACTGTCATATGATCTCTCTGATATGACTAATTTGAGAGGCAGGGTGGGGGTTCCTGGGGGGAAGGGAGGGAAAAAATGAAACAGGATGACACCGGGAAGGAAGACAAATTATAAGAGACTCAATCTCAGGAAACAAACAGGGTTGCTGGGGGTAGGGGGAAGAGATAGGGTGGCTGGGTGATGGACACTGGGGAGGGTATGTGCTATGATGAGTCTTGTTAATTGTGTAAGACTGATGAATCACAGACATGTAACCCTGAAACAAATAATATATTTTATGTTAATGAAAAGAAAAAAAGTAAAATTAAGAAAGAAAAAAGTGACAGTGTTGATTCTTAATAGCCTCAAAAGAATGGCTGAAAGGATTAGAGATATATTGTACACCAAAGAACTTGTTAAACTATATACAAACCTGTAATATTCTTGTTATGTAATAGGGAATTTATTACTGGGAGCAAAAATAGTGTGGTAAGTCCCATTTCACTGCTGAATCTAACAGAGATCTGGGCAACAGACTCTCTAAAAACAAATCAGTACTTGAATTCAAAATTTTAAATGATATGGTTTCCACTGGGAGTTCACATAATTCTTTCATTGCCATAGATGTTTATTATCAGATGGATATCCCCAGAGATATTAATGGGCTTAACTATTTTTAACAGAAGGACAGAGGGGAAAAGGAATATAATGTACTTGGTTAAAATATCCTATTTTTCCCCAATATTATAATCTTCAGACAGAGAATTAAGTCACAGAGGTGAAATGCCCCCTAAAGACAAAATTAGATTCTGAAATGCTTTGTTAGGCATATTTTGATTTTGATTCAAAATATACATTTTCAACATCTTAATGTGAAAGATTTTACAGAGAGTAATGAAGGCTGAAAGATGCCAAGCACATAAAGTAGGGTAGGAAGGGTAAAGGAGATGGTTTAAAAAAAAAAAAAACAAAAAAAAAACAAAAACCTGTGTGTGTGTGTGTGTGTGTGTGTGTGTGTGTGTGTGTGTATATATGCCATCTTTTCCATTATCCCAAACTCTTTCCCTGGAAACTACATTAAGCATTTTCTATTTTTTTTCCTAAGAACAATGGATAGACAATGGAAGGGATTTCAGCAGGGGAATCAGAAGATCTAATTTAAGTTTTAATTTAAGTGAGAAATAAGTACAATGAGCACTGGCTTCCATAAAACTTAAAGGTTATTGTTTGGAAAAATACAGTGCCTGGAACAAAGAAAGTTAAAACTGTTCTCCATGCTTACTCAATTACAGTTGGAGGAGTGTGTTTGTTTCCAAGAGGGGAGGCCTAAGGGGCACCAGGATAGCATGTGAGTTGACTAGAATGTCCAGTCTGGTTAGAGGTTTAGATCCCATGTTCTATCAGAAACAACTGAACAAATAAAAAATATTTCCTAAGGAAGAAAATGCATGGGAAACACAACCATTAACTTCTAACATTTGAAGGACTGGCCAGATTTTTGGTCATCTCAGAGGACAGACACTCTGCCCAGAAATACAATTTGTGCATTTTGCTGCTTCCATGGGTCTATTCCTCTCCAAGAGTCTAACCCTCAGGTATAGGACACAAAAATCAAAGACTCTGTATGAAACATTCTAAGAAAAGACTTATTTTGGAAATTTATCTGGTGATCTAAATAATTTAAATTGAAAACATACTTCTGACCTAGGGAAATGGTAAGTATTCAAACAAAGCTTTTAATTTTAAGTTATTTGTATGAAGATGATCTCAGAGTTACAGAAATCTAAAATTACATGCCATACTTATTTACAAACTCTTTAACAAAAATGTAGAACTGCAGAAACATTCCTAAGGCAGAACTTCTTTTTGTGCTGGATTAAACACACATTAATGCAAGTTCATGACCGCTTTTATTCTTTCAAGCCTTCTCTTGTTAAAACAAAAAAAAAGCTTTTAATAGTACTGGCTTCTTTACAGGAGAAAGGGCATCCTTTATATGCAAAAACTAGCTGAAGAAATGATATATAATTGTTTCTTATAGTTTATCAAGTAATAAAGTATCATTTTACCTGTATTATAAATTCACTTATAATATTAAAATATGAGGAGACAACAGTTAACATTACAGCTTTTTAATATTTGTGTGTGGTGGCTTAGTATAAAATTTATATTTTAACAGTTCAGTAGCCTAAAGTTACATTCACATCGTTGTACAACTATTACAACCGTCTATATTCAGAACTTTTTCATCATCCCAAAGTAAAATCTGTTTCAACATTCAACAACAGCTTCCCAGTTCCCCCCAGCCCCTAGTAACCACCATCCTACTTTCTGTCTCTATGAATGTGATCACTCTAGGTATCTTACATAAGTAGAACTATACACTATTGTTTCCTTTTAATCTGGTTTATTCCAATTAGCATAATGTTTTCAAGGTTCATTCATGTCGTAGCATGTATTAGATTTTTTTTCCTTTATAAACCTGAATATTATTCCATTCTGTTTATTCACTGATCTGCTGGTGTGCCCTGAATTATTCCCACTTTTTGGCTACTTTAAATGTCATTATCAACATTAGTGTATACATAGCTATTAAAATCCCTGCTTTCACTTCCTGTGGGTATCACAGAGGAATTCTATGTTTAATTTTCAGTGGGCCACCATACACTTTTCTAAAGCAGCTACATCATTTTACATCCCCATCTGCAATGCACTGGAGTTCTCATTTTTCTACATCTCTCTCAACACCTATTTTCTGGTTTGGTTTTTTTCTCTCCTTAATAACCATCTTCATGGGTGTGAAGTTGTAAGGGTAACACTTTTTAAACTGCTGGTAGATAGGTGTTTCTTGAAGTCATAGCACATCCTATGTGTAATTACATTAAGTTCACATATAAACTTCTCACAGGTATAATTGGTGTTATGTTGGGAATATAGCAACTTTATTATTTTCTAAGTCCATTTAAGGTCTTTGTCCGTTTGGGATATTCAAAACACTAAGGACTACCAGAAATTGTTTCTGTAGGTCACCTAGGAATCCGAGGCATGAGTTCTGGACCCAACTTTGCCTCATGGGCAATATGCAACCTTAGACAAATCTATTTTGCCTTGATGAGCCTTGAATTTACAACCTAAGACCACTGACTACATGGCTTTTCATTATTTTTACACTAAAATACAATACTCCTTAAAATGGCTTTCAAGACCCTCCCATAATTTGCCTGACTTGTCTCTCCAGCCATCACCTTAGCCACTCCTGCTTGTTCTCACAGTCTGCTACTCGGACCTCTTATTCTTCCTGCCACAGGGCATTTATGCCATGTTTTCTTTTACCAGTGCTATTTTCTCTCTTTGGAATTTTGTTTCTTTTTACCATTTTTTAGCAATAAATACCAAAAGTATTTATTATTTAAAAATCTTTTTTTTTTCCCTCTTTGGAATTATTTTGCGTTTTCTGCTCCCCTACTTACTTTCTAGTCATTTTCCATATTTAAGGTCATAGATTTCCTTCTCAGGGAATTGTTCTCCACTGTCCTCTTCCAATCTGTTGTATGCTCTGATTGAACTGTGTGTTATTTGTTAGAGTAGATCTGTTTTGGAAATTCTCAGTCATTAATGTGCTTCCCCAATTAACGTGCCTGCTTCTGTAAGCCATCTACTCCATGGAGACATGCAACAGTGGTTGCTCTGCGTAAAATTCTCAGAGCCTCAGCCAGGGCCCCACACCTAGACAGCACTTTTATCAGAAAGCTTGGGTTGCCAGTGACAGAAAATGTTAACACTAACTTTCTCAAGAAAAAAGAGTAATTAAAAACACATGGGCAGGGCTGGGGTTAGGAATCTTAAGAGCAGAAACAAATTCAAGAGCTTATCTTCATATGCAAATACCCTTTTGTAAACTGTGGACTCAGGGTTCCTCTGTGTCCAACCTGGGTAACAGGTTGAAGGCCCTCGAGATAAATAAATGCCAAAACATAGGAATGAAGTTCCAGGGAGCAGCATGTCAGTTCCAGCTGTATTAGCATTGCTGTGTGCACCATTGCACTTGAGAGCAAAATATGAATCCAACTGTGCAAATGTACACCAGTGGAAAAAACAGAGATCCTGTGGGGAATTAATGTGCATTGGCACAGAAAAGTGAGACCAATTTGCCCCGCAGAGAATCTACTACTTCTTCCTTTGACTTTGTCAGGTGCAAGGAGGAAAACATTGCTCCCACCTTTTAGATAAAGAAAGGGAAATCACATGTTCTTTATTTCATCTATTGATTTTTTTATTTTTTCCAGAAACTTAAGCAAATTTTTAAAAAGTAGAGAATTCAGACTTACAAATTCTTTGATTCTCAGACTTAGTAGAGACCTCAATTGGCAACTAACCCAAGATCTAAGAAACTCCTCTTACTCACTCATTTATTCAGTGCAGTCATCGTCATACAACCAAGAATCTATTCTGCCACCAAGTCTTCTAAATTCAAACCAAATCCGCATTAGTTGCCAAGGAATATTAGTTCTAGGGACCTATTTGTGGTCTTTCCCAATTATTTAACTTTGATTTAAATTAATTTCTACCCACTATGCAGCTGGGAGATAGTCAAGATGTGGATTAAAAGCTGAGAAAGGCATGCTAAGATTTTGTAATTGATAGAGAATGACTGTCACCTGCAAGTCATTAGGAGCTAGGCTACAACTCTAAATTATTTCCAAATTAACTTTTCTTTTTAAAATGTTCTTTCATTTTATCTAAAGAATTCCTATAAGATTTGTGAAGTATTAAATATTAGCTTCTCTGTTTCACAACAGATGAACTAAGAACGCATTAAATTTCATTGGTCATGGTTGTAGGTTCAGAGTGACAGGAAAAGAATCAATCTAGTGGAAGATGGGCAAGCATGCCTTTCATTAGACGCTCTGAAGTAGATATATTCTATGTTTCTGGCATCGTGCTACATGCTTCAAATAATCTTTACATCCATTTAGTGTTCACATCAACTCTATAGATATTAGAGTTTTGCAAATGGGACAAAAGAGATTCAAAGAATATGGAACTACAATCACAGAATTAGTCACTGTCAGAGCAGAGTTTCTGCCCCACTCTGAAGTCTACAATTTTAACATTTGATACAAAGTTTTGCAGTTGGATAAACATTTGTTTTCAGAGAAAATCTCCCTCTACTCATATATTGAGCTACTACCATGGGCCCATTCCATTTTGGAAGCCATGGTGGGGGGGAAGATGTGAAACGATCTTTCATGCTTTTGAAAGTTCTGCCAATGAAAATGACTTAGGTATGTAGATACATTTTCTGTTACATTTTATTTCTATAAACATTTACTAAGTAGGAAAGGACTTATACAAAGGAAAAAAAAAGCAGGGAATCTACGGCTTTTACTTCTGTTTTTAGCCACTCTTTCGAGAGTTTTAATCAGCAAGTATTAACATGTTCTAACAACAACAAAAAGAACTGTGTTGCATACACTGAGCTCCATGTACAATTCCTTGAACCAGACCTCCTCATTTGTGCATAATTTTGTTATCCACTTACTCAAAATCCAGGTGCCCTCAAGGCCCTGGCCAGCCATACAGCATCAAAACTATCTCTACCTCACCATGCTCACTTCTCTGAAGAGAAGTGAGACTAGTACAAGATAGGCTGTCAGATGTTTTGAGGAAATTGGATGTAATATGCAGTAAGTTAGTTTATTTAATTGATCTATAAATCTATAAATTAGTATTTTAATTCCTATTTTATGTAACACTAAGAGCTTATAATAAAGATGATTAAGACATGTCAAGGAATGGACTAAGTGTTTGTACTTGCTTTGCCTCTCAAGAGGTCGGTGCGCACACAACACTTATTTTACAGTCTGCAAATGAGGACGCAGAGAAGGAAACTACCCAAGGCCACTCCATAGCCTCCAGGAGGAACCACTGTGTCAGAGTGACCTGCTTGCCACCAGGTACTCTACACTGATGATGAATATCGGGAGAAACAGGGAGAAGAATGTTGTTTCAATAGGATGAATAGAAGCTCGGCACATGTAAGAGAAGGGCACTGATGTGGTCCCGGGCTTACAAAGTATCAACATCCTCTCAAGAAAAAGAGAAGCTAAGAGAATCTGCAGGGGGAAAGTGGCTGTGGACACAGTCATAAGCCTTTCAAAACCTCGCTCATGTCATCTGACACAGGGAGAAGAGGGTCACAATAGCTCCATGCATGATAAGGAAAGAGCAGCTAAGAAGCACCTAGCACAGTTCCTGGCATAGGAAGGTACCTGGTAAATCTACTCAGCCTGAATCTGATGAGGAGGATTTTATGATTCTGTCTAGTACCCAAAGATAGAAGGAATGTGTGCAGGGGATGGAAGACTGTACTAAGTGACTCCATTGCTTTTCCTTCCCATCCTGCCACTCTATTCTTGTTTAGAATATCCAATCAATGCACCAGGCAAATTCTATACAGAACTATAGGCTCCAGTGGAATGGATTTTTACCCATAGCCCCTGGATTAGATCATCAACAGATTTGTTTGAGGGTCTTGTTTTCTTTTGCTATAGCAACACACTGCTTGGCAGATATGACATATGCCTGTAGAGTGGTTCATAAGGGTCACAAACTCCATGTGATATGAAGAAAAAGGAGAGGAAGCACACTCCCTTCCAGGGAGGAAGAAGCATATGATTTGGGGAAAGTTCACCAGGTTAGTGCAACATGTTCCCTGGGGAGGGGAGTTAGTTGGTTTCTAAAATTTGGTCAGGGACAACATTGGTCCATCCTAAAATTTTCATCCCCTGGAATAAAACTTGGAAAATAATGACAGAGTTAAACAGAAAACTAAATACTCCCTTTTAATTTGTATCCTTCATTTTGAGCTCATGTACTTCCTATATTTGGTGTGTTAAAATAGCCTTCCTCTTATAAAAATCATAGTGATTATAGGAGGTAGGTTTTTATTTTAGTTAAACTTTCATTTCTGGGGGAAAATATTTGGTGATACCATAGCAGGGATTTCCTTTATCTTCAGTTTTGAATTTTCCCTCTTGAAATCCAAATAAATGGGAACAATCTAATGCATTATCTTCACTAAAATAATAGATAATCTGTGGATAAAGTACTAAGTCCCATCCAAATGGAAGTATTATGTATGGGCACTGGCCTCTGAAAGTGTCAGCGGCATCGTTGTAAAATTCTCAACTGCCCTTAACAGACAAATGTCTTCTCAAACAGTTTATCTAAAATGTTTTTTTTTTTAAGATTTTATTTATTTATTTGAGAAGGAGACAGCGAGACAGAGCATGAGAAGAGAGAAGGTCCGAGGGAGAAGCAGACTCCCTGTGGAGCTAGGAGCCTGATGCGGGACTCAATCCTGGGACTCCAGGATCATGACCTGAGCCTAAGGCAGTTGCTTAATCAACTGAGCCACCCAGGCGCCCCATCTAAAATGTTTTTGACTCTATTTTAAGTTCATGGTTTCTTTCTGATGTTATTTCTTCCTAATTACTATTCTTCATTAATTTTTAAAGACTAGAATCAGCCTTCAAGACTATATTTACCAGTAAGTGGCAGAGTCTAGAGTCAAACCAAAGTCTTTCTTAACAACTAAGTTTGGGAGCCTACAATGCTGGAGCAAATGATTTTACCATGTAAGGTAAAGAGTTAGAATTAAAAAGATAAACAGTAGATATTTCCATTGCTTAAAAATAGGGATAATAGCTGACATAAAAACATTTAGTATTTCACTTTGTACAACAGTAATTATTCTACAAGATGTTATAAAACAGTCATAAGGGTTGAAAAACTCCTGAACCTTGTAACTGAAGCATGTGAAACACAGGAAAGGAAAAGAAACAAAATTTCTACCTCCTTTAAAGCCCTATTTAAGTTCTGGTAATGGCATCTCTTTTCTTGTTCCATCCCTTTTCTTGTTCCCATTCACTCCATCCATGGGTCCCTGACTTTGAACTCTCAACACTTTCTCCCACCTCTCTTAAAACATAAATCTTATACCTAGTCATCAGGACATGTTTGAATCCTTAGCAGAACTACTGATGTAGTAGGTCTAACCAGAAGCTTGTTATTGGAGGTTGCATAGCATCCCCACAAAAGAGATGGTGAAATCCTAAACTCTGGTACCTATGAACATGGCCTTATTTAGAAATTGGGTCCTTACAGATGTAATTAAGATGTAAAATGAGGTCATACTACACTATGGTGGGCCCTTAATCTAGTATGACTTGTGTCCTTATTAAGAGAGTAAGACAAGGCACGGAGACAGACACACTCAGAAGAGACCACCATGGGAAACACATGCACAGGCAGAAGAAAGACAGCCATGTGACCATGGACGCAGACGAGGAGGTTATGAACTCTAAATCAAGGAATGCCAAGGATTGGCAACAATGACCAGAACAGGAGAGTGAGCAAGATTTTGGAATTCTAGCCTCCACAACCAAAAGAATATACATTTCTGTTTTAGGCTACCCAGTGTGCTACTTTGTTACAGTAGTCATAAGAAACAGATACACTTGCAGATGTATTAACAAACTCTTAGGTGCTGTTAATGCCCATTTTAAGAGCTGTGAAAGCCATTCCTTCCCTCTCACCATTGAGCATCCTCCCATGCCCATCTCCCTCTGCCTGTGGCCTAGCTTCAGTAGAAAGTGCACATCATGCATTCTCAACTGGAGATCATGTCCCCTGGGGAGCCTTTGCTGCCATCCAGGAGTGGGTTAGAGAGAAAGATTCTCTTCCCTGGCCTGTTGTAAGGTATGGGGACTGCAGAAAGCCTGTTCAACCGCAAGCCCAAGTTCTGAAAGAGACTGCACATTTAATGAGAAGAAAACATTCATCATATTACTCCCCCCAAAACTCTATTCATGATGTTTTAACCATTGTTCTTCCACTTTTAAGTACATATTGGGCACTTTGGGCTTCTAAGTTTAGACAGATCACAAAAGTTCATCAAAACACACTTCTATGGGTCAGGATGGAGTTGGTCTCCTTCTCTGCCATCCCAATACTTGGCACCCAAGAAATACTCCAACATGAATGAAAAGCCTGAACAAAAGAAAAAGGAATGAAGATTCTATATGGCAACAATCCGAGGAAATGTGATTGCAGTAGAAATATTACAAAGAGAATTCTTTTCTAGAAGAGTGAAAGTTGATAAATGCCAGAAATAGCTTCACAAAAAAACAGGACAAGCTCAGTGCCTTAGACGGATAGCTAAATTCTTAGGGAAATTCAGAAGCCAAAGCTCTGTTCCCTGCTCCCCAGCACCACCCTTCCTCCACCTCTCCTGGGCCTGACTGATCCACCATGACCCCACTTTGCCTGCAGAAGAACCCTGAGGTAAGGCTCTTAAGTGGGCCATTAGCTGACACTTGATATTTGCAAAACGAAAGTGCTGAGTCCTCTGATTCTACTAACTAAGCTGAAACCTGGCCTTGGGAAGAGGGAGAGAAGCATAAGTGAAGGCCACAGCCTGTTTTCAGGGCATGGAGTTGAGTTTCCAAACATGGTGCTAAATGAGGTGGAGATACACACTTTCTGGAATGATGTCCTCAGGCTATCCTCTACGTGTCTCTGGAGATACTCCCTCCCAACCTTCAATTTTAAACCAATGCAACTGTTGAACCTCGAACACTGAAGCAGGAAAGCAATTTATAAGTCCAGTCTCGTTAGGATGTATGTTTGGAACAGGTTTGTAAACACTGGTAAGGGGCGGGTAAAGAAAAGCAGGCCTTCAAGCAGGCGGTTATTGAAGAATCTAGCCCTCCTGCTGGTCTTGTGCCTTCTAGAAAAGGATATAACTGTGGGTGACTTTTTGGTAAAGCAGTCCCTCCTGCCTGTCCCCATTAAGTGTGGTAAGACAGGTGAAGAGGATAAATGTAATGAAATCTCAGTTTTCATTACCGACACAAAAGGATATTCCAGTAAGATGTGTTCTTAGGTATGACCTGAATTAGCAGAGTAGGACAGGGAGCACAGGCTGGGACGGGGAGCCTGTGCATACAGGGAAACCCAATGTAAGCAGACCTGTCAAGTAATATATTTGATGTTACAAATAAGAGCAGTATTTCTTTACTTTAATGTGTCAATCAGTTGGAGCTCTTGTTAAAATTCAAGTTCTAATTTAGTAAACCTGGATGGCGACAGAGTCTGCAATTTCTAACAGGTTCCCAGGTGCTGGTCTGTAGGTGACACTGAAATAGAGTTAGACGACAAGTTCTCACTTGCAGGAGGACTCATGCATGCCTTTTTCTTTCACTAAATGCATATTTTGTTGTTGTTATGAGGATTTTTTATTACTATTTTTTAATTAACCTATAATGTATTATTGGTTTCAGAGGTAGAGGTCAGTGATTCAACAGTCCTATAATACCTAGTGCTCATTACATCACATGCCCTCCTTAATGCCCATCACACACCCCATCCCTCCACCCCCTCTCCCCCAGCAACCCTCTGTTTCCTATGACCAAGAGTCTCTTATGCTTTGTCTCCCTCTCTGGTTTCATGTTTTATTTTTTTCTTCTCTTCCCCTACGATCCTCTGCCTTGTTTCTTAAATTCCACGTATCAGTGAGATCATATGATAACTGTCTTTCTCTGACTGACCTATCTTGCTTAGCGTAACACCCTCTACTAATGTGTATTTTTATTACATGTTTCATCTTTTCACAAATGTAACTTGTATCTTTTAACATCTCTGAAATTTGCAATCCTTACTCCTCTATAATCTCTGTCAACCAAACCAGGCTTGGGTTTGGACTCAAGTTATCACTGCCTGGGCATGTGGAAACATCAAGAGGTCAGCATCAAAAGGACAGAATGGGTATTAGCAGCTTAGAAGACAATCCTGAAGGCAAGAGAAAGAAATTCTTTCGATGAGAAGGAGGCAAATGGTGGGGTGAGGGCGGGTGGCCGGGGAGTGGTGGCGGAGGGGGGGAGGTGTGTAGAGCAGAGGTAATCAGTGGTTTCTCAATATTCCTGAAGCCGTTCTTACAAGTAGGCTTGCTGTATATAGCTGCAAAGCTGTCTCAGAGTCCAGTACCTATGGCTTTTAGTCAGGTACATATTCTTCAGGAACACTTCATCTCAATTGCTCTTAGTGGCAGAAAGGATGATTTGGGGTAGTAAAAATTTGGTAAAACACGAGCCTGGCTTGGCTGACAGAGATTGTAAAGCACTAGTAATGGCTGAGTTAAAGTGAGTCCTAACAGTTTAATTCCGATTGTCAAGTTTTAGGAAGAGCTTATTTGTCCATTTTTTAAAAAATATATGCAGAAGTAAAACAGGATAAAAATATCCTAAGTAAATCTTAAGTATATATAATGACACAGATATTCTAAATAATGAGAACAGTGTGTGACTATGTAATTGACAGCTTTTCTTTTGTAATATATGTGAAGTGATGGTGCATTTTACAGTCCATAGCATCTTAGACTTCATTATAGTTTGTAAAATACACTTACTATTTATTAGGCACTTATCACGTAACAGAAAGGATGCCAAGAGCCAGCTGTCACATAAAAACTTCTTATGCCCCTGCATGGTAAGAACTGAAAAGATTTACATTAAGTACTTCCTTTTTTTTTTTTTTTTTTAATTTCTTAGACTAGAGACTGAGACATCAGAGGAGTAACTTTCTTGTTCAAGGTCAGACTGCTAAGTTCAGCCCCTACTTGCTGAATAAGCCATGGTCAAGCAGAGTGGACACTGAGCCTTTTCTCTAAGTGAACACTTTATCACAACAAGTCTCAGTTATGCATTTACCCACCTGCCACTGACTAGGGACCCTTGAAAACTTGTGTTATATGTTTCAGAGTGATGGGAGGTCATATTTGGTCAACAAAAGGGCTCAGGAATGATCCTGGAATTTAATAAGCATGGCAGGACTCAAAATAATCTCAGCGCTTCATGCAGTTCTCCAAGGACGAAAGGGTCCTTCCAGAAGGCTACCAGCCGCCCTGTGCGTAAACACTCAGTTTTGACACAAGAAAGTATCTTCTTGTAGAATCTCTAGTAGCGTTATCCCGATTTACCTCCAAATTTCAATCTGTTTTTACTTTTCTCTGACAAAGAAACACCTCCCTTTACATCTAAATCCACTTGCTCTACAAGCAGTGATTGCACGACTTCAGAATTGCTAAGGTAGCAAATCTTTCATTTCTTTTATGTAATAAAATAGGCTCCATCACTATCACATCTGCACTCTACCATAATCAATGAGCCCTTGGGAGCCTAACTGATGTACGGTGCCAGCACAACAGCAGAATAGCACAAAACAATTTCTGATGTGAACCTGAAGCTCATGGATGGCATTATTTAGGTTCTTGGAAAGCCAGACAGACAAGGGTCCTGACTGTCTTTGTGCCTCCTTGCAAATTCTGTTTCCTCATACCTATTTCACCACTACCACGGTTGTCTTCCCCCACCACTGAAGTGCTCATCAGGAGTTTACTACCTGCCAAGTGCCAGGCTCAGAGCTTTATATGGATTTTCATTTTTTTCTTTTTTCTTTTCTTTTCTTTTCTTTTTTTTTTTTTTTTACACCTTACAGCAACCCTGGGAGTTATCCCTACTTCACAAATAGGTTAAACTGAGGCTTTGAGAGGTGAGGGCTTTTTTCCATGGCTTGTGGCAAGCAAGTAGCAGAGCTGGAATATCAGCACAGGCAGTGTGTGTCCTGGGCTGACTTATGGCTTTCATCACCAAGCCCCCCCCCTTCCCCTGCAGTGCATGCAGAAAGTTGTATGTTCATCATTCAACATCCAAAAGCTCCCACAATGTTGCTTCTTCCTATCCTTCCCAACCTCATTAAATGTCCCATGTGTTTGACACTGCCTTCAATTTTGGCTTTGGTCAAGTGCACTCATCAATAGGACAGCACTCTTTCCAACCCTCTGCAATCTGAGGAAGGCTCATAACAACCGCACCATTCTTGCGTGAAGGCGGAGATGCAATATATATATATAATTATTCCTTTTCCTACATTCTCAAAGAATTTCTATCTCTACTAGTTGTTTTATTTGGCTTTATAATCTACACAATGGTTTTTCTGTACCAGTCTTCTCTACTGGTTTTATGTTCCTGATGCATAGAAATGGTCTCTTTCATTTCTGTATCTTGCAAATATCTAATTTAATATCCCATACAAGGTTGGGAAGATGTGAAGAGTGGAAGAAAGGCAAGGAGACAGAAATTTTCTTTCAGGTTATGGGCTCCTAGTGGACAGAGACCCCATCTAATTTAACTTGCCACAAAGAATCATAGTTAGGACTCTATAGTCACCAAATTCTTACTCTCCTCAAAAGGTTTTCACACCAAGTGTCAGTCAGCCTGTACTTGATATTCCAGTAATGACCTGCCAGTATGGCCATCCAGTAATGATGTGGGTCACCACTAACACTGTGCAGTTACTCTATTCTCTCCTGTCCTCTGTGCTGAGTTCTGGCCACACCCTGTCCTATGTAGCAACCTTTATATACTCATCTTCTGCTCATTTCTCATTTAAAGAGCTTCCCTGGCTTCCTTCTCCACTGTCCTCTCAGAATGATGGCATGCAGACCTCTCATGTCATTAAGGGTCTTTGTTATGCATGGTGCCCACACTAAAGGCACCAATCCAATAAAGACACAACAGCTCAGGACCAAATAGGAAAACCAATTCTCATGTTGGAGCCACTATTCCATGTCAATTCAGTGCAATACTTAGCATACTTGCTTTGCATTTACTTATTCCCAATGCACTTGATAAAAACACAAGTTCTATACTGTGGTTTTAAGACCACAGGTACCATAGAGACTATCTGAGTGCAAATCTCCTAACTTTACTAGCTATTATTTTGAGCACTACTTTTTAATATGTCTATGAATGGTCTGGAGGACCTGTTAAAACATAGGTTATGATTCAGTAGGTCTGGATTAGGGCCTGATATTCTGCATTTCCTGTAAGTGTCAGGTGATGCCACTACTGCTAGTCCACAGACCAAAGACTTTCACTAGAGCCTTCCTCACTCAACCTTGGCTTCACATTGCCATCACTAAGGAGGCTTCTAAAACTTCCAGTACTCTGGCCACATGCCAGACTTATTGCATCACAATCCCTGGGTAGGATCCAGACATCAGGATTCCAGTTTCCTCACCATAGAATTCTTATAAGCATTCCATGGTCTGGCCATATAAAACACACTTCCACAAGTCCCTGAAACATGGGAACTCTTAAAATATGCAGATGTAGGTTTCTCAGGATGCTGTTTCAACAAGATGTCAATAATATTCTTAAATAAAATGTTCCATGTTAAATATACTTGGGAAGTGCCGCACGTGATGGTTTCCTCCATGAGACACACAAATCACCTAAGTTCTCTCAGAAGATCTGTAATGCAAAAACCTGTAATTTAACCTGCCACTTACCAAACATTCATGATCTTTTAACACTTTATTTGGCACCATTACTTTGTTTCTAAACATTTGAATAAGACACTTGATAAATTTAGATCATTGTTAAGTTACATGCATTTTAATAATACAAAAAGATTCTATGTACCTTTTATCTAGCTTTCTCTAATTAGAACATCTCACAAAACTATAGTACATCAATTAAGAGATTGGCATTGACAAAATCAAGATACAAAACATTTCCTCATCACAAGATCACTCATGTTATACTTTTATAGACATACCCACTCCCTCCCACCACTACTCCTCCTTAAGCCTTGGCAACCAATTATGTGTTCTCTATTTCTAATATTGTGTCATTCAGTAATGTGATAATAAATGGAACCGTATAAAATGTGACCTCTTGGGATTGTTGTTGGGATTTTTCCACCCCTCCCCCAGGTCAATACATTTCTGTAGATTCATCTAGATTGTTGCATGTATCAATAATGTGCTCCTTTTCATTGCTGAGTAGCAGTCCATGGTCTGTATATGCCACAGTTGACTCAGCCACTGAATCTGGGTTGCTTCCAATTTGGGGTTATCTTGAATAAAGCTGCAATAATGCTATGTATACAGGTTTTTGTATGAACATAATTATTTAGGTCTCTGAGATAATCCCCACGAGTGTACCTGTTGGGTCATACGGTAGTTGGAAGATTATTTAAAAACAAAAAACTCCGCCAAATTATTTCTCAGGGTAGCTATGCTATTTTACGTTCCCACCAGCAGTGTATGAGTGATCCAATGTCTCCACATTGTTATCAGCACTTGGTGCTGCCTCTTTTCTCTCTCTCTCTAAGTCATCCTGGTAAGTGTGTAATGGCATCTCGTTGTGAATTTATTTGTGTTTCCCTTATGTCTGCTGACATTAAACATCTTTTCATGGGGCTTATTTGCCATTTGTATGCTCTCTTCGGTGAAAACTCTCTTTAACTTTTTCCTACTGTCTAATTAAATTGTTTCCTTTCGTAGGTTGAGTTTCAAGAATTCTTTAAATATTCTAGAGACTAGTTGCTTGTTGGTATATGGTCTGCAAATGTTTTCTCCTCATCTGTAGTTTATTTTCATCCTCTTAACAGCCTTTCAAAGAGCAAAAGTTTTAAGGTCAATAAAGTCCAATTTTCATTTTTTTTCTTTTAGGGATTACATTTTCAGTAGTAAGTCTGAGGATTTGTTTGCCAGCCCTAGATACTGAAGATTCTCATTTGTTTCTAAAAGTTTCATTGTTTTGGGGCACCTCAGTGGCTCAGTGGGTTAAAGCCTCTGCCTTCGGCTCAGGTCATGATCCCAGGGTCCTGGGATTGAGCCCCACATCGGGTTCTCTGCTCAGCAGGGAGCCTGCTTCCTCCTCTCTCTACCCGCCTCTCTGCCTACTTGTGATCTCTGTCTGTCAAATAAATAAAAAAATCTTAAAAAAAAATAAAAATAAGTTCCATTGTTTTATGTATTTCAAATAATTTTATGATCTATTTTGATTTAATGTATTACAATATGTGACAGAGTGGTTTTGTTGTTGTTGTTTGTCATTTTGCCTAAGGATGTCTAATTATTCCAGCACCATTTGTTGATTTGTTGAGCAGGCTCTCTAACTGGTCTGCCTGCTTCTCTGCACATCTCAGAGTCTTATGTTTGTCTTATATATAATGCCCAGGTTTTTCTATTGTACACAGTGGGAGGGATAGAGAAAATTACTTCCATCCTCCTGGAAGCAGGAAACCCTATTAACATTCAGTTATGCAGAATTCTACAGTTTGGAAGAACCGGATGACCACATGAAGATCACTCTTTCGCATGTAATAGAAGAGACAAGAGACAGCCCCATAATGATGGAATTCTAGAATCATGTAAAAGGTGGGATGTGCCAGAACCCAGATTTATTAACATGCTCAGATATAAAAAGGTTACTGAATTACTTTAGGACATCTCTTTGAAGTTCATGTTTGAAGAACCACATAACTTTTTAGTCCTTTGGTTATACTCACAAAATTTCTCAATATCAGCTAAGGTTATATCAAAGTATGCCTTTGATCCAAATTTCGTTCTTTAATTCTATTTTTCCAAAAGCACCATCCTGAAAGGAACTGTCAAGATCATGAAAGTACTTTGGACTATCATAAAAGAGCTTTGGACATCCATTTCTGGGCGAGAAATTAGAAAACTCATGCTTGTCAAAAGCTGGTTGTGTGTACAAATATAAAGTGATTCCAAGATTCAAATTCTAGTTGTACCACTTTGGAAAAATGATTTATCCCCCAGGATAATTTCTCTCATCTATGGAATGGGGTTGAGAGCAGATAGCTCATAAGAGTCTTGAGATTAAAAACATAAAAATCTAAAATACAAGTCCTTTGTAAAATGCTACTGAAGTGTGAGGGAGTAAGAGGTTACCAAAAACTTCTAGCAGCAGCTGGTCCATCCCAGAAGTAATTCTCCCTTCTATTAACAGCTTCAAGTTGAGGGTGGTAAGTGCTGAATAATCTAACAAATCCACATATTTCATTTTTTTGAAAAATATAAAATCCCTTGAAGGTTAATACATTAGCCTTTCATCAGTTATTAATATCTTGATGTAAAGTTTGCATGTATTTAAGTGGGAGTTTGAACCATTGACCAAAAAAAGGAAGTTTTCTTCCTAGACACTGATGGGAGGAAACCCTGCAAGGTAGGAAAAGAAGTTTCAAAGAGGAACATCTGTGCTTCACACAATGTGGCTCAGGTCAGCCCTAAGCCCACCTGGGACGGACGTACATTCTTAGTCAAAGTTGCTGATTAAAACTGTTCATATGTTTTATAAATAACTTATTTAGGCCTACTATGTGACAAGTAGGATTCTGACTCTGAAGACACAGCAGTGAATTTTAAAGAATAACTTTCTGGGGCACCTGGGTAGCTCAGTCAGTTAAGTATCTGACTCTTGGTTTTGACTCAGGTCATGTTCTCTGTCATGAGATCTAGCCATTGGTTGTGTCAGGCTCTGTATTCAGTGTAGAATCTCCCTCCCCTCACTTGCTCACTCCCTCTAAAATAAATAAATCTTTAAAAAATAAAGAAACAATAACTTACCAAAAGAAGGTAAAATTAGGATTTTCATATATAGATATAAAATGAGCATATATTAAGGATTTTATTTAACTCATTAATGAAGAGCCAAGCAGATGTTAAACAAGTTCAAATGTAGAGCCTAAGAACAGGCACATTTAGCAATCAAATAT
The DNA here is from genome assembly GCF_002288905.1 of Enhydra lutris kenyoni. NCBI lineage: Eukaryota > Metazoa > Chordata > Mammalia > Carnivora > Mustelidae > Enhydra > Enhydra lutris. Next base: position 34,322,558 of record NW_019154089.1, on the reverse strand, counting down.
AAATGAATCCGTAAATGGATGCAAAAGGTCTTCTCCCATAATAGGGAGGAAATCAGAACAAAAATGCTCATTCTCATGGGCTTACATTTTAGTGGAGGTATCAAGTAATAAAGTAACTATATATTATGAATAATATGTTTAATTGTGTGGATGGTGGGAAGCATAAATGTTGATTGGCTGGCCAGAGGAAATTCTGAAAGGATAAAGGAATTGCAGGAATACATGAACATTCTGTAAATTCAAGAGACTAGACTCCAATTCCAGTAAACTAAGTTCCTTTCAGCTCAAATATTTTATGCCTATAATTTCATCCTGGTGTTGTGAAATCTATCTTGGAATATTTTATCATAAAATTCAAATCTTCCAAATCAACAGATTTAAGAATAGGGACTGCTGAACCTCAGGTAAAGGAGTAGTGAATGACAAATGCTATGGTACATGCTCACAACATAGTTGTGAGCATTGGAAGAAATCTCAGAGCCAAAAACTAGGCCAGGGCAATTACTATTCACACAATCCATCTATCATAACAGACTCTCTTGTGCCTGATTGTTATTTTGTCTTCTCTGTTTATTCAGTTAACCTTAATGTCATTTATTCACTCACACATATATTCCTTCCATCAGTACAAAAGAGAACTTAAGAGTTAATGGTTTAACTTATAGCAGTGACCCCACCCTTAGGTTGTTCACTGATTGGAGGGGATGACTACACAAATACACGTGTATGGTCACATGACTCATAAGGACACGTGACACACTACACAGACAGCAAGTATCAATAAAGTTCATGGCAGAAGGTGATTAGTAATAGGGCTTTTTAGGGATAGGTATACTTTGACAAGGTAGAGAATATAGGGACATTTAATCCATATGGAAAAATACACAAGCCCATGTTTCAAGTCTAAAATAACCATAGGTATCTGTTCTTTTGCCTACACAGACATTATTTTTATTCTGGTACAGAGCCATGATTTTGCTGTGGGGGAACCCACCCCCCACTCATGCTCAGGTGATACTATACTCTGGGCTCTAGGAATGACTCCTGCCTTGGCTTGGCTAATCAAAACTGGGGGTCTTCCCTGGGGCATCTTAGCTCAATTTCAAAAGGATGTCACTTTCCAGCTATTAGGAATGAAAAACAATCTTTTCTATAAAGATTGCTAGGCTCTTGTAGGGCATAAACTTAGAGACATGGAGAATGGTAAACCTAGTGAGAATTGGCCTGAAGATAAAACCAACACAGAGAAAATCACAGAGAGTGATTCTCTAGTGATCAGAACTTGGATCCAGCCATGCCTGAAACTAACTAGACTTACTCCCTAACCATCTCAGTCACTGTATCGAGCCAAGAAATTCCCTTTTTGTTCCAACCAATCTTACTTAGGTTTCTATTACATAAAACTGAGCTATTATTTAATAATACATGCCAATAAGACATGAACAAGCTAATAATGGATCCTTTGTTCCAGGATTATATAGACCAGTGTGAAATAAGATTGAAAAGTAATTTGGGGTAGGAATGCTTGCATACAAGACCAAGGGACAGAATTTTATCCTAGAACAGCTACTCTCAAGCAGTAGCGTGTATCAAAGTCTTCTGGAGAGCTTGTTAAAATACGCATGGTTGAATTCCATCTGCAGTGTTTGATACCAGATCCAAACGCATCCAGTCTGTGGTCTGGACAGAGATCTATGGTATAAAGTAGCTTGAAAGAGGAGTAAAAAACAATGTAATTTCCTTTCTTGATCACACTGATTAAAATACATAGTGATTAAGACAGTTGGTAGTAGAAGTTGAATTCGGCAGGTCTGAATAACAAGGAAAAACCACAGTGATCCCAACGAGCTATAAGCGAGCTTAAAAGTTAGATTGCAGCCATCAAAAGAAATGAAATCTTGCCATTTGCGACGATGTGGATGGAACTAGAGAGAATCATGCTTAGCAAAATAAGTCAATCGAAGAAAGACAACTATCATATGATCTCCCTGATATGAGGAAGTGGAGATGCAACATGGGGGGGTTAAGGGGGTAGGAGAAGAATAAATGAACCAGATGGGATTGGGAGGGAGACAAACCATAAGTGACTCTTAATCTCACAAAACAAACTGAAGGTTGCTGGGGGGAGGGGGATTGGGAGAGGGGGTGGGGTTATGGACATTGGGGAGGGTATGTGCTATGGTGAGTGCTGCGAAGTGTGTAAACCTGGCGATTCACAGACCTGTACCCCTGGGGATAAAAATATATTATATGTTTATAAAAAATAAAACATTAAAAAAAAAAGTTAGATTGCAGCCCCTCCTGGGGCAAAAGAAGAAAATATTGTAAATTTTCCCTGTCTCAGCTCTAATTTTCCACTGTGAATACTTTATTCTTAAGTATGTTCCCCACCAAATGGGATTAAAAATGGTCACCAGCATAGCCAGGCTCACATCTTCACACATTAGCAACCATAATAAAATGTTGTCTTTTCTAACCACTTCAAACCAAAGTCCAAATAACACATCTCATTGGTCTGGCTTAGGCCACATTCCCATCCTCCAAGCCATCGCTGTGTTCGGGGAATGGAACAAACCCATTGACCAGGATATCCATCCATCCACCTCATCCACCCACCTACCCATCCACCCATCAATCCTTGAAATTGAGAATGAAAGGTACCCTTACTTGAGCCACATATACTGAGACTGAGGAGAAGCATAGTTTTTAGTCAAGGCAGGACTATAGTGTCCACTTTAATGCATGGCACAGATTGTCTGCCAGTGAATTTGCCCTCCTCCAGGAAGCCATCCTCAGGCCATGCTAAAGAGAGGTCCCTTATGCAGTCATGTTTTATACCACCTCAAAATAACATTTAGAGGATATTTCTGGAAAATCTACCATAGGACCGTGTTAAAACTATTTGCCAATGTATATGGCAGAGAGATCACTGAAAATATAAATTCTGAGATCCTGGTGAGAAGGGAGAGAAAGGAAGCAGGATAGAGGAGGAAGAAGAGGGAAACAAGAAAGGATTAGGGGAAAGTCCAGCTTTGGGTCACACTGGGTTAGCAGGGGTTTGTCTAATGTTCTCAACTCACAATGCCTATGACACAAGTGAGAATATACATTTTGTGAGTCTTCCTGGGTACTTTATTTCCCCAGACCTCAGAGTGTGACAAACCTAGTGTTCCTGTGATATTTGACTTCTTCCTTTTAAGGCAGAGAAACTGAGGGAAGCAAAAATACTGGTATTATCTTACTTAGACTAGGAATTGGAGCAAGGATATGGCCAGCATTCTGACATCAATGCTATTTTCTCTCTTTTAATCCAAGGGGCTAGGACTATTGCTCTCTAGTCAGGGTACATAGAGTTCACTGAGTGACAATGTCAATAAAGGGACATTCATTCCTGTCTCATCTCTAATTCCCTTTTCCTTCTCACTTCCAAAATTGGTTCATACTGGAAAAATAAAAAAAGAAAGAAAACAAGCTAAACTTTGTATTTCCATCCTGCCAAAGTTTACCTCTCTTTCACTTATATTTTGAAAATAACTATCCTAATCTCTTTAAAAAAAAAAATGAAAACAGAAAATTGATTTGTGTTGCTGCCTTGGATTCCTGAGATAGCACAAGCCAGACACAGCCGAAGTCCACTGCTATTTTGATGCCAGTCCGTAGGCGGCAAATTACTCAAGGACACAAGAGTGACTAAGACTGTTTTCTGTTTGATGTTGATGGAGCAAGTCAATCCAGTGGTTAAAAAAAAAAAAAAGTCACTGAAACTGATGAAAACACTAAGTGAGGACACAGCTCTTCCACATACTGACTCCTACTTCAGTTAATGAGGTCTGTACTGACAGGAAAAACTAATAGTGGCCAGAAGGAAAGTAGAGCAAAAAGCTATTTTCTAAGCATTAGCACAATATTGGATTTCTCCTTTCATGAAAATTTTATCTACCTAGACAACTCCTACTGATCCCTCAAAATCCTGCTCAAGCACCTCCCCTTCTTCTACTTTCCTTTGACTGGGTCCTACCAGACCTTGGGCCGGACTCCTTTCTAACATGGGTCACCTTGGTTAGAAAGGATTTATTTACATGGCTATTATCTTCAGTGAGCATTTAGTGACCCGCTGAACTGTTTTGTTTGCTTGCTTGTTTATTTGTTTGTTTTCCCAAGCACAGTGCCTGGCATGGAGTAGACCATTTCAAGGGTTGTGGGATAAGTGAATACATATCCTGAGAAATCATTTTGAAAACATGATTTTAGGAGATACAGGTTTCTGAGATCAAAGTGACAAGATTGCATTTTTCTAGGAGACATAAAACATACATTCATCCCAAAATCCTTAGCCACAAATTAGCAGTAATTCCTTTATCAGGATTCATGCAAGGACTATTAGAGATAATCCACTATATAAATGCTTCATTAGTTGCCAAACCTCATAAGACACAATCATTATTTGAAGTCACATGGTCTAAATTCCCAGTTGAGAAAACACCAAGCTACAGAGAAATCTAGGGTAAGGCTGGGACTTGCTGACACTTTGGTCAGTGTAATGATTATGGACTCTCAAGTCCCACCAACAAAAATGAATCTAGGTTTGGCCACTCAGTAGAAGTGTAACTTCAGATAAGTTATGTAGCCCACTCTCTGCCTTGGTTTTCTCATCTGAAAACTGGGGATAACAATAGTACTTTACTCACAGTTACTGTGGAAGATAAGTCAATGCACTTAAGTAGGAAGAGAGAGCTGTCATTGTGCTAAACTCTACCAGTTATATCCTGATGGTTTTAAGAGAGTTAAGAGGGCAATTCTATATCCTCCTTCTGCATTCCTACCGTCATGGTCTCACCATCCTGTATTTCTTTTTTATTTGTTTTTAAGATTTTATCTATTTGAGAAAGAAAGAGAGGGAGAAAGCATAAGCAGGGGGAGGGGCAAAAGGAGAAGCCTGATGTGGGGCTCAATCCCAGGACCCTGGGACCATGACCTGAGCCAAAGGCAGATTGAGTCATCCACACACCCATCACTTCCCTGTATTCCAAATCATGTCTTTGTCTTCAGGTGTCTCCAGGTTTCCCCTCAACACTGAAGGAAGCTTTTTCTGGTCACATAAAAGATGAGTTTGTTCTTGTAACCTTTGATGGACCCTTGGTCCTAGATTCAAGTCCACATTCTTTGATTTGGCACACACAACACTTAGGAATCCCTCCCTCCACTGCCCTCTGGTTACACTGAATGAACCATGTATAATTCCATCAACATGCCAAGCTATTGCTCAGCCTGGGGCCATTAATGCTGTTCCCACTACTGAGAAGATCCTTTGTCTTTTGCTAAATGAATTCCGTCTTGTCCTTATCAGGTCTCAGATTAAACAGCGCTTTCTTTGCTGATCCTCCTAACCTATATAACCCTAAATGCTTAAACCCCAGAGGGAGGATATGATATCCCATGTTAACTCTATTACTACAATAATATATGTAACAGGAACACTAATGCATGCCATGTGTCAGGTACTCATTCATTGAATTGCTATATACTTATCGTATATCTACCATATGCCAGGTACCAGATATAAGGGGATGGATAAAGGGAATGTGGTCTCTAGAATTTTACATATTTAACATTCCATGGGTTATCTCATTTAATTCTTACAATAATCCTGTAATCTACCTTGCTTCTAGATCACCACATTATGCTTGAATTTCATGCCACAGATCTGAACCCCATCACTGGAATTTAAGGTCCTTCAGAGGATAACCATATATTGTACTTCATTAATTCTTGACTCCTGAATACAGTGCCTGGAACATGGGTTCAAATTAATTGTTTACTAAATAGATATTACCTAGTCACTGCCATGACCATATACATCTGAGCTACCCTTATTGCTTTGGCACTGGGAAAATTCCATTTCACCTTTTCTGGGTAGAGACAGGAATCAGATTTTTCAAATGAGCTTTATGTAACACACAAACTTTAAAGAGAAAACATGTATTGAATGGTTGTATGCTCCAAATTCTGTGTTAAACAGGTTGTTTCTTCTACCACATGTATTGTCATAAAAATCTATGAGGTAGATATTAATAGGATTGACTTTTCAGTAATGAGAAGATGAAGGCTCAGAGAGTTGAAGAAATTTCCTCTAGTTATTAGCTGTTGAGCTAATAACTGAAGTGGCAAAGTTGAGAAGCAAACCCAGTTTTAGCAGACTGAATGTCTTAATTATTAATCATTGTACTACCTTTCTAGGAAAACAAGCAAAAACCCAAAACAAAATAATCCTAGGAATGGATGTGTTTCTACAACACAAATTCTTTATACGACAGTTTCCCACGCAGAAAAAATGTTCTCATGTGCTCCTCTGAAGGTCAAAATTGCATTTCAAGATACATATTGCAGAAGCCAAAAAAACAGCATTGAGGAATTCTATGACGTCACCCACAGAAAGTTTCTGACAAGTGTCAGATTCCACTCCATCTGTAGCACTCACAGTCAGAAGTGGATCCCCAAAACAGCCCAATATTCTTGCCAGCTGGAGTTCCTCTCTTTTAGCCTGTATTTACCTTCTCTCTGGAATCAGTCTTAACCTACTAGTCCCGTGTCTGTAATCCTTCCTTCTCCAAAATAGCTCTAAGTCTCCCCTCAGGTTTGGGGAGGGGGCTCATGGAAGTGTGCCAGCAGGGAATTAATAACTCAGGTCCTTGATACATGTGAAAACAGACAATGCAAGCACTGAGGTACACTGACATAATTTTGCTCAGGTTTAATTTAAGTGTTGTTTTGTTTTTTTGAAGATTTTATTTACTTATTTATTTGACAGAGAGAGAAAGATCACAAATAGGCAGAGAGGCAGGCAGAGAGAGAGGGGGAAGCAGGCTCCCCACTGAGCAGAGAGCCTGATGTGGGGCTCGATCCCAGGACCCTGAGATCATAACCTGAGCCGAAGGCAGAGGCTTAACCCACTGAGCCACCCAGGTGCCCCTAAGTAATTTTTTAAGACAAGACTTCTCCACTCAAATTGAGAATCCAAGACCTGCAGAAGCAAAGACATATCATACTTGAAAGAGCTCCAGTCCTGAGAAGAGAACCTTTAACTCCCTACTTGCAGTCCCTGGAAACTCCCAGAGACCACACTGCAATAAATACAGCCTACAAGAGACATGGGGTGCTGAATCCAAAGCTGGTGAGGTGTGGTCTCCAACAGCAGGGTTTTCCCAGAGCCTACTTGCCCCTGAGTGGCTCTACTGGAGCTGCAGACGCTGACCTTCCCCACCAGAACAACAGCAAAAAGGAACCCCTCAGTTTCCCAAGCAATCCTCCTGCCCTCTGCAGCTCTGTGCTCCACACTGCACACACGGCCCAGCTTTCTCCAGTTAATCAACTGAATGATGCATTTATTGCCTCGTTTTTCATTCTGTTGTAGAGATTATTACTTGAATAAGTCTTAGTGAATCGGAAATGAACAGAAAAGAATCACTTAACAGCTTATTAGGAAGACATGTTTTCCTTACACAGATCTAAAATCTTCATATAACACGAGTAAACTAAATTCTTGTTGTTTATGCCAAAGAAGAGAAAGGCGGCATATATACACATAAAACCAAAAGCTGTTCTCTTAGGGATTCTTGCCCTGCACACTTCTTTGGGAAGAGGATGCCTATCCCAAAAGAACAGAAGAGGCTCATGTGAGTCACCCTCAGTCAGCAGGTGCCTCAACCCCCAGCCATTAGCTGGTGTGAACCTGACCACGGAGATACAGCAGTGGCACGTGACATTTTTGTCTTTCTCTGTTTATCCTCCATTGTCCCAGAAATGCAATGTCAGATCTTCATAATGCCTGGTGAGAGAGCTGGGTATTATCCCTACTTAATCAACTCATTTGATTCAACCAAGGTCTTATGATTAATTTAATTCTGAAAAGGAACTTGAATACATATTTTTTGGATACTTAGGCCGACTCTTTTGTGACATTCAGAAATTCTTCAATTGGAAGGAAGAGAAACCTGACAGAATTTAACTGATAAGGATTTCATGAGTCCACATAACTGGAAATTGACATGGGGGCAGGCTATTGGAGCCCTTGAGTGAGCACACTGGAGGAAGGGTAAAGGTAAAGAAGATAAGAAAGCAGGACAGACGGGGAAAGGCAAGAGGAAGAGGGAGGGAGGAGAGGGAGAAATAAGAAGAGAGGAGAAAAGAAAATTAAGGAGAGGAGAAAGAGGAGAGAAAGGGACGGGGGTGGGTGGGGTTGTGGGGGAGGAGAGAGTTTGCTGCTATCAACTGAGCAAAATCACACCTGAAAGAGGCATTAGACATATTTTAGAAACACAAGAGATGTGCTGTTTGGAATACAGTGCCCCATTAGTGCAACAGTAAACACAGGCAGGAGGAGCACAGCGCCTGGCAGGTCTGCCAAGAGAAAGGTCAGGAAGAACTTCAGCAGGTCAGAGGACAAGAAAGAACCCTGCCTCCCTGAATCAGCTTGGGAAAGGCACCCTTCTTGCAAGGGCTGGGCTTGCCCAGATGCTCCAGTCAAGAGTAAACAGAAAAACAACATTTAGTCTACACATCAAGAGAAATGAACTCATGACTGACTTTTCTACCCTACTGGAGTAATAAGAACTCCTGCCTTTTTAAGTTAGATGAGAAAACATTAGCAGGTTTGCTCATGGAGAACCATCCTGACTGGCACCAAGGCAAAAAAACAAAAACAAAAACAAAAACAAAACAAAAAACAACACACACACACAGCTGGAAGGATCATCTGGAAAGCCTAGAAGCTTCTGAGGCCCACCCCTCACATTTGCCATCTGCTCAGCGCTTGGAAGCGCACTGGAAAGAGACCACACACACTGGGGCCCCAGGCAGGTTGCGAATAAAATCCACCTCTGAAACATCCCAAAGATACTTTTCTTCACCTCTCACTTATTTGAAAAAAAGAAGAAAAAAGTTAGTTGCAAACTAAATTAACACATAGGAAGGACAATCAGAGACTAATGAGGGATAACATATGCCTATCTCCTGGAATTCAACAACCAGAGAGTTTGCCATGTTTTTGGAATTTCTACTTGGGAAAAAAAAGTTTTTAAATTCACTGCCTTCCCGGGGTGCCTGAATGACTCAGCGAACTGAGAGTCTGACTCTTGGTTTCAGCTCAGGTCATGAGCTCATGGGTTGTGGGATGGAACCCTGCTTCCAATCTGTGCTCAAGTGTGGAATCAGCTTGAAGATTCTCTCCCTCTGCCTTTCCCCTCCTTCACATGTGTACTTACATTCGTTCTCTAAAATAAATAAAACTTAAGAAAAGATCCACTGCCCTGCCCTCCTTTGTGTCCTGTCCCATTCTCTCCCTCCGGCCAAGAAACCACTAACCTGAAGTAGATGCATAGCTCTCCCACCCATATTCTTAGGTTCATATATGGGCACAGCCTTAAAGAACAGATATTCAATATAATATTGTGTGTTTATTTTTTAAAATTTTCATATGGTCCCTTCATTTTACCATTTGCTTTTTCAATGCAACAGACTAGAGTTTTATCTATGTTGACACCTGTGGACCTAGTTCATTTATTACAAAGGCCACATAGAACTTCTTTGCATGAAGTTAGCATAATATGTTAAATGCTCATTGACTGGTGAATGGATTAAGTTGTTAAGTTGTTAATGGATTAAGTTTTTACCATGAAAACAATGATACAATGGACATTCTCTGACAGGTCCCCTTATGCAGTGTGCTAGTTTTTCTAGGATATACACTCAAGAGTCTGATAGCTAAGGTGTAGGCTATGCGCATTTTTATCTTCACTGGATCTTTCCAAATTGTTCAAAGTGCATGAGACATCAATTTCCCTGAGCTGCACCAAAATGCTCACTCTTCTTGATGGAGGAGATAATGCTGCAACTAGTATTATCTCCTTACCAGAAACATAATGATTTTTCTACAGGAGGTCCAAGGAAGTTATCAGTCGGCTTCAAAATGGCACAGATATGGTGGGGGAAACTACAGAGACCTACATTTTGCTACTATCCCCTCCCTGGTGTGCCATCAGGCAAAGTCATTGCTCTAAGTCTCTTTCTGCCGCATGTACCATGGGGTAGGACTGCTACCACCTGCTCGAGTTACAGCTTAAGACTGAAGGAAAGGACACAGAAGTTGCACTATAGCACTGTGTCAGACACCTGTGGAGCTCTCGGTGTTCTCTCTTTCAAAGTATTGACCTCCCCAAGTGCTTTTGGGACGATCCAGGCAAATCAAGAATGAACTCGTTGCAAGAAGCTGATGACAAAGATACTTGGCCAACCTTTTCCCCTTGGCATAGGGGTTCCACCAAAGGGCAAGGAAAATGCCATGGGTGCAAGAGCTTGGTTGGCATCGAAAGGAAGTAACTCCTATGTCCTGCTTATTCCATCCTCTAGGCCTCAGTGGGGGCTCTTTCATCTTTCTGCTCTTTGTTTTAAAAGAGATCAAACACACACACACACACACACACATATCACATGCACTTTAAAAAAGAAAAATTCCCCAAGGGAACCCAAGAGTGGCAAAGAAAACTGAAAGGCAAACCTACTCCTTTGCATTTAGCCTCCAGGGGGCCATGGATTGTCCTTCACAGACCTGGCAAGAGGTCCTGAACACCCCCAATGGCAGCACAGTTCTCTCTAGGCCACAGGAATTAAAAAACAACAACAACAAAACACAAACAAACAAACAAAAAACAATTAAAAGCCTCTCACTCTCGGATGTTAGCAGAGGATGCCAGCACTTAGAACATGAGTGGGAGGGAGCCCAAGAAACAGAGAGAGGTGCTAAGAGAGTGAAAGCAAGCAGGGTGGTAGCAACTGGGGGCAGGAGAAGGCTGAACACCTCTGCTGACTCAATAGGGCAGCCTTCAGGAGACTGCTTTTCCCCTGAAAAAGTGACTAATGGATCACCTGCACCGATAATGCATCCTTCCCGTTATTTCACCAGAAAGAAAAGCACGTTAAGTAGATGCCCAGAAGTGCAGCTGCCTAGGAGTCCTGAACAGGAGACAAAAATAGAGGCCAGTTTGTTTGGTCATTAATAAACCTACTGGAGGAATTGAATCCAGGCATGTTCACATTTGGAACAAGCGAATGATCCGGTGAGTCACTGAGTCTAATAGGGTTGACATTCCTTCCTGTCTAATACAGATGAATTTAACTATGAGTAAAGATCCTGATGGGAAAGGTCAAAATAAGCATTTCAGGTACGTGCCCTTATCGCCATCTCTCATCCTTCTGAGCCAAGCAAGATGAAATCCTTGGAGCCTAAAATTGTAAGACCAATTAGCAGGATGGATGGGAAGACATTAAGAGAGAAATGTTCTCTAGTTCAGTAAAATCTCATTAATTCAAATCCCATTTGATAAGTTGAGCATAGTCTAGAATGGAATTTCCAATACAGTACAGCTGTGAAGAACATTGACTCCACTGATGACCGGTCTACCGGTCTACCCCTAAACCTCAGTCTTCTCACATAGACAATGGGGCTTATAACTCTACCTCCATAATTACTATGCTGGTGTGGCAATTTTTTTTTAAGTTTCATTTTTTTTAAAGATTTTATTTATTAATTTGACAGAGATCAGAAGTAGGCAGAGAGGCAGGCAGAGAGAGAGGGGGAGGAAGCAGACTCCCCACGGAGCAGAGAGCCCGACGAGGGGCTTGATCCCAGGATCTTGGGATCATGACCTGAGCCGAAGGCAGAGGCTTTAACCCACTGAGCCACCCAGGTGCCCCATTGGTGTAGTAATTAAAAGGAACAGGGACTTCTAGGGGCTTAGCACAGTTACTGAAACTTAGCTAGTGTTCAATAAATTGAAGCTATTGTTTTTAATCAATAATAGTCATTGGTGTAACTCAAGTCATAGAACTATAGAAATTCTGAGCTCTAATTTTCCTTAGCAATTGTGTGCATAGCACTTTTCCCAGAAAATGAAAGGAGCCCAGAAAGGCTTGGCAATGTGCCTGAGGTCACACAGCCAAGCCATTTGCTGCCTCATGTCTTCCAGGGAAACTGGTCTAGGCATCTGTGCCACCAATGAGTCACAGGTATTAGCTAGTGCTTTAGGGTCCAAAGGGAATTGGCCTTAGAAGGGACTTTAGGTCTTCAGTATATCAAAGTCACCTAGAATTTGATGGACAAGTGCTTGTTAAGTAGCCAGTTCAAGGTATTTCAGTGCTTAAATAATGTTATAAAATAATGTTATAAAAAATAAATGTTATAAAATAGCAGGAACCCCCTACACAGACTCCCAGCAAACAAAGCAAGACACACAACTCATTCATACTTGCGGTTACATGGAACCATGTTTTCTTTTACAAGTGCTGTATAGTGGTAGGTGGCTTTTTCTCAATAAAAGCAACTATATATTAAAAATAAATAAAAGGAAGCTACTTTTGCAGAAGGCAAAAGGTAGGAGGGAAGAGAGAGGAAAACAGAGAATAGACAGAAGGAAAGAGGGTTGGCTATCCACAGGAGAGGGCTGTGTAAAGACTAGCATTTTAACAGCCACCAGCAGCTCCAGGTCTGGAATGATCAAGCTAAGCACAAAACTGATGAGATTATTGTTTTGGCCTGTGGAGCAGGGCTTCTTCTCATACTCTACATCCGTGTAAGGTAGTTATATTTCAAAATATAAAGTATTAGATTGACTTTGCTTTTATTTCTTTTTTTTTTTTTAAGATTTATTTATTTGAAAGACAGAGATCACAAGTGGGCAGAGAGGCAGGCAGAGAGAGAAAAGGGGAAGCAGGCTCCCTGCCAAGCAGAGAGCCCGATGTGGGGCTCGATCGCCCCGATCCCAGGACCCTGGGATCATGACCTGAGCCAAAGGCAGAGGCTTTAACCCACTGAGCCACCCAGGTGCCCCGACTTTGCTTTTCAACTAAAATACCTTTTGCTTGACAGACCTAAAATATCTATTTGCTTTGAGTTTTTCACTCATTGTATCTGATGACACCAGACAAATCAATGACTGTGTTTTTCCCCCAATAATGTAGTTCTTGAGTGTGTTCAGTGCATATGCACACCATGTACAAATGGCGTAGAGATTTTAACTTAATTCAAAAGCACATTTCTTAATTTATGGTCATTTCTACTTTAAAAATACTACTCTTTATTTTCTTCCTTACTTACAGGGGATCTAAAACTATTTGTTCATATTTAATATGACTCCTGAAAAGCCATGTGTGTTGTCCTGAAGATGGATTCAGACTAATACATTATTATTTTTTTTAAATCCATCTTTTAAGCCACCTGAACGGCTTAGTCGTTTGCGCATCCAACTCTTGATTTCAGCTCAGGTCATGATCTCAGGGTCATGAGACTGAGCCCTGTAATGGACTCTATGCTCTGCAGGGAGTCTGCTTAAGTTTCTCTCTCCCTCTTTCTCTTCACACACTTGCACACACTTGCATGCACTCTCTCTCTAAAATAAATAAATCTTTAAAAATAAATCCTTCTTTCAGTATATTCTCCAACTGTTCCCCTCCACCCCAAAAAAACACCAACCAAAAACCAGCATCACACTCATGCCATGTTCCCAGTCCTGACAGCCACACATTGCACACTTGGGCTCCAGTTTCACTTGAGCTGCACGTTGACTGCCAGCCTCTGACAATCCGTGCCAGCAATCCTCTCTTCTATCAGGGCTGCTTGTGGCCCAGAAAAAAAAGGGAAAACAAATGCAGCTAATGAGCTGGAAAAATAACATATTTGTAAGGATCAGCATAGAGACTCGCTATTTCCTATTTTCAGGAAATGAGAAAAAAAAAAAAAAAAAAAAAAAAAGGAGCTCCCCTACCCACACCCAAGCATCACACCATGGACAGCAACACAAGCTAGCAGTTAATTGTTAACTGGGCCCCCTACCTACTCGCCCATCATCATAGGACCAGGAGACGCTATGTTATAGGGTCACAGCATCTGTTTAAAGACCTAGCAGAACCTGCCATGTGGGTGGTTCAGACTTGAAGTTGCTCTATCTTAGGAGCCACAAGTGAGTGGGGGTGAAAAGTCATGATGCAGAGAGTGTAGGGTGGCCTTGTTCTGTCAGCCACTGGCTGTGTGCCTCCTGTCACACAGACCTCACAGGCCTGTGGGCCTTCCAGTTACCCTTTTCCCATGGATTAAATGGGTAGTTTGAATTCAATATTGTCTGTTAAAAGAAGTATATCCAAAGAGGTGGCCAGCACACCTGGATTAATGGGCTGGCAGTGAGAGTGAGGTCGGTGCAGGCTGAAAGTAAGTAAAAATCCCCAGCCTGATATTTTGACAGTTTCTGACTTACAGGGTAACACTCCAGACCAGAACAACCAATAGATGGTGACCAGAGTAAACCTCAGTTGTTTTTACTTGCCCACCATCTTAATTTCCTAGGGCTGCTATCACACAGGTCATAAACTGGTGGCTTAAAACAATAGAATCTTATTCCTTCACAGTTCTAGAGGATACAGTCTTTCTAAAAATAAAAAGATCAAGATGTCAGCAGGTTTGGTTCCTTTTGGAGGCTCTGAGGTGGGAATTTGTTCCATGTCTCTCCCACCTTACAGCGAACCCTGGCCATCCTTGGCTTATGGAGGCATCACTCTAGTTTATGCCTCTGTCTTCATATTTTCTTCTGTGTAGGTCTTCTCTACTCTTCTAAGGGCACCAATTATTGGGTTTAGAGCCCACCCTAACCCAGAGTGAACTCATTTTGAGATTAATTAGGTCTAGAGACATCCTTTTACTAAATACTATCACATTCACAAGTTCTAAGTAGACAAATCTTTTGGGGGGGGGTCATCATTTAACGCATTAGGTCTAGCATCTATTCTGAGTGATAATAAGACCTAAATTGTGCTTTAGAGAGCCTCCATTTCTCCATTCCCAACCCATAGAACTTGGTCGGGCTTACCTGGACTCCAGAGGAGAATCTGTGGCACAAGTCAAATTAATCAATAGCCCAGCCCTACAGCTTCCCTGCCTGGATCAGACTGCAACCCTGCTGTCCTGTTAGATTTAGTCCTGGGTCTCTTAAGACGTTATGGAGATAAAACCTTCTCCCCGAGTTAATGGGAAGGTTAGAGGAAAAGCATGTCTGACTCAGGATAAAGAGAGCAGAGAGTTCCTGGACTCACCTGTGCGCAAAGGCACCCTCAGATTTCATTCACAGTTACATGATGTACTTAAGACCCCTTTTTGGCTTCATTCACTTCATTGGCAGGGGGTAGGAAGTGGAGGAATGGGAGAGAGTGTCCTTTAATTTTCATATAATTTAAAAAAAAACCATAATGCATTACCATTCATTCAACAGTTATTTGAATGCCAGTTATGAGCTATGCATGGTACTAGTCACTGGGGATAAAGTGATAATAATGAAAGACCTTGTCCCTGCCTTCAGCAGTTCATGGTCTCATGAGGATTGTTGAGCAGTTGTGTTGGGATTTCTGAAATGGGTAGGAGGAAAGCTTCAGGAGGATCTAGAGCTCAATCCCATCTCTTCACAGAGGCACAGAATATAAGAGTAAAATGCATAAGCCAGAGTTGTCTGAGAGCCTTTTCACTAGTTTGCTAACTTGCAAAGCAATGTCATCACTCCCAAAGCTGAGGGATACAGATATGGAAATGAAGATAGACAGTGAAGATGGATTACAGACTGGCTGGCCATGTACAGCCAGGAAGGAGCCTGCCCTCTCTCCAGGATATTTTTAGTTTCCTATTCTTAGAGATGATCACAGCACCCTGATCTGCTCAGTACTTCCAGATGAGGAAAGACCAGAGGTAACAGTAAAATGCAAGCTTCTGAAGTCAGGGATGCCACAAAGGGACTAGGCGTCCAAAGAGAAAATCTAGTGACAGCTCTACCACACAGTGATCTTTCTAGGCAAAGAGAATAGTAAGCTGGTTAAAGGTCCATTGGCAAATGGTTATGGTTTATAATTGTGTAGCATATTTAAAACACTAGCATCTATTTCCAGTTGGATTACAAATCCCTAGAGGATAGGAAACCTAGGGGACCTTTTCTTTCATTTGGGTACTCAGTATTTATACTTTTTTTTCTATGAGGGAATCTCATATTTCATATAACCTAACCTGAGGCCCTCCATAGGGGTGAAAAGACCAGGTAATGCCTATCTTATCTTCTTTCATGGTCAGGGTGTGGGTACAAAGCTCTGCCAACAAAAGGGTGTGGGTATAAGGCTCTGTCAACAAAAGGGTATGGGTATAAGGCTCTGTCAACAAAAGGGTGTGGGTATAAGGCTCTGTCAACAAAGCCTATCAGCACCAGATACTGAGCTATATACACCAGTAATGGGAGAAGCAGGGACTTTTCTGCTGTGGCTGGAATGTGATGGTTGGTCACTGTGTTTGTGGGGGCAATATGCAAGGTTGCAGCTTTCAACAGTAGTACAAACGGAGGAGGCATCTCATGCCCAGTGACAACGTCATCTTAGCCAATCGAGCTATATGATTTTTAGATGATGTCCCTTGCTGCACAGTTTCTGAGCCTACTTCTTCCATCCTCTTAGAGACTTCTATCTTCCAAATTCCTTTTCTGTTTAAAGAGGGTTTGGTTTCTGCCTTTTGCAACTAAGAGCTCTTTCTTGATCTTACTCATCTAACCCCAAAAAAGGAGGTATTCGATAAATAGTTTATTTGAATCTATTATCCTCTCTAACACCCCCCTATGTTAAATTCACCAGGCGTGATAATTTCTCCCCTCCCCTCAACTGGTGGGAAAGGAGTCCTAGAGAAGTTAAATGACTTACAAAGTCACATGGCCAAGAGCACCTGGGTGTCACAGTTGGTTACGTGATCAACAATTGGTTTCTGTTCGGGTAGTGATTTTGGGGTCCTGGGATAAAGCCCCACGACAGGCTCTGTGCTCAGCATGGAAACTGCTTGGGACTCTTTTACCCTCCCTCTGCTCCTCCCCCGACTCGTGTGTGCGCGCGTGCTCTCTCTCTCTCTCTCCCTCTCAAATAATAAAACCTTAAAAAAAAAAAAAAAAAAAAAGTCACATGGCCAGCATTGAGCAGTCTCTTTCCACACCATACCTGAGGCCATATATACTACTGCTTGTGCACACAACATACCATAATCATGGTCATTTCTAAACTAGATGTTCATTTCACTTTCAAAGTCACATGAGGTTAGACTAACCCTGCACTCCAGCTGGTAGTAACAGACTACAGACAGGCTGACCACAGTCTAGAAACAGAGCCCACAGTTCCTGGCACCTTCCTTATCATACACTCTACCCTCTTCACTCAAATTATATGCCTGGCTGCTGAACTGTACTGTTCTGTCTCCAGGGAACACAGAAAGCAAAGAAAATAAGAATCCACAGCTTACTGCTTCAGCACTGGAGAAGCCTTCTGGATCTAAAGAGTAAAAGCTCAAAACAAACAAACAACAACAAAAAACCAACTCCAGAAGCCAGGATTCTGGCTGACAGGAGGTACAGGTCAGGGGGAGGAGAGTATCAAAATTCCTTACCTTTGCTTCATCCTTATGTGCTAAACTCAAATATATATTTTTTTAAAATAAAGTTCAAATGAGCTCATGCAGAGTTTTTAATTTTTTTTTCAGTCAGTCTTATTTTTGGATTATAGAAGTATTATATGTTGTATAGCTAATTTGGAAAATAAAAATACAGTCAAGTGAAGGGGAAACAATGAGCACACCACTCAATTCCTCAACCCAAACAAATTCATTGTTGGAATGTGTATCTACTATTTTTAATTATCCTCAAGTCTTCAATTATAAAGTTCTCAATGAAGGTACATTTTGTTGATATACTTCAACCACTGCTTAACTCCCACAAAGCATAAAAACAGACAATGTGGAGTACTAGAATTCAAAAGCAGGCATCCACAGACCTTGAGTCCAAGAAGAAGAAGTACCCTGGCCACAGAAGAAACCCCAAGCCCTTCAGAGGAGGAGGAAGGCAAGAGACAAAGTTCCCCTCTCAGTCTTAAGGGATGACAGAGCCCTGCATCCTACTTGGCAGAGGCAGGGATGCAGTGATGTGGAATAAGTGCCCTAGAGCTTGGGATCCAAACAGACACTCCTCCCAGGAAGGAAATATGGAGGCAATGAGGCATGACACTGTTAAAAGAGTAACATTCTGGAGGTGGGAGAATAAATATAGCTGACTAGGCACACACCCCCATCCCCAAAGAAAGGATAATCCAAGATGAAACATTATGGGGAAGAGATAGGGGTATAAACTCGAATGCCTCCAGGAGGCAGAGAACCGGCAGCCAACCAAAGTAAAGGAATGACAGTAGCCCAGGTACAAGGAAAACATGGTATAGGGAGATTTAGCCAGAATTTTAAACACACAAAAACGTTCTTCATTTCAACAGAATATATGACCCCGAAAGATGCCACTTTGGCATATGGATTATTTTGAGCTGAAGGCACTCAAAACCTAGCAGACTCAAGAACAACTTTCACCTCTTCCTTAAGTACCTAAAAGAATTTAGATAGGGGACCTGGATCAGAGACAAGAGCTATTACCAGAGACAACTTTTATCTGAATGACTGATCTGTGTGGCAAGATAAGCATCTAACTACCCATCATCTGCTCTTTTTTTTTTTTTTAAGATTTTATTTATTTATTTATTTGACAGACAGAGATCACAAGTAGGCAGAGAGGCAGGCAGAGAGAGAGGAAGGGAAGCAGGCTCCCCGCTGAGCGGACAGCCCGATGCGAGGCTCGATCCCAGGACCCTGGAATCATGACCTAAGCTGAAGGCAGAGGCTTTAACCCACTGAGCCACCCAGGTGCCCTCATCTGCTCTTCTTATTGTCCCATGAATTACCCTTCTTCCCTTTGAAGCCTATGCCCTACCCCATTCTGTAGCTCAGGATGGCAGAAAAGCCTCAACTGCCCAAAATGTCCTTGGGTCTCCTGTTGTTATAGGGCCTCTGTATGTACAAATATCAATGTTTTTCTCCTGTTCATTGTCTTATGTCTATATATTTATTAGACCAGCTAAAGAACCAAAAAAGTAGAAGGGAAACTCTTCTCCCAGTATAGTCCAAACAAGAATTCAGTCTCACTTTTTGGCAACATGGAAGCCTTCTTCATTTAACTTCCATTTTCACACTTCTGAGACAGATACATTTCTTTACAGTGGGAAAGACAGCAGGTCAGAGTCAACGATAAATGAGAATGGACAACAAATCTTGATTTCAGGGAGACACCCAGAAGTGATGGAGCATCTAGGAGACTGGACAACTCCTATCCCATCTCAAGGGGTATGCCTCAGCTAATAATGAGGAATCAGAATACAGTATTGTCAGATGATCCAATTTTTTTAAGAAAAGCCAGAACTATAAATATTTATGTGCTTTCTACTGGCTTTTAAATTTGCTTCAAAGTTTATTTTTATATTAAATATATTAAGCAAATAAAACACACTCTGTGCTCCCATAGAACCCATGAACTGCCCATCTGTGGCTCCTGCCTCATGCTTTTCCAGATCTAATACCACAGTGATACAGCCACTTGAAACCCAATGGGATCCACAGCTGTGCCTTTCCTTCTCCTTTATACTATAGATCAATAAAGAGTGATTTCTAAAATTGGAAATTAAAAGAGACACTGACAACTTAAATCATAACCAAAGGACAAGGAAGGAACCTGAAACCAGATGCGTGAGGGAATCATTCTAGGAGCAGACATAAATATGCTATGATGTAGTGATAAAAAGAACAATTATTATTTAGAATTCTTTGATGCTTTCTAGTTTACATGGTATTTTCACATTCACTATGTTGTTGGACTAACAATAAATTCTAAAGGTAGTCTGGAAAAGATTATTAATAGCATAATAGGAGAGATGGAAGGGAGAGAATGAATATAAGTGGTGACTTAGACGTTACGTGACTTGCCAATATCATCATAAGTACTGGGAAGAATGACTAAGTGATGAACAAAATGGGGAAAATTTCATGATGACTAAGTATAGAAAACATAATTAAAACCAAAGGTTTTTTTTTTTTTCTTTCTTCCCTTTAAAACTACTAAGACAAAAGGACTAAATGTAGTAAGATACAAATGCTTGGTAGAGAATAGTGATAGGTGTTGTTTTTGGTTTTTGGTTTTTTTTCCTTGCAAAATTTACTCATGCTTTGAGGAATCAATACTGACATCTACATTTGTTTCATGGAGAGGATTCATGATTTTTCTCTGCAATTTTTAACTGTAAAGCAGAAAAGTACAAGATAATATTTTAGGTCACTATCAATAACATTTTCAAAGCAAGAACTATTCACCTAAAGAAAATAAAGTAATACAAAGAGTCTGGATGTTGGGTTCTAGAACCAGTATTACAGGTGACTTTGGCCAGGCAATAATCTTCCAAGCCTCAGGTGCTCCTTTTTTTTTTTTTTTTAACTGGGCATAATAATACCTGGACATGAAAAGGGAAATGGGCATTTATGAACTCTCTCTGCAAATTGCTTAGCATTCCACAGATATATATATAACATAAGGTAGCCTAACATAATTGAAAATCTATAAATATATGTAAGGTATTTTATATTCAATTTAGACCCCTTATTTTAGAATTCAAGGACCTTATATTATCTGGTCCAACCCTATCCAGCTGATCGAATCCCCACAATGTCTCACCCCAACAACACTTAGCCCTAGGCTCCTCCAGTTCCAGAACCAGGAGACCCACATTTGTCTGGGAACTTAGCCCACATGCAGAGCACTTTGCTGCCTTCCCCTCCCCCACGACTACCCCCCATCCCACATGCATTGTTGCCTCCAACCTTTTAGAAGTTCCGTTTGGACCATGCTTCTCCGTATCACTCAGATCTTGTTATGTATCTACCCAAATCCTTAATCTCAGCAAGACTCAAGTCTCCTAACAATGTCCCACTTCTAAAAAACAAGTATACTCCTGGAGTTAAGAATTAGACCAAATTTAGTTCAAAATCCAACTTCACAAGCTCAGCCTGTCTGACTCTATTTCTTTAACAAGAAAATTGGGACGCCAAGGCTTCCATCAGGGGTGTTGTTTTTTTTTTTTTTTTTACAGATAGATACAGAAAACGGAATGTAAAATACTTATTAGATCCTACCACAAAGAAACTATCCAATAAATAGAACTTATTACTTTTAATAATTTGTTATTGTTCTTAGTTTACTATATATGAAGATTTCTTGCTTTTGACATGGAGATTAGTTAAACTTTGATCACTCAAAGTTGTGCAATATTATCTAAAGTCAAGCGTTCATGCCCTGTCATCATCACAATTACTACATCACAAGCTTCTTGAGGGCAAGAATCTTTGATACAACATTTATGGAGCGTCCTCTCTCTGCTTACACTTCTCACACCTGGGCCTCTCAGGAAAGCTGACTTCTTTTATTCTCATGGAGCTTACATTCTGAGGAGAGGCAGCTGATCAACAGCTAAAAAAATTAAAAAGCAGCTTATAGCACATAGTATAAATGAAATAACCAGGTAATAGGATAGAGATACCCTGGGTGGGAAAGACAGGGAGTTGCATTTGATACGGAGGGCAAGGAAGGCTCTTTGAAGACACAAAAACGGACACAAGAGGAGGAGCCAGCCAGGCACAGATCTGAGGGGGAAAGCAGCACAGGCAAAGCAAGAACAAGTTCAAACATTGAAGGAACTTGTTCTGTGTCTTTGAAAAACAGCAGGGGAATGGGGAAGCTGAATGAGGAGGAAGCATTATACAAAGTGATGTTGAAGGGGTGGCAGCCTCCAGCTCTCACAGGGCTATAAGCAGAGATGGGCTCTAAGCATGTGCCTCTGATTTCACCATCAAGTCATACTTCATATCCTAGGAGTTGACCTCTAAGAGGTCATTTTCTATTTCCATTTTTGTTTGTCACATGCTTTCATCCAGGTCATTCTTGCCTTAGCACCTTGTGAGAAAACACCCGAACACATGTCACTCCCAGATTCCCAATTCCCCAGTGCCCAGTCATCTCCAGAAGAGAAAGATCAGGTGAGGAACCTTTGACCCAATTCAAAGTCCTCTCCTTCCAGCCATCAGAGTTGTACTCTGTGTGACAGCCCAGGGAGAATTGCTTCAGCCCATATTCTACTGCTCTCTGGCATTTGGGAAGTTGGCTCCGTTGCCTGAGGGAGACATTTTAGGAGAGGTTTCCATAGAAACTCAAACTTTCTCTCCAGCTGCTCATGTAGTTTATCCCTTTATTTTTACATACACATTATTTTTCTTTCTTCAGCTTTTGGGCTCTTGATTCTTTGCGTACCAAAGAAATAGTACCAAATCTCTAGGAAAATAAGCTCTCTCATTTTTCATTCAACAATTTCTCCTAATTGTGCTTCCGTAGCTGATGAAGAGAGGTTTAGAAATTTTACTGCCATAATTAACCATTTCAGATTAATATTTACTCTGTCAGACTCCTTAGATGGCTAGCCCTTCATCACTACTTTACCACTGAAAGCATGAAAGCACTGCCCTTACGGGGGGTTGGGGAGGGGGGAAGTCTTACTAAACCATTGTCCAGCCTCAGTTTCCTTCCCTGGCCTCTGGCTCAGGACACCAACCTCCTCCCTGGCTCACTACTGTTCCAAATCTACAAACACCGGCACTTTCTTATTCACACAGGCTTAGGTCTTGCCCAGTGAGGTGCCATTTCTTTGTACTCAAGACAACAAATGTCAGCTAGTATTTCATACACATTCTTAATTTATTTTAAATAGTACTTAACCAAAGTAGAGACTTGAAATCCCAAGACCAGGGTATATTCAGCTCCATTTTCTTCACAATTTTTTAATTATAATAAATTTATTATTTTGACAATTGTACACTTAGTATCTTTCTCCATTAAAATGTAAATTCCTTGAGGAATTATATCTTAATGTCTACATCCATAACCTCTAGCACAGTGTTTTCTGAAGAATGAAAAGAAAAATCAGGGAAGTATTTATATTTAAACCCAATAAAGATTCAAGTAGCTAAATAAATTCTGCTTTGTGCATTTATAGGAATGAAGTTTATTTTTTCCAAGGAAACATTACATGTCACCTGTTGTGAAATAACTGGGAAAAATAAATCTGTTTTGGTTTTAGTGAAGCCATCATTTGATATGCTACAGATCAAAGCCAAGGCTAAGTGCTTTCAAGAGCTGCACACAGTGGTTTCGTGTGGGAATAATGTGCTTCCCCACCTCCTCTGGGTACAGCTGCACCCACAAGTGAGCGGGACTGTCAGCAAGGGCCAGAATTCTCACTGCGGAGAGAGAGACAAAAGAGAAAATGGAGGGGAAGGGAAGAGAAAGGGGAAAAAAAGGAAATAAGGCAGATGCTGGGACAGATCCAATACTCTAGAAAGGACAAGAAATAGGAAAAAAGAGACCACACCAAGGAGGAGAGAAAGGAGACCCACACAGAGATTCCAGGTCCACCCTGTGGGAGGACAGAAAGGCAATGCTCACGATTTGGGGAGCAGAGGCATAGGGAAGTGTTCCAACCACATCTTAAGAGACACAGAACTCTTAACAATTTACAATTCTGTTCTAAGTAGATGGATAGATACTAGGCTAGTTGGTAGCCAAGAGGCTGATATGCATCATGATTTCTGTAAGCCTGGAGGTCAATCTGATCATAGCAGCTAAGATGTCAAGAGTGTCTGGTCCATATGCCTTAATCACATTGCTATACCTAATCTTTACAACAACCTATTTTTACCAATGAGGAAGCTGAGGCTCAGTGAGCTAAAGATACTTGCTTAAAGTCACGCAGGTAAATGTGGCAAAGTCTAAGTCTGTCTGTCTTCAAAACTGGGCTCTATCCATTATGCTACCCTGACCCGGCTCATAAAGAGGTCTTCAGAAAGGAGAACCACGGTCATGAATCCCAACAGAGGAAACCCTACAACATGAATATAACCTGTGGCACTTAACTAAACTTTCTAATCGTGGAAAAGCTAAGAAGAAAATAACTTCTCTGTGTAGAAGTAACCTCACTATGGGGGATTCAATCTGATGTTCTTTAAGAAACAAATCTCATTAGGTTATCCCTCTGCCTGACACCCTCCAGTGATTCTCCACTGCACTTAGGATAAACGTCAAAAGTCATCATACTTGCAAGCTTCTGCTCCATGTGGCCCATGCCTGCTTCTACAGCTTCATCCAGTACTCTGCCTTGCATGTTCTGCAAGGATCCACGCAGGTCCTCCTCTTCGCACTCAGTACCACATACCTGTCCCAGGGATTTCACAATGACACAACAAGGTTTTCTTCTGTATTCCTCATTTGGCTTCAGGAGGACCTCAGCTAACCTTCAAGAAAGCCTTCCCACATCTCAATATATAATTTAGGCCCACACTTTCTTTCCTCTTTCCCATTGCACCTTGCACTCTGCCTTTATGTCATAATATGCTGGTAACTTCCACATATTTATTTATACGGTGATTTTTTAAAAAATAACTGCCTGTGAGATAGTAGACTCCAGAAGGGCAGGGACCATGTCTTTTGTTTACTGTGTTATCCCCAATCCACAGTGTAGAGTCTAAGACACTACAGGAATATAAGAACTCGCATATTTTTTGTTGTTTATTTCACAACCTTCATTCAGGATGCTATAAAGGAAATGTCCAAGTAAAAGGACCACCAGAGAAACTTCCAGTTACAACCATGACCTGTGCTAAGAGCTTTGCTTGCAGTGTCACTTCCCACAACAATAACTTAAATGGTTTATAAATAGTGGGGATCATTTGGAAAAAAAAGTGGTAACTAGCCCCTACTCCCCACCCTGTCCCCAAAATTGCTATCCCTACCAGCCTGTTTTCACCCTACCTTTTGAGGTGTTTTTGTGCCTTTGTTCTTATGCATTTTTACATCCATTTCTTCATTCCAAATACCCATCAGAAAAACAATGCCATGGAGATCTTGGTCCTCAGCTACCATGAGGAAAATGAAAAGCAAGATGAATCACCGACAGCATTAGAATGGAAACAGTCTCTGAGCCAGCCCAGGCCCAAGTCTGATCTGGGTCATCAAGGCATTTCCACACAAATGAGTTTGATATCTCAATCTTGGGATTTTGAATTCACGTGAGGCCCAAGACTGAACCTGAACTCCAGGAAAACAAAGAATCTGTTATTATGCAAATAGTTTTAGACACTAAAGAGAGGAAATGAAAAGATAAGCAAACATAGGCTGCATAATGCCACCTGGCTTCTAAAATAGTTCCCTCTCCAAAGTTTTAATAGGATGTGAGCTAATCTGAAACAAAGGTCTCTAATCACATAGAAAGTGTTTTACTCAAATGATTTCATTTTCTATTTTGGTAGCTCTTCCAATGGTGTGATTGTGCTTTCAGAGAAAAGAATAACAGGAGACCCTGGATTTTTTCCTTGTATTGAGAGAAATTTCCACTTCTGCTGCCAAATAACAAATGGGCAATCATGCCCCATGCTTTTCCAACTAGCAATTATTGTGTGCCAGGCACAGTGCTTGGCAATGAGGGATAAAGTATGGAGCAGAAACAGAAAGAGCCTGTCCTCCTGGAGCTGGCAGTCTACTATGAACTTGTGTCCAACTTAGAGATCACAAAATGTTTGTCTTGTTATTACAATACATACATTATGGCACTTTGTGTTTTACAAAGTCCTTTCTCTGTGGCGTTTTGTCATTTTTTTGTTGTTGTTGTCATTTTGTTTGTTTTTCCCATCCTCCCAACAACCCTATAAGTATAGCAGGAGTGTAAGAGGGTCTCTCTAAAATCAAGTGAGGTTCAGAGCCCAAAGAAAAACTAACCACATGTTGCATAAGTCATGTTCTTTTGGCTGGCTACACCAAGAGCAACAAAACACAGCAAAATTTTAAATGGGTGATGGGGATTAAGGGCTGCACATGGTTTTTTTTTTTTTTAAGATTTTTTTCTTATTCATTTATTTGACGCAGAGAGAGAGATATCACAAGTAGGCAGAGGCAGGCAGAGAAAGCAGGGGAAGCAGGCTCCCTGCTGAGCAGAGAGCCTGATTCGGGGCTCAATCCCAGGACCCTGAGATGACCCTAGCCAAAGGCAGAGAGGCTTTAACCCACTGAGCCACCCAGGCGCCCCAGGGCTGCACATTTTCTGATGAGCGCTGGGTGTTATATGGAAATGTTGAATCACTTCAACTAATATACTGTATGTTAATGAACAAATTTAAGTGAAAAAATTTTAAAAAGCACTTATAAATGCTATGCATTTACATGATTATAGTTAATTTTTATAAAAAACCTATGATCCCTACTTTAAAAATGGTCAAACTAAGGCTCAAAAGTTGGGTAACTTATTTAAGTCTGTCATTCAGCTAAAAAAAGAAACAGATTTGAACCTAAGCAATGTGACTGTAGAGCAAACATTCAAGCACAGTGACATGCTGTCAAGGTACTATATGCTAGTTGTACTCCTTATTTTATTTTATTTATTTTTTTTTAAAGATTTTTTATTTATTTGACAGACAGAGATCACAAGTAGGCAGAGAGGCAGGCAGAGAGAGAGGAGGAAGCAGGCTCCCCGCTGAGCAGAGAGCCCGATGTGGGGCTCGATCCCAGGACCCTGGGATCATGACCTGAGCTGAAAGCAGAGGCTTTAACCCACTGAGCCACCCAGGCGCCCCTGTACTCCTTATTTTAATTGGAAGAGCTATTACTACCATGAACTTGAAAACAGAGAAATTGAGTCCAAAGAGGTTCAGAGCCGCATTCAAGGTCATGTAGTCCACAGTGTCAAGGTTAAAATGGTATCTAAAACTTCAAAATGCAAAAATTCAACTTACTTTTCCACTTAGCCAAATGTTCTCACCTTGGTACAACTCAGAAGCTATTTGTTTGAAGAGATCATTTGGTCTAAACTGCTGCATTCAACATAGAGTAAGAGATCCTCTTCAACTGAACCGAATCTTAGTCAACACACTGGTATGACCAAGAGCTGCAAGGAGACCATTTATAGAGACAGAAGACTTGGAGCTATCTAACACCTCATGAGTGCTGGAGCACCTATAAATGAAATTTTATTCTTACTGATATGTCAAAGTTTGCCTAAAGAGATTAACATCTTCCTCCTAAAGAGGAATGTAAGAAGAGCCCTTCTCATTAATAAGAATGCAATGGGGGTGCACTTGCATAGCATAGGGTACATGCATGAGAAAAATAGGGAGAAACTAGAAAGATGAAGTTCAGATTATTTAATCCATCCAAAAAATGCTTTAGAACTTTCTTTGGGACTGGCACTATGTTTAGCCTTGAGAAACAAAGATGAACATGACAGACATAGTCCCTGACCTCACAGACATTAGAATTTATTAGACCATGAATCAGAAGACTCAGAGTTTACACTTTTTTCTTTGGGTATTGGAAAGCTAGTGAAGTTTTTAAGGAGGAATGATTTGACCATAGCTGCTTCTCCCACAGATTCAGATATGGTTGGGTTTGGAAGGGATTTCAGAGGTTGTAAGCACCTTCCCTCCACCTCTAGAGCTACTTTTTGCAATACCATAGTCACTAACCACATATGGCTATTACTGAGCACTTGAAATACAGCTAGTCCAAATCCAGATGTGCTTTAAGTGTAAAAAGCACACAGTATTTTGAGGACTTAGTATTAAAAAATAATGTAAAGTCTCAAAACTTTTGTATTGATTAAGGACAGATATGATATTAACATTTAACCCAATATAGCCAAAATATTAAGTTCACTTTTTTTTTCCTTTTTAATGTGGTCACCAGGAAATATAAATCAACATATCTGGTTTGCATTATATTTCTTTTGAACAATTTTGTTCTACAGAATTCCTACTTGATATTCATGTAGGTTTTCTTGAGACTGACTGAACATTTATGGTCCTGGAAATTCCATTCTGTTGCTCAACAGCTCTGAACCCTGGGAAACAATTTTTTCTGTTTGTTTGGGGTTTTTTGTTTTTTTGTTTTGTTTTGTTTTAAACCACATTCTTTCATTCCGCAGAATTTACGCACTGAAACTCATGGTGCTTCAGTGTTTCCTCCAACAGAGACCTTCACCTATCTCTTCCAGCCCCTCCGTTTGTCCCAGGTCTCCTAGTATTCTTTCATCTTAGTCATACCTCCAGCGGGTTTTGTTATTCCTTGCACACTATTTTCCAGGTCTCTAATGATCTTTTCACAGTGCTCTATACATCCTCTAGATTATCAGCACTCCTTCAGAAAGATAACAGAATTCTCTGTTGTCTTGTTGAAGGTTACACTGTATCCTGGTTAAGGACTCTCAAATTGCAAGTCAAGGTAAATTTGCTTCCCAGCTCTCCTACCAGGGTGCAACTCCAGGTCAATAATTTCACATCATGTACAAAAGCATATGAAAGCCCACTTAAAAGCAAGAACAAAACAAAACAAAACAAAACAAAACAGAAAAACATGTTCCAAATATAGTCTGCAGTGAAGCTTTGTTTTCAATAGCCCAGCATTTATGTCTCCTGTCAAAAGAAGCAATCTTCTCTACTTTCAGACTGTTTAAACTTTTCAGTTGTTAGGATGAAGTAAGGGTAAGTTCACCCTATACTTCTAACTTCAGGGGAGACTGAGGCCAGGCTTGGAGAGGCAAAAATCACAGAAATTTGTTCAGTGACAGACATAGTACTCAGCTTAGGCAAATGCATTACATGGAGAGAACACGCTTGAGAACAAAGCCAAGAGGGGAGGCAGAACTAAAACACATGGGAGTGGAGAAGGAGACCTGATAACATAAGTTACCTCATTTGAACCTCTGCTTCCAGCTGTGCTTTAAGTAATATACCTCTTAGCTTTTTTTTCAGACTGAATTAATAAATTCCTTTTTTCCAGAGCCAGTAAGGGCCTATTTAGCCAGAGTGATTCCATCTTGAATTAAACAGTCATTTTGTTGTTTATGCAGTAAAATTTAAACTGACCTTGCCACCCTCCGCCCCCTTACCTCACCCAGGGAACTTACTTAAAAGCAAGCCTGGGAAACCAGTCCCAGGTAACAAAGCCAAATACAAGGGCGTGTCAGGCCAGGTGGAGACATCTGATCAGTGGGGGTGCATACTGCCTCCTTAGCTACCAAAGAGTATGGGCCCCGCCTTTTGGGCACCAAATCTGACCAAGGTGATAGGCTAGTTCATATATCTACTATAGAATAAATTGTAATTCAATTGGCCACCCGTGTGTGACCTAGCATGACTGTGCAGCTTTCTCTGTATGTTATAATCTCATTGGCCACCTGTGTGTGGCCAGGCCCAACCACAAGGGCCCAACCCTTGCCCTTTAAGAATTAGTCGGTAAGGCGGTGGGGGGATCGCCTCTTTGTAAGAGACGGCCCTGACTGGTCAGTTCGATTCTCGATGCTTGGCGCAAAATAAAGCTTTGCTTGACCTTCGCTTTGTATCAGTCTTGCTCCTTTAATCATGGACCCATTAGTGGCGGACCTTTCAGTTTGAGTTTATAACCAAGACCCCTGACTAATGCAGTAGTATGAGTCACTAAAATATTTATGGGTCATCTACCTCATTTCAGGCCCTTCTGATTCATCATGTATGTACCTAGTCTCACAAACAAACAGTAATGTTTTGCAAATAAACACAGAAGAACAGACATGTTGAAATAATGGAAGCCAGGGGTGGTTAAGTCCTGATTCTCCGAGTCTCTGTCCTTTTCTCTTAAGAAGTATATCCATCAATCTTCTATGTCATAAAAAATATACATGGTCAACATCTAATTTACTCAAGTCATTTCATATTAAAATAATACTTGTTATATATTTCCTCAGAGGTGTGTGGCAAATAATTAAATAGCATAACAGCATGCCTCATTTTATAAAATCAATACCTGTGCCAAAAAAAAAAAATAAGAACTTCTGTTGAATTCACAATACACTATTTGCACTTCTGATTGATCTTAAGTAGGCAGCACCTCCCAGCCCTTAAGCCTTCTGGTTTTTTTCCCCTGTCCTTATCTCCCAACCTTCTAAAAAGGTTTCATTAGACCACCCTACAACTAGAAAGGGATTTAAGAAATGGCTGCTCCTGGACTCCATCAGTGTGTAAATAAAGAGTTCCAGAAGATGGGAAGTAACTTTCCCAATGTACAATGCAGCTGGAGACAGAGCCTAGACAAAAATTTCATGCTCTTGAAATAATACCATATACCAGCTGTATTCTCAATGGAGCCCCTTGTTTAAAGGCTCTTTGGGTTATGCAAATCATCTCTAAATTTCTTTCTTTCATAAGATCAGATTACTCCATTTTGGTTTATATAAAGTAGGTTTATCTTGGTTTGGGTGTGTAAGTTTTTTTTTTTTTTTTAAGATTTTATTTATTTATTTGACAGACAGAGATCACAAGTAGGCAGAGAGGCAGGCAGAAGGGTGGGGGGTGAAGCAGGCTCCCCGCTGAGCAGAGAGCCCAATGCAGGGCTCAATCCCAGGACCCAGGGATCATGACCTGAGCAGAAGGCAGAGGCTTTAACCCCCTGAGCCACCCAGGCGCCCCAGTGTGTAAGTTGTTAATATGAGGCATTCATGGAGCAGGCATCTGCTATGTGCTTACAGGAACTATCTGGCTCAATCTTCATAAAAATCGCTTTGAGATGCATACTATTAGAATCCTTCTTTTAGAGAGGAGGAAGCTGGGGTTTAGACAGGTTTTGCAGTTGGCCTAAATCAAACAACTGGATAAATGGTAAACAAGATTGCATTCAATTTCCAGCCCTGACTCTGGAGCCCGAGCTTTCAACATGAATGTCCCATACCCTCAGGAAGATGATGCACACTTTTTCATTAGAAGGTATTCAAAAAGAAACAAGTCTTTAAGATTGAAGTGATCACTTCTTGAGATTGACCTGTAAAACTTTTCAGTATATTACTAGACATGCTCAGGAATATCCCTGTCCAAGACCTCTGAACCTCTATTTAAATGCACAATAGACAAAGGCCCTAATTCATGTATATTTGAGCTATGTGTTCACCAACCAATTTTTATAGACATTTCAAGAAGAGACAAATGTAAATCAAGAGACAAAAGGGAAATAGCCATCTCTTACTCCCACTACAGCTTCTGCCCTTGAATCTTGCAGTCTATATTTACTTGTTTAGCTAAGTGTCTAATTTTCAATACATAAAGAGGATTGTACCTGAACAGCCCTGGATTAGCTATATAGTAGTTATGTGTTGCCATGTAACAAACTACCCCCAAACTTAATGGCTTAGAACGCATATTTTTTGCATAAATTGACAAAATGACCCTAAAATTCATATGGAAATTCAAGAAACACAGGTACCCAAGACAGTCTTTGAAAAAGAGCAAGTTGGAAGACACAATTTCCGATTTCCAAACTTATTTTAAAGTTACAGTAACCTAGACAGTATGATACAGACCTAAGGATAGACAGAGATCAATGGACTATAAGTAAGAGTCCCTAAATAATTTATACCTGTATAAATAAATAATAAATTTAGGAAGGATTCCAAAACAGTTCAATAGGGGAATGAATGGTCTTTCTAACAAGTGGTTCTGGGACAAATGGAAAATACAAAAGAATGAGGGTGACCGTTACTTTGTACAAAAAAAAAAAAAAAAAGAAATGAAAGGGATCAAGTATCTAAATGTAAAAGTCAGAATTATAAAACTCTTAGAAGGAAACTTAGGTACAAATTCTAATGACCTTAAGTTAAGCCATGATGTCTTAGGTAGGACATCAAAAGCAAAAGCAACAAAAGATGAAAGATAAACTTGGCATCAAAATTAAAAACGTTGTGCCTTAAAGGACACCATCAAGAAAGTGAAGAAAACAACCCACTGAATGGAAGAAAAATTTTGCAAATAATATATCTGATAGGAGATTTACCTAGGACATATAAAAGAAAATTATTACCACAAGAGAATAAGAAGACAAATAACCATGGCAAAGGACCTGCATAGACAATTTTCCTAAGTAGACCTACAACTATCCAATTAGCATAAGAAAAGAGGTTTAATATTTTTGGCCATTAGGAAAATGCAAATCAAAACCATAATGACATACCAAGTCATACCCATTAGAATGGTTATAATGGAAAAGAAAGGTGAGTGCCAGGATGTGGAGAAGGTAGACATTTTATTTCGCTGGGAGGAATGTATATAGTACAGCCACTTTGGAAAGCAGTTTGGCAGTTCTTTAAAAAGTAATTCCATTCCCACTTATACATGTACCCAAGAGAAATGAAGATGTAAGTCTACCCTTTGTCACGGAGCACCATGCACCCCTCCCAGAAGTCAAAAAAACAGAAAAAGGATCTAGCAGGAGCTTTAGCTGTTATAAGTTCAGCTGCCTTTCTGGGCCAGCCAGGGCATCTGACAGCCGTGTTACTGTGTGTGTGAGGTACAAAAATGCCATGTGGCCTGGTACAACTTTCTAAGCCTAAAAAACAAAAAAATGGTTACAGTTCCACTTATGACTTTCAAGTCTCATGCAAAATTTCTCTCATTGCCCATGCTAATTCATCACTGTGTAAGAAAGGAAACTAGGAAGTATAGTTCTAGGTTAGGTAAATTAATGCAATTCAAATTCACCTCAGTTTTCATTAAATAATTTGGAAGATAAGGAATGCTGTGCAGGACACAAATTACATTTCACCCTAACCAGAAATGCTAACTTGTGTTAAGTTCTCTGGTCTAAATTTCTCTCGAATTAAGAAAGCTTCTGCAGAAGATATATTCTTTAAATAGGGTTTCTCAAACTCAGCACTATTGACATTTTGTGCTACATAAATGTTTGTAATGGGGTGGTGGAGATTGTTCTAGCAGTGTAGAGTGTGTAGCAGCATCCTTAGTCCCCAACAACGAGAGATGTCTGTAGCAGCTCCCCAGTCTTGACAACCAAAAATATTTTCAGACAATGTCAAATATCCCCTAGGGGCAAAATCACCTCCAATTGAGAACCAGTGCTTTAACTGATGCTAAACATGCAGCCACCTTGTTTTGAAATAAACTCACTTTTAGTTGAATATATATATATATATATATATAGTACAATATGTATTCTGCTGCTTCTACATTTAATTCCCTAAAGTTTTTTGATTATATAAGATCCTGTTTTACATAAATACTAATTCACTAATATTGGAGGAGATTCTCTGTTGGTTTGACTTTGAATCAAAGCTTAAAAAGAGGGCTCAGTTGGTCAAGGTCACTAATTAAAAACACTATAAATGTTCTAGCTTCAGAATATTCCACCTTTTATCTCAACTAGGGGAAGGATAGAGCAGGCATGGATGGCCCTAGGCAAACCTATGCCTATTTCAAGAAAGTTTAACTAACTACTCCTCTTGCTATAAAAGGCTACAGAGATGATGCTCTCACAATGGTGAATCATCCCTCTTGACCATTTCAAATTCTCTTCCATTATTATAAACAAACTGTGTTTAAAGAGTGAAGTGGTTGTTCTCACTCAGCCATGCAGTCCTACATAGCCTATCCCATAAGAGTTTCATACATTTCAAAAATGACTAGCTGGACAAAACGGCTAACATTAT
Source organism: Enhydra lutris kenyoni (assembly GCF_002288905.1). Classification (NCBI taxonomy): domain Eukaryota; kingdom Metazoa; phylum Chordata; class Mammalia; order Carnivora; family Mustelidae; genus Enhydra; species Enhydra lutris. Next base: position 34,289,039 of record NW_019154089.1, on the reverse strand, counting down.
CAAAAGAGAACTAACTTGAGTACATCTTATCCTTCGCTAAATCACATTCCAACTGAAGCACAGAAAACAAATATCTTCAGGGATCACGTAAGCAAAGTTAATCCCACAGTGGGACTTCGAAACTATGTTGAACTGGTTATCTATTCCTCACCTAAAAAGATAAGCCACTCAGGAAAGAAGTGTTTGAGGAAGGGGTGCCTGGGTGGCTCAGTGGGTTAAGCCTCTGCCTTCGGCTCGGGTTGTGATCTCAGGGTCCTGGGATCGAGCCCTGGCATTGGGCTCTCTGCTCAGCGGGAAGCCTGCTTCCCCCTCTCTCTGCCTACCTCCCTGCCTACTTGTAATCTCTCTCTGTCAAATAAATAAATAAAATCTTAAAAAAAAAGATTTAAAAAAATTAAAAAAAAAAAGTGTTTGAGGAAGCCAGGAGTCTGTATTTGTATGATGTTAGTTGGCAACTGATACAATTTTTTAAAAATCATTATTAAGGCAACACCATACAAGAAGAAATTGTATATGTGTATTTGTGGGTAAAAGCCAGGCTTAGTTGACCAAGTTGGTGTGTATGTATTTGTATAGACATATGCATGTGTGGCTTATGTACATATATGTGTACATATATACACGTGTGTTTGAGTGTATCTGTAGGCTGAGTTCACCCATCAGGAAGCTAGGTTATCATTTTTATTCTAACCAACTAAGAGGTTACCAGATTTATTAACAAGAGAGGTGGGCAAACTATTTCAGAGGACATTCCTCTCTCTACTCAGTCCTAAGTAGGCTCTCATTTATATTGGTATCCGCATATTGTCCCACACAGTCAAAGAATATATGATACGATCACTGTTATAGGGATCAGTAATAAAAATATCTCCAATTTTCAGAAGAAAAAACTAAGAATCAGGAGCTCAAATGACTTTTCCAAGGTCATTAAACCAGGAAGTAGTGAAGCCAAGGTCATTAAACTAGGAGGTAGTGAAGCCAAACTTAAGTCCTCTGAATGCTGACCCAAAGCCTTTGGCCATAGTGTGATAATGTCTAGGACAGTGCAGTAATTAGCTGCCTTAAATTAGCATAAATCTATGACGGCTCTGTTTGCAATCTTCATTCTTGGAAAACAAAACAAAACCTGTTTGGTCCGGTACGTCCCCAGGTGGAAGTCTGACAAATATTGTGTCGAAAACAAATAACACGGTACTGCATGTATTCATTTCTGGGCTAATATTTCAGCTCACTGCATTGTGAACCCCTTCAGAGTCATCATGATCTGGAAGTATGTGCTTTATTCCTTCTAAATATTTGAATTCCAATTTGGAGTCCTGTCAATCTACCCAGACTCATAAGTTGGCTAACCAGATTTTTCTCTGCTTCATGACAATAATGTTTAGTATTTGCTGGGCTGTATTTAACACAAGGAAATTTTATATTACATTTAGTCAAATAGATTGAAAGCTGCTAAAATTGCCCCCTCTCCCTAAATTTGCATAGCATTGCATTTCTTTTTCTTTTTTTCCTTTTTAATGCTGGTGAGTCTGTCATCAAAGCAATTACAGAGTTTATCTACATTGGGAAGCTGTCAAATGCATAAGGCCTCGCATGGTGTGATTCTCCATTTGAAGGTTTTGAAGAAGATTATAAAGGGTTCCTTTACTCTCTTGAGAGCGCTTTCACAGAGAAAGCACTTAGATCTGCAAGTGTACCTTCCTTCCCTGAAATGTTGTTGTACCTTGTATGTTGTACCTTCCTTCCCTGAAAACAGTGATATTTATAAATCATATGAATAAAGTCACATTTCTCCTCACCCTGTCTAGTAATTTTGTGCATCTTTTCCTCCTCACTTTAGAACACAAGTAAGAAAGAAATTAACATGTAAAAAATCAGGAAGTCATCCTTAGTTCTTCAACTGTATGAATAAGGGAAGGAAAGCTCTGTAAATCCCGCCAGTTCTGGCTTCTGAATAGATCAAGTTTATCCTTTTTTCCATTTCTAACTTTTTACCCCTCACCACCCTCCTTTCCATTCTAATTTCAGCCACAGAAAAATGGTTTTCTACATCTTCTAGATCACCATCGTCCCTTTCTTGTTTATACTCTGCCACCTCCAATCTGTTAGCCATACAGCTTTTGTGGCAGAAAACGCTGCCTGCCTTCCCAATAAGTATTCTTATTTAGTACGAGAAACTTGTTTTTCCTCTGGGTAGAAATGTGCTCAGTTTTTAAAGGATGAATTTTCAGTCTCTCTTGCAGTTTTAAGTATCTAATTATTTGGAAGTTAGAGGGCAGAACTTCCAAGAACAGACCCAGGGCCAGACAGTCAGTTATCATATGATGCCAGTGCCCTTCTCTCCTCCATTCTGCCCCCTGTGTGGAAAATGGAAGGAATGCGGGAGCTCTGGCAGCCATCTTGTAGATGTGAGGATGCAAACTAGAGCTAAAAAGATGACAGAGCAAAAGGACAGGAGTCTAGGTTCCTGCTGATTTTCATAAAGTTACTATGTCAGCTTCAGGCTGCCTCTTCTACTTTTTCCTCCTGCATTAGAAATGACCCTACTGTGCTTAAACCACCATCACTGGAACTGAAAAAAACCTTTGATCAAGGATACAAAGTGATCATTTAGAAAGGTAAATCTGACCAACTCACTAAGCTTTGTAAGTCACCTGCTTGCTATGGCTTACGTAGCCCTGAATTTCATATCACTCTCCATCCAGGCACCTGTCACACCACACCTTCAGTGCCTCCTTTCAATTGCTCATACTGATTTGTGTATTTCCCTTCACACTGGCTGGGCTCAGTGCCTTGACAGTGTGGCTGGCCCCTTCCCCATTCTTCAGATATCACCCACCTTAAATAGTCCATCTTCACAGGAACGTGCTCAGCTTTCTCCAGCTAAAGGCAGCTTCTCTAAGTAGCTTTCTACTACATCTATCGTCTTGTTCTTTCCCATCAGAGAAAAGATCACAATCCTAAACTGCTGTACTTAGTGGTTTACCTCCACAGAGCAGAGCCCTTGTTTTGGAAGCATGAGCATTCATCTAAGAGATATTTGAGACTTCAAGTGAATAAAGTTTCCATTATTCCTGTCTACAAAACCTTACTCCCAGGCCCATTGCTCTGGTTACGAATATTGGACTACATGAGGCCCTCAGCTTAAACATCTCCTATAGTTATAAAAATAAATTCCATCATCTAGTAAATGTGTGTTGTGATCAGCCTTGTTTCTATCCTCTACTACTCACATTTCCTGAAATTCATTTTTTATTCTACTTTGAATGTGCATTTCCTACTAACTGAAAGATTCATCTGGCTAACTCTTAACCCCTTGAAAATTTCTCTGAGGTACCATCCCATCCAGAAGACTTGCTGGAATCTAACTCTTCAATCTGTGTTCATTGTACTTTCTTTCGGAGGCGCAGAGATTCCTACATAAAACAGAGTGCTTCAGGAATAGGTGCTTTGGCTTTGGAGTCAACTTAGGTTTGAATCCCACATCTGGTACTTAGTGGTTGTGCGACCTAGAACAGTTTCAGTTGTCCTCTACTGTGATCTGGGGCAGGATATAGTATTGACCCCACATAACGCATATAATACTCTGGAAGACAGGTGTTCAATCAGTGGTGGATATGTTACCAATAATCACTACCTAATAGCACATAACACCCTGTGTATGCTACTATCATTTACTTAATGTAATATGACACATCTTGACGGTCTTCTCACTAAATTGTGTGCTCAAGAAAGACAGAAATTTGTTCAGTCTCTTTCTAACCTATAGCATTGAGCACCATACCTTGCACAAGGTAAGCATTCAAGAGATAGTTAAATCCACTATGATAATGACTAGACTCAGTTCAATTAAATATAATGCAGTATTAGGTGCAGTCCTGAGCTTAGCACAGTGCAGCCAAAGCAGCTACAACAGATCAAACCATGGTGCTCACCTTCATGCAATCACGGTGTATTAGGAGCAGACATTCCAACAACTGACTGCAACTGTGAGAAAGTTTATGAAGAGGAAAGCACACAAAGCTACGGGAACATACAACACAAAGATTAAGCCTTATCTAGAGGGATAAGAACTCATCATTTTTAAGTCTTTAAAACCCCCTCAGGTCCACCGTAAAGGTGTTCAGTAGTTGTTATGACCTTTGTGAGAAGGGTGTAGCTTATGCTATTTTGTTTAAGGTTTGTATCTGGAGAGCTAATGTTTGAAGAAGAACAATCATATTCCACAACTTTGATGAAGCTTGATGTTCAGCAGAGAATCAGATTCTCTCAAAAAAAAAAAAAAAAGCAAAATTAAAATTTGCAAACAAATGGAAACATCATTTTACTTGCTCTTATTTGGAAGGAGCCCATTATCTTGCCAGGCCAGAGGGAGGAAAAAAAATTTTTTTTAATTAAACTGAAAAGGAACCCTGAACATGGGATAGAACACAGGGTATATGCTATGAGGTTAGGGGAAAAACTAGAGGCACTGAAGACAGATGGAAACTGAAAAATCATCAGAATGAAGTGGAAATCCTAGGGGGTTAATATGTAGGACAGCCTCATAACTAACTGTCTTTATCAATCCATAGAAATGAAATCATGTAAATAAATAATTATAAGTAGTTGCAAAGGTAGAGATTTGAGGTCTTGGAATTTTCTTCCAACCTAGGATGTGGATGCCATTTAACAAGCCCATAAATATCGACTCCATTCTGAGTGAGAAGCACAGACTATAGAATAACGGGTTAAAAGTATAACTTTGGTGTAAAACACAACTGGCTTGAATTCTGGTTATGACACATAATGGCCATATGACTGGAATATAATGACTCTGTTAACTTTAATTTCTTTCTCTGAAAAACTGAAGTAACCCCTATCTCATAAGGCTGAACCCCACCCAAAACAACACACATGAGCCTATGCTGAGGGTTAAATTTCCTGTCAATGATGCAGAAACAATTTTCTCTAAAATTCATAAAGCTTTAAACAGCAGCAGACCTGAGCATTCCAAGGTCGGCAAGGTTGTTCAGGTGAAGCAATTACCAGGTTGACTGCAGGGGCGGGGGGCTGCTGGAGTGAGTCACTGATTAAGAGATTGATTTGGATTTCTGTTTGAGCTGTGTTTGATTAGCTTGTCCATGACAGTGAGCAATCCAGTCTCCATGGACACATTCTGTTGGACACAGAACAGCTCCATATTCCCAGCCCCAACTGCCATTCAGGAAAGAGGTATGAGCTGGTATCATTAGCACATGTTCATTTGTTTTAATGGAGCATTAAGACTGATTTATATGGCAGCATTAAAGAAGAAAAATTATTCCAGAATTACACCTATATAAGGACACTTGACATTATCTTGCAAATAGGCCTTGTAAAAGGATGAATGCCAGTGTCCTCAATTCAGGAAATTTCCATTTCATTGTACCATCAAGTTGACCAGTTAGCAGAAAAAGGGAGCAAGAACACAGAGGGACTCGGGTTCATCTTGTACATTTCTTTCCTGCAGTGAAGTTTGTGTTACTACTGGAGTATTCAAATGTTAGCATAAACAAAATAATACTTATTCTCCTGAGTTTCCAAGAACAGCCTAAAGGCTGCTGTAATTCCTTTAAATAGAAATGCTACTCCTTCTTTTATTGCTAATACTTTAAGATAATAATATAGTCATTATTGATTTTACTACCAAGCATCATGACAGCAATAAGAGAGTTCAGTTCCCTATTTCTTTACAATAATGAAGTCAAGAACAAAAATGCAGATTAAAAATCTCCTTACACAACTTTCCTCTTGGCATTAGCTCTTCCTCACTCCTGTTTGCTATTATACCTCCTCTTTCTGGTGATCCAGAAAGAGTCCCTTTATCCTCATTATTAACCACCAGTTCTATCAAAAAGAACTATGGAGGGGAAAACTACAAAAATCATGCCTGTCTTTATCAAGCTGATTCCATTGAAAATATGGCAACAAGTAACTTTTTAGAAAGGTCCCTGAAACCACTGGTAAAGAAGAGTTTTTCTTAGTGCCTGTATTTAGCACAGGTAAATAGTTAGTAATTTATTAATAAGCTATTTGTTCAGTCTGACTTGCCCATTCACCTTGAACTATGAAAACAAGATCAGACTCTGAATGTTCACCAATGGATACCCCGTTCTTTTCTTATTTACATAAGGTGCTCAATCAATCCATCCAAGTAACAAATGAGTAGGGGGCATAGTTTCCCAGGACTGTTATTTCCTGCTCATGGTCATCCCTCCTTGTTAGAGGAATAACATTGACAGGCAACCATCTCTCCAGTGTGACTTCATTCAGACCTTCCCAGACTCACAGGATGTATACCTAACTTTTCAAATTTATCCCTGAAACTTGACACAAGAATCAATCCATTACACAAACAAATGATAGAATATTCATAACCACAGACTGTAAAGAAAAGGGCCCAGAGAATTTGAGAGCTGGAAAGGCAAGAGAATGTTCTAAATTACAGCTCTACTCGAGTCTTTGCTTATGTTCTGCCCAGGTGGATCAAAATTTTATTTGCATCCCAGGTATAAAATCCAAATTAAATATTAATATTTACAAAAGGTACACACTTTTCAGTACAAGATTCTCTCCATTATTATTTGTTATCAAGGCAAGAGCATCTCAGGATGTGGGACAGGTTTCATATGTGAAACTACATTATGCTTGCTTTGAAACTCTGGGAATATACCAATGTTTGTATCAAAACACCTTGCCTTCCAAAGATGAGCAAAATCAGGCCTCCAGATACTTCTAAATATGCTGCACTTTTACTTTACACCTGAACACAAGATATCTCCCAGGTGTCTGTGATCTTTACATATTAAAAATAAGGTATAAGGTTCATATACAATTGATCTCCCACATTTCTGATTTCATATCTTGTTAGTCTGAAGTGAATTCATTTTCATTTTATCTTTTTTTTTCCATCTAACACCATCAGTAATTTCCCAAGAATTACCTCTAATATACTCATATCTCATCAAGAAAGATAATGGCCTTGCCAAGAAGTTATATTTCTTTAGGTGTGAATTTTCAGTGAATGAGAGAGAGCTTTATAGAAACAAAGAAGCCAGAATGACATTTCTGATTTTCATAGATTTAACTGACCCTGCCATATTCTCAGGAAAAAATGGCTGTCAATCAGAGAAACATCAGATTTAAGTTGTTTATTTTGGCATTACTATGTATAGCTTCTCTTTATGCCAAACATCCACGCTACTGAATTTATTATTCAATAGTTGGTGGTTTCATCCATGCTATAAAATGAAAACAATTCAAGTAAGTAATCCCAGGGAACAAACCATTATTAGCTCATAAAACCTGGATCTCTCAACCAATATTTTAAACCCTGAAATCTTTTGAACTGTCAAAGCAATGGAACAATACTCACAACTTCTCTATTTATAGGAGAACATTTCATTGTTTTTGAGAGAAATCTAAGAAAGCAACTGTGCCCATACAAGTAGATTGAGTAAAAAGCAATGTTTTTTTGTAAGATCAAGGCAACTGATCACATGTAAACATGGGTGTGGGGAGGTGAGATAACAAAACTTAATTTCTGATTCTATGTTTCGGAACAGATCACCAGATTCTAACCAAACTCTAGTTTTAATGAATTATAGAGCACACAAATATATATGTATGTGTGTGTGTGTATACACACACACACACACACACACACACACATATAATGTGTTAATGAATTTATTCAACTCATGAGGGAACCAGCAGATGTTACAACCTGTGCAGAGAAAAGTTCCCAGTTGCACACATTTATGTAAAGGAATCGTGAAATGAATTACAAAATGGAGGTAGAACCAGTTATGTTTGGCCCTCGCAGAGAAGGAGCAGGGAAGGAAGTCAACTGAAACTTTGCCAGATCAGATGGGGTTTTCATGCCAATTAGATACCTATGGTTAACAGAATTTTAAAGTAGCTCCCATAGAATCAGAATATAAAAGTATGAGGTAGAATAATGTGCTACAGATAATGCCTACTTTTTCCACTGAGACACATGTTTTTCATCTACACAGTTATCTTTTAAGCATAAGAAAAGGGAATAAGCATAAATTTGGCTGAAAATGCCCTCTCTGGGTGAAACAGGGAGCCTACTCTGCTCATACTTAATCACTTGTATCTTGAGTAGTTGTTGCCTTCATTCCACACACACCCCTAAGTTATCACTTCTTGGCACTTTCCTACTTGTGCCAAAAGCAGACAAATCTCTGAAGTAGATGGTCTAGACACAAACCCAGAATTCTATCAGTGCTGTGCAGTATAGATGTCATTTAAATACTCAACTGTTTCATGAATCTGTGTGAGGTACAAAGAATCTGTGTGAGAGAGACAAAGACTCTCTCTTATAAGGTTATGACATGTTAAGATTATTAGACAAAAATGAAGACTGAGATCAAACTACCTCAGGAGATTTTTATTGGCACAAGTCAGAGTAGAAAACAACCAATCCCCAAACCTACCTCAAAGCAAGGGGCATCCACAGAGAATATATGCATTATTCACTTCCCCGTGTCACTATGTCTCTTCCCTCCCAAACTCACTTATCTCCCATCATCCTAATAACCCATGTCCTATATCCTAGAATGATTAGAACAAAGTCTATGGTTCTCTTCTTCTGGGGTATCTGTGCCATCCTATGACTTATACCACTCCTAATTTTTAAGACATGAGGGAGGGGGACATTGCCAGCCACTCTAGATTCTCCAAATTCTTGCCAAATTTAAATTTGGCATAGTGCTTTCAAGATCTTAAGTTACAAATATATTATAGAGCAGCCTACAAGGTTTTAAATTTATCAGATAAAGGAAACTAGATTTCTATCAGGCAGTCATGAAATGGCAGTAATAAGGTAAGGGAGGGGAAGGTCATCTAGGTAATCAAAGCAATTTCCTAAGAAAACAAAGAACAGGGAAAGACAATTAGTAAAAGCCAGCCATTCAGTTTATCCCTGACCAGAGGAAATAATCTCCATTTTCTGGTTCCAAACTAGAAAAGAAAAAAAAAAAAAAAGATGAGGAAGAAGATATATAAAATTTTCTTTCCTTCATTGAAATTCATTCCTCTTCTACTACTGGGCCTCTAAAACATTATTAGGATTTTAGTAACCAAATGAGTCCATGATCAAAAGCAGCTCTGAACTCTTAATTTTAATATACGTCAGTTTAAGTTTATTTGTGCAAAAATTGATTCAAGTTAGTCAGCACCAAACTGGAAGTGGTTAGGAGCTTGCCACTCGCAGGAAGAGCTCAGAGAGATTTTTATAGAGAAAAAAGCAGAAGCAAAGGAATGAAATTATTTAGCTGTAGTTTAAAGTCTAGCTGGCTCTTTGTGATTGGTTTATCCTTAGGTTTCAATTTAGTAATCTTGAGGCATTTAAAGTTTCAGATTTTGGTTTGTTTACATAGACTGCCAGGACATTAAAGCTACCTCCGTTTAATGGCCTCCTTGTTTAGTTAAAAAAATCTAAGATAAAACTATTATTTATAAGGATTTTTTTCCTTCCCATGGCTTTCTCCAAGCTCTTGTTTGATTTCGTGTTACCACCTGACTGCTAACCTTTTCATCCTTTGCTCTAGGCTAATGGTTCTCAACTGGGGTCCATTTCATCCTTCAGGGGACATTTGGCCAGCTTACATTTGATGTAAGGGAAATTTTTTTTAAATAAACTTTTTTTTGCTTATGAAGAGAAAAGAAGTAGCTTCTCTGCTTCCCCCCTCTTGGAAGAGTCTCCTGGAAGACATGGTGGTCCTGAATCCTTTCTTTAACAAGCTTTTAACAAATTATAGACCAGTCTTTCCAGGGACTAGAAAAGCCCTATTCATAGTGCAGAGAGGTGTCCAAAGCCACAGGTCCAGAACCTCTTGAAACGTAACACCTTATTAATGCAGTTAATGTAGGAGGCCATGTCAAGATGTAACTTTTTTAGGAGAGAATGAAGAGGTCTTGCAGAGAAAACATTTCATTATTCTTTCAGAGGAGAACAATTAATTAAATAGCTACTTTAATTCCCAAGACTTGCTTTGCTGTGTGTGTGTGTGTGTTTGTGTGTGTGTATGGTGTAATTTTCTTTGTCATCTTACATGTAGACTGTTGTGTTAATATTTTCTAAAATTTCATTTTAGAGAGAGTATATGTACAGGGAAGGGGAGGGGTAGAGGGAAAGGGAAAAGCAGACTTCCTGCTGAGCATGGAGCCTGATGCAGGGCTCCATCCCAGAAACCTGAGATCAAGATGTGAACCAAACTCAGATGGCTTAACTGACTGAGCCACTGAGGCGAGTGAATGAATACATGAATGAATACATGAATTCATGTATTCATTCATTCATTCATTCATTCATTCATTCATTTATGGGGAGAGAGATATCATGAGGAAGGGCAGAGAGAGGGAGAGCATTTCCAGAAGACTCACCACTGAGCTCAAAGCCTGGATCAATCAACTTGATCTTACTGCTGTGAGCTCATGACCTGAGCCAAAATCAAGAGTCAGATGCTTAACCAACTGAGCCACACAGGAATTCTGTGTTAATTCAATAATAAATCAGTTTTCTTCCTTTCCATTTTGGTGTGGAAAGGTCAGTGTTGGTAGGAAACTTATTTCTACTTACAATGAAGCTAATTTTGACAGCACAGTGGTGGGAGGCAGGGTGATTATGAGTGGGCATCTAGTGCTTTGAGGCCAGGGATGCTGCTAATTCTACAATGTACAAGACAGCCCTCAACAGTGAAGAATTATCTGGCTAGAAAACTCAAGAGTGCTAAGGTCGAGAAGCCCTACTATAGACCAGTGGTCTCTTGAGTGAGCTACTCAGTGGTGAGTCTTCTGGAGATTCTTTCCCTCTCTCTGCCCTTCCTCATGATCTCTCTCTCCCCGTAAATGAATGGATGAATGAATGAATGAATGAATGAATGAAAGAAACACCAGGTAGAAACAGTAAATATCTAATCAACTCTGCTAAGAAATCAGTAAGATAGATTACAATCATTACAGGTTTTTTTGAAATGTAAATTCATACCTATAACCACTAATATCCATTATCATTCTAAAGTGTACATGTTATGATTTGAGCAATAGGTAAAAGGTATAAAACCTTTTTAATAAGATGTAAATTGTTCATGTGATGGCATGAAAAAGAATCCCCCAAAGATATTCATCATCTATTTCATGGAATCTGTAAATGCTAACTTACATGTAAGAAGCATCCTTGCAATGAGATTAAAATGAGGATTTTTAAATGAGAAAATTATCCTGAATTATTAGGATGGACCCTAAACTCAATCATGCCTATCTCCAGAAGAAGGAAGCAGAGGGAGACATGTCACACACAAAGGAGAAGGTGAAATAAGATAGAGCAGAGAGCTATGTGAAGATAGGAATGATGTGGCCAAAAGCCAAGGAATGTTAGCAGTCATCAGAAACTGGCAGAGGCAAGGAATGGATTCTCCTCAAGGACTTCTGGAGGGAGCATGGCTCCACTGACACCTCAGCTCCAGCCTATTAAAACTCATGTGTACTTCTGAACTCTAGAACTATAGGAAAATACATTTTTGTTTTAAGTCACTAACTCTGTGGTAATTTGTTGCAATAGTCATTGGAAACTAAAAAGACTAGTTTGATCTTTCTTTTAGGCTGTATGTAGATTTAATAACATATAAGATATTAGTCATTTTTTACATATAATCTATGAACATTTTTTTCTTCAGAATGGCAAATGATTTAAAAAAACAGAACAAATCAAAATACTTGAAAGTTACTTCTCCCCAGAAGTGGTAATTACTTGTTATTTGTTGTTGTTGCTGACAAAGTGTTTTCAAACAATTTAAACCAACATTAAATGTCGTTTTAAACAAACCTTTAAGAACATTAAATACCATTTCATATGCAAGTGCAAACTTTTAGGGTCTCTCAGAAAATGGGAGATCTGGCAATCCAGTATCCACCATCTGGCAGGCCAACAGTTGACTGATGATGAGTATCAGTGGTCCCTTTAGGGACAGCGGTCTTCAGTTCCTATCTCCCCATCCTTACCTGGACAACTCCACTCCCTGTCCCTACCTGGCCCTTGGATGAGAAAAGTCATCAACTCCTGATACTTCCTAATACCCTTTCCCATCACTTTCATGTTCCTTATCTCATATTCTAGGTTCATCCTCTGATCAGTAACACCAAGTCCATGAGGGGGAAAGTGAAGGTGAATATACCAACTGTTCAGTAAACAATAATAATATATTTATAAACTAAAGACACTCTGGATGATCCCACTCAAGTCCTACTGTGACTAACAGCACTCCAACTAGTCTTAAGGGTTAACTAGCTTCAAGCTTATGCACTCTGTTTGCTGAGCTAAGTTCCTCAATCTGTAAGAGAACTGACCTACTTTCCTGGAGATCTGCAGACCACTGTCCTTGAGGAATGAAGGACTAGACTTTTCCAGAAGTTAAGCTCTGACTACACTCAAGAGCCACCACCAATGATGCCAGCAAGTCTGTTCAGGGTCATCTCGACATAGAAAAACCACCTGAGCACCAGCCTTGCCACACCAGCCCCATTTCCCACACTTTCCCCTTTAAAACCCTCCTGCTTTGTCTGGATGGGAAAGATGATCTTTGGGACATTAGTCAGCATTCTTAGGTTGTTTGTTTCTGAATAAAGCAAGTTTTTCTTTTTGATCACCACCTCTCTCTGGGTATTGATTTTCAAGTGATGAGCATCCAAACCAGAGTTTGGAAACTTGTTCTCTGTTCCTAACAATACCCATCTTCAAGGAACTAGTTCTGAGTAAGACGGCCATTTCAAAAAAAAGCTTGACTGGGAATCAAGAGACTAGTGTTCCAGGGTCCTACGTGTTTAATTGATACGAGACTTTGGGCAGGTACAGCCCACTTGCCCTCTCCAAGTCTCAGTTGCTATTTTGTAAAACAAAGCAAGGTTTAGAGAGTGGCAGGGAATAAACAGAACCTAGATGTTGTTCTGAAGGTCACACATCTATGCCCGGGTCAGGGGAGGGTGGGGAGCAGGAAAGAAGAGGAGAGCCACAGGCCAAGTTACAGACTCTCATGCCCGGTTCAATGTGGCAGACCTGTTTACCATCAGAAGGACCTACAAACTGATGCTCAAGCTCCTTCCTGCCCAACCAATCAACCATATTTCCGGTCACTCTCTCCTTCAGGCTGTGCCCTGCAGCTGTCCTTGCTTTCTTCCACGTGTGCCAATGTTCCTGCTTACTCCAAGCCATTGTGTGGATCTGACTAGATGGTGTTCGTGCTTACGGTGTCTGAAATACTCCCCACTCTTAGGACCCAGTTCAGTCCCCTTGCTGTGGCCTATACTCCTTATGTGGCCTAGCATGTGCTCACTTTAGCTTCAGGATGGGCCACATCCACACCTTGCTTTTTCAGAGGACTCCATACTCATCTACTTTCCATTTTGCAAATCTGACAAAGCACTTCCGCTCAGGTCTCTGTGTCCTCCTAGACCCTCTGCCTGAAACTCTTCTTGAGTCTTCCTTACTTCGTCAACAACTGCTCTTCCTTTATAATCCAGGCCCAATGCCTCTTCCTCAGGGAAGCTTCCTTATCATTTATGACATTTTCAGCTGCAAGCAAGAGGACACTGTGATTTAAATGGTTTAAACAAAAAGATATATACTTCTTCATGTGACAGGCCATCTGGAGATAGAGAGTTCCAGGGTTGATTTAGGTGTTCAGTAGTCTAGTCAGGTTCCTAAGCTCTCACCATCTTTCTGTTCTCACTCTATGGTTACAGAAAGGGGAGTCATTTCCCTGTGTATCTATCTGTATTAAGATATAAAATGGTTATTTCCCAGAAGTATCACCACAGACTTAGCTCCAACAAGCCAGCACTGGTTACAGGTCCTTTTTCTAACTGCAAAGGAAGTAGGAGAAACAAAGTGTATTTTTAGCTTCCAGAATGAGAGGCAGGTTCTTCCTGGAGGAAAACATGAAAACATATAGGCAGGCAGTATCAGGCTCTCCAGTATAAGTACTACCAGCCTCTATCTACTTTATAATATTTACAACAACAGTCATCACATAATTATTTTGGTAACTGCTTTGTCAGTGTCCATTTTCCTCTACTAAACTACAGGTTTCTTAAAAACAGGCCCAGAGTCTTAGTGAAAGATGTGTATTTTTGTTTATTTCTGACATTTCATGATCAGTATTCCAATCCCAGACGTCTCCAGTGGTTCTCAAACTTCCAATAAAACAAAGTATATCCTATTTACAATTTACAACATCCACACTTCAGAAGTCTTACATGAAATAGATTCAGTATACCATGGACCAAGTATCAAGTAAATGCTTGCCAATAATAAGGCCAGCTCTGGAGTCAGAGTGCAATGGCTTGAATTCTGAGCATGACCACTGATTTGCAACAGGACCTTAGGCAACTACTGAACCTGGTAGAGAGGCAGTTTTCTCAATGGAAATATGGTGATAGTGATGTTAACAACTGTAAGATTATACTGAGGATTGAGTAAATGTAGGTAAATATCTTAGTCATACTTAACTCAAATGATTGTTATTATTGTAATAATGACTACTTGTGACTATATTATAGCAAGATACATACTTCATGTTTTCCTTACCTATAACCTAATCACAAGTGTCTCCAGCTTGTGGAAGCCTCAAGGGCTGCCCCCCTCCACCAATATTGGAAGAGGGGGTTATGAGAACAAAGGGGTTGCATAAGAACTATTAGGCATAGGAAAAACAGAATTCTTCATCAGCCTATTCTCAGAAGGAAAGGGTAAAGTCTACAAACTTCAGTGAGTCTGCACAATTCAGCCAGATTCTGTTTGGATATTAGACCTCCCCAGAGCAAACAATGGATCTCTTTAACACCTTCCAGGTGAAAATCCTGCAAATCTATTAGGGGGAGAAAAAAAAGCAGCTAGCTTTCTTTCTGCACATTTATCACCCTTGTTATCCTTGCCCTAGCCACTTCTGAAATTCAATTCAATATGACAGAACCCATGGTATTGCTTTTTTTTTTTTAAACCATGATATTCTGGGGAAACGTAAATATATATAGAGAGAGCAGGTGCACAGGTCACTTGGGGGGGAAGCTGACGATGCGTTATGGCTTCAAAATTGCCATCACACCTCTCAGAATCAAATTTTCACCTACCATCAAGCCTTGCTTTCCGAGTGCTCTGTGGTCTCTGGCTCCCCCACTGTGACTTCAGCCGCCCCTGAAAAAGCCATCTTCACCACTTTGAGAAGTGCTACCAGCCTGGGCTAACATAAGCAAGAATAACTGTGTAAACAAAGCCAGGTGCAACTTGAATGCAAGTTTAAAAAAAGAACACCTTTCAAGGGAGAAGACTAAAGATCTGGTTTAGAACAGACTGCTTAACATCCTAATCAGAAATGAACACTGGATTTAAAATTGGCAAAATGGAGGGGGTGGTGGGGCGAGAGGGTGGCAATATATTTGCATTTTCTTCCACCAACATGGGGCAAATACTTGTCATCTACAGTTGGAATGACAGATGTAAATAGACTGATTTGACAAGTCAAAACATTGATGGACTGTCTTCATACAAAGAACTTAAGTAAGGGAAAGGCATAGAACTAGTTAAATTTAGAGACAACACTTACTTGAATGAAAACAACTCAATGATAGCACTATGAATAGAGAGTCTTCACAGAAAACTTTGAAGGTCTGGGTGATTGACTGAAATAGTTGTTATTCCTATCAGAATAGTTGAACACTTGTCCTCACAGAGAAAATCTAAGTGTCTAGATGGATGTATTTTCTGTGCTACCTACACACCACTTGATGTGAGCTCATTATATGTAAAAGAGTTCTTTGTGTGTCTTTATTCATATCCAGGGTTTAAGTTTTCTCAATAGTCGTTAAAATGAAGAACACCTTTCATAGTGTCAAAAAACACTACTGGCTTAAACTCAGAACTGTATTCATTATTTGCACCAAGCTTGAAATTCTAATTAATCTAAACCCAGAAATAATTGACACATCAGTCATTTAACTGGATATTTAGGTGAACCTAAAACAAGTAGTTTCATGGATAAATATATCCTCCAAATCTGAGTCCAAAATAACATTCAGGGTCAAACAGGAGTGTGTCCACCATATATATATATAGATAGATAGATAGATAGATAGATAGATATATCTATTTATCTATTATATATATATATATATATATATATATTTTTTTTTTTTTTTTACCTCCCACAGAACAAAATTTCCCATTGGGTATATTTTCAAGAAATAATCAAACCATGAAACTATGGAGGAGCAACAAGAAAATGTATTAAGGAGAGTAAAAGTAAAAAACTAACACAGGGTGCCTGGGTGGCTCAGATGGTTAAGTGTCTGCTTTTGGCTCAGGTCATGATCCCAGGGTCCTGGGATTGAGCCCCACATCTGGCTCCTGATTCAGCAGGGAGTCTGCTTCTCCCTCTGTGTCTGCCTCTCCTCCTGCTCATGCTCTCTCTCTGTATCTCTCTGGCTCAAATGAATAAATAAAATCTTAAAAGAAAGGAAGGAAGGAAAGAAGGGAGAGAGGGAGGGAGGGAGAAAGGAAGGAAGGAAGGAAGAAACCAACACAAAAAACAGAAGCAATACAAATATTACTACTCAAGTTGTTTGCTACCCTGGAAACTTTGTCAATGACATAGCATCAATAAAATCTTCAGTGCATCACTGTCCAAGAACAATAAAACCAAGAGACATTCTTCTATTGGATTAAACAGCCAACAACAAAAAACTCCCCATTATTAATGAAGGGAATATAGATCTCTCTACTACAAACATCATTTTACCCCAAACACTACCCATATAGGGAACAATAAACAGATAGGAAAGGGAGAGAGGGGGATGAAAGAACAAGAGATAGGGAAGATAGATTGAGAGTTATAACACGTATTCAATAGAAGTTCAAAAGTAACAAAGAAGGAATGATGAAAAAGCATTATTTGGATAAAAGTAGCTGATTTCCCCCCCCACCCCCAGAATGAAAGAAAAATCACAGTTCAGATTAATAGGGAACTGCTAGTGGTGAGAATGATAAACAACAGTAAGTCCACATGTAGACACATGATAATCACCTCTAAGGAAAAATAACACAAAATAACTCCTATTACCAGGGATCAAAGACCAATTATTTTCAGAGGAATGACAATTAAACTGAAAACAGATTTTTCATTAGCAACATTAGCTGTCCATTCTGGGCAGTGCTGAGGAAAAATAGTCAATCAAGAAGTGTCACTCAATCATTCACAAATACAGAACAAAATAAAGAATTTACAGGCATATGAAGACTAAAATAATTTACCCAAGCTGAAACAGCTCTTAAAAGAGAAGTGACCTCAAAGGGAAGGCATAAAGTTTAGACAATGACATGTTGTATGAAAGGAGAAAGGTTAGCACTCCTAGTGATAAGGATGGAAGAGGCTCTTGTCCTGACAACATGCATACGGTTAAGGCATTGCCACCTACTTCATGGCATCTAATCAACATTTTTGCACAGAAGTTCATAGGGGAAGTGGAGAAAACTAAATGGGAAGTCACCAGAGGGAGAAAAACCATGACAGACTCTTAACACTAAGAAACAAAGTGAGGGTTGCTGGAGAGGAGTTTGGTGAGGGGTGGGGTAACTGGGTGATGGGCATGAAGGAGGGCACGTGATGTGAAGAGCCATGGGTGTTATGTGGAACTAATCAGTTATTGAACACTACATCTGAAACTAATGATGTACTTACTATATGTTGGGTCATTTAAATTAAAAATTTGAAAAAGAAAATTATAATGGGAACAAATCTTTCACTATTGGTAATTGTTTAGGTGACTATAAAAATAATTAGAGTTGTTTTAACCAAAGTTCTATTTTGAAGTAACTACATTACCATTTAATTATAAGAAAGAAGATCAGTTCTGGAGGGAGAGCTCTTGTTTATAGTAAAATATTGAGGGCTGATTGATCAATGGGGTAGGGGAAGATGATTGGAAAAATCAGCATTTTTATTTGATTATAATATAGAACAATTCATGCAAGCATCATTAATGTGGGATATTATGCTAAGAATCAGGACATGATTCCGTACTAAAGAGCCTGACTTCATTATTTGATGTTTGTCAATAGGCTATAAGCCTCATCTCTAGCTTTTCCCTTTCTAGCCAGTATCTGGAAAGGTGATAAGAAAGCCAAGTGTTCCCTTGCTTGATGCTGGCAGGAGTTTCAAGTCAATTAAGCCTCAGCCCACCTATAAAAAAAAACTCATCCAGGATGCATGCCCTTCCTTTCCCTATACTCTCTCAAGCCATATTTGAGCCAGCTTGGGACACCTGCCTTGATTTCTCAAAACAAAGAAGACTTCTTTCAGTAACAGATCTTGTTCATCCTTTCTTAATATGTGTATGGCATCATCAATCAATCTCAGCATCCAAAACAAATTTTGCATGGGTGTCTATCCTGCTCATTCAGTCTTAGTTAGTTGAAGGTTAAAAAAAAAAATTATATGTATAAAATATTCAGTGGAGAAGCAAGACCACACTTTGGGTGAGTAAAATTGAGATCACTAATGAGGGACAGACACATATAGTATGCCTCCAAAGCTATACCCTGAGAATGACATGCCACCTAGGTAGTTATCCAACTGAGAAGGCTTAATTTATAAATCAATCTTGAGCAAACAATGTATAAACCCAAAATGAGAAACAGCCTATTAAACAGGGGAGTTTGAGGGTGAGGGAACAGATTGTATTCTTCACAAGTGTCAGTATTATAAATGACAAAGACTATAGAAATAGAACAAATTAGAGACCTGTCAACCAAAGGTAATACATGCCTCCAGACTGGGTTCTGTGCTATCAGGGAAAAATGTTAATCAGAGACATTGGGTCAACTGACAAAAATGGAATATGGGTAGTGCATTCAAGTATTCTATCAATGTTAAATTTATTGAAGCTAATAACTACCTTTGTTATTTAAAAAAATATGTTTTGCTTTTTTTTGTTTTTTTCAAAAAAAATACATACTAAAGCACTCAGGTTAAAAGTCATGATGTAATTTATCTTTAAATAGTTCAGAAAAAATTGTGTGTATACACATTTGCAGGCATAGAGTATGCACATAAAAACATATGGAGTAAAACAGTAATAACTGGTGCATCTGGGTAACTGTATATATATCCCTTTTACTGTTATTGCAATTTTTCTGTTCTTGAAAATTAAAAGATCTTGCATGCTCTTGAATATGTTTAGCCTTGAAAATATAAGAAAAAAATTAGTTATATATTTTTAATCTACTTTAATTAAGCAACATTAATTTAAGAAAATTTGGCAGCACACTTGGACATACATATCCCTGTACCCAATAAGCAATAAATACACATGATTCAAAACTCATGGAACATAAAGAAAGCTTGTCTAGGTATAAGATCACAAAGGATCTCTGACAACAATGGATTTAGATTAGAAATCAATGGTAAGAAGAGTGTCTTAAATTTGAAAACTTAAAATAATTCACATGATACAAAGAAAATCAAGTTGGAAAGAATATTCTTTTTTTTAAAGATTTTATTTATTTGACAGAGATCACAAGTAGGCAGAGAGGCAGGCAGAGAGAGAGGGGGAAGCAGTCCCCTGCTGAGCAGAGAGCCTGACACGGGTCTCAATCCCTGGACGACCTGAGCCGAAGGCAGAGGCTCAACCCACTGAGCCACCCAGGTGCCCCAGAAAGAATATTCTTATAACTGAATGATAATCTAAAAATCCAGTGATACAACTGGTAGGAAGCAGATACTTAAAAATGGTCCTTAGAGGTATCATATAGTCATACTCAAGTTGGTTTTTTTTTTTTTTGTAAATGTTTAAGTAAAAACGTTCATCTACAAAAGCTGAAACAGAACGTAATAAACCAAATGAAAACAGATGGAGGAAAACCAGATAAAAGCAGAAATTCATCTAATAGAAGACTTGATGTGAGAGTAAATAAAAGCAAATAAATTCAAAACCTTTATCTTTAGAAAATTGACAAAGCTTTAGCTAGACTTAGTGGAAGAAAACAAATACTAGGAAAGAAGAGACATAACTCTTAGGACAGAGTTTCTGTTTAGTAGGTTTAGTAGGAAAGAGTTTCTATCTGTTGTCTGAATGACAAAAATAAATAGAAAACAAAATGGCTGCTTTTCTAGAAAAATAATAATTACCAGAACCACCCCAAACAGTAGAAAGTTGAAACAAACTCTTCCAAAATAGTAACCAAATTTCACCTCAATAAAAAAATGCTAAAACATCCACCCTAAATGACTCTAACCAGCAAGGAAAACTTCATTATTTTATTATCTAATAGGTTAAAAAGAAAGAAAAAGAAATATAGAGAAAATTTCCAATTACTAGGATGCTAGTATAGTTTGATACCAAACCAAAGAAGTTTTAGAAAAGAAAATTAGAGCATTTTCTTTGTTTACATGACTGCAAGAAGACGGGGACAAATTTAAACACATCCTTCATGAACATTCTAAACCAGTAGAGATGACTCACTTATTCTATTTGTTGAGATACAAGTCTCTGCTACTAGGCTCTTAACATCAAGAACAAGCCCTGTGAATTTTCCACTTGGACACCATGGTTGAAAAGCTTTTAAAGGGGGATGAGCATAGAATCAACTATGGAAAGTGTGTGTGTGTGTGTGTGTGTGTGTATTTTGTTTCTATCTAGATCTGCGATCCATAGACTCTATCCCTAAAGAAACTGATTAGGTATAGGAAGACACAGACAGGACCCATACATGGTTATTTAAGACAAAACAAACACTTGGTGATCCAATGCCCAGTTCTAATAACTACAATGCTTGAACATAGTTCAATGTCTACACACAAAAGATGTTAACTGCCTAGTAAATACAACTCAGTATATGATGTACCTACCCTGTCCCTAATGCAGAGCCCTTTTGGAGTGTGGTTCTTATCAGGTTTTTGTCTTGACATCTGCCTTTGCTTACACTGCACTGAACCCTCAAGGCTCACTCTTCCTGCTTCCTTACCTTATGAAAACCCATAAACTGTAAAATCCACTGGATTCCTGGAACAGAGAAACCATGGAAAGAACCTTAAACCAGAAAGGTTTAAGGAGTCACTCTAAGGAGTCAATACTTGGTGAGTACATGGCTCAGACATGAGGAACAAGACAGTTAATAGTCGACATTTTCCTGTCGAGATTTACTGTTTCAGTGGCTATAGTATTAAAGATCTTTGTGGTCTTCCTCCTGAGATTCAAGATTTTAGCATTATACTTTTCCCACGAATAAGGAAAAAGTATGTTGGAGAAATACAAAAGCAATGTTTTACTAACTAGTAGTCTTTTCTATGCAATATCTTTGATCAGTTTAGAAACAAATTATCTATCATGGCTCAGCAAGCAGTTGCAAACAAGGGACATCATTATTTAGAGGTTAGAAGTCTGATGTCTCAGGATGCCTGGATGGCTCAGTTGGTTGAGCAGCTGCCTTCGGCTCAGGTCATGATCCGAGCGTCCTGGGATTGAGTCCCACGTCAGGCTCCTTGCTCGGCGGGGAGCCTGCTTCTCCCTCTGCCTCTGCCTGCCATTCTGTCTGCCTGTGCTCACTCTCTCTCCTCTCTCTCTGACAAATAAATAAAATCTTAAAAAAAAAAAAAAAGGAAGAAGAAGAAGTCTGATGTCTCAGGACAGGACCACTTGGAAGGGTCCATCTTCCCCACTTCATTTTTCACCCCCACACATTCAAATCTCCTCCCCAGCTTGCTGATGCTGTGAATCCCTTTGAGTGGAAAAGTAAAGGAAAGGGCTGAGGAGTCTCCTGCGGGACTGTGCATCCCATGGAATGAAGATGCCAAACAGAACCGTCTTGATGTGATAATAGTGACATAGTCACCACAGTGGGGAAGTCCATACCTTGCATATACTATGATAGCTGTTATGGATCCATACCTGATGCTAAATATGTCAAGATGGGGGTTGAAGGAGGGAGATAAGGGGTAGGAAGAAGATTCCAGTTACTCCTGGAAAACTAAAGGACTATGCAATTCATTTATTAGAAGAAACTTAGGACACCCAAGTAGCATTGCTTTAAGGACCATATAACGATGAACTGCTAAAGGCTGAGTGACTTTCCCTCACTTGTCTACACACCTGGTGCAACCATGGCACCAGGGGGGCTCCCACATTAGCTGATACACTTCTTACAGCTTGGTGCTCTGTAGTGTAGACATACAACAAGCATCCATGCACATCTTCCTGGTGATTTGAGAGAACCCTCCTCATAGGCAGGATAGGAGGAAGAAAATCCTAGATCTGGATTTTCCCAGAGGGGAGATCATTTGAGAGAAATTTGAGTTAATTTGTCAAATAACAACTGGTGTGACCTCATCTGTTCTCACAGACTGATGATTAAGGAACCCAGTGTTATTCAAATATCATCTTTCACTAATGACAGATTTAAATGCAAAAGAATTACTGACGTTTGGTCAAACACTGATGATACTGTAGAGGAAGTAGAAATACATTTTCCTAAATACTTCACCAAGGACAGAATCTGACGGACACTGCTATAATGCAAGGAACACCACTGGAAGAATAAGTTCATGAATAAGTTTTTTCATGAAGTGTGCCCTAATGTTTCACCCCATTGTGTCTACCCCAAGAGCACAGGAAAATTATGAGGGGAAATTTCAAGTGGGGTCTGTTGTTAGGCAAGACCTAATTTCTCTAATTTAAATATCATCTTCCAATCACTTTAAGGGGACCTCATAGTAGAATAGGAAACATTTTTTCTGTCTTTCTCCAAAGTTTATTTCCTCCATGGGCGAGTTAATACTATGGTAGCTTCTGATCTTCTCTTCTTAAATATTGTATTTATTATGCTCATATTCATCTCACAGACCACAGGTAATTGGTTATACACATAAAATATGAATTACTAAAACCAACCAACAAATATTAGCTGATGACCTCCAACAGGGCCACACGCTCCCTGATACTAGGTGCATTAGTGACTAATACAGGGTCTATTCTACAGTTGTTGATGACAAATTTTGGAAGAACAGATGAATGCACATGACACAACTGCAAACCACAAAAATGGTTCATGATTAGATTTTGCATTGCATGACTATCTATTCATGAGACAGATTAGAGTAGAGAGGGGTCAATGTGGTTTGAGTTACTAAGAAAATTTTTGAGGAAACTAACTTGTGTTATCACTTGAAGGACAATTAAGAATTGTAGAGGAGGCAAGAAAAACGTTAGAATTTTTTTAAAATGGCCATCTAATATCTGAAGCTTTTCCCCTATTTGATGAGTTCCTACTATCTAACATGGAATTGGCCCACCAATATAGAGACTGCAAGTGCTACACAATCTTTCCTCTAATTAGCCCTTGCAGTGTAGACGTGGACACATGACCAGAGTTTGCCAAATCAAATGTTCCTATCCCAAATTACTAATCAGAGGCAGATGTTGAAGGAAGTAGGGGCCATTTGCCAAGGAGCCAGGTATAGAATATCTTCACTGGAGCAGTTCGAGGCATAATTTTGGGTATCACTCTTGGCTTCACAGCCTCAAAGCTTGGCTCCCTGGCTCCCTGAATATTCTTGTTAACTACCATATATTCTTTCAATAAATTTAATTTTTTATTTACACTAACTGGAGGTGGTTATTACTTTCTACGAACAATCCTTAGTGAAGTAGGAATATTGCACCCATAGAGGTATGAGAGATAAGACCAGAGAGAAAATCTGGCACATCTTAAGAGTTTTAGGAGGCAATAACCTGGTTTTGGAGACGTTGGAAAAGGGATAATCATCTTTTCTCAGACTTACTGGATATGTCCACGTGGGTTGATCAAATTAATCATAAAACACCAGACAGGATGCCAATTTAGACAAAAAAGAAAGTTAAACCAATTACCCATTGTCCTCTTCTCCCAATCTGATCCTGACACATCATAGTTTGGTATTAGGATGATTCTTTCTAGTTGAACTGGGTAGCAAAGAATGTACTACCAATGAATTCTTCTAATTGGATCTTAATATACCTTCTTTGCATCCCATCAAGACAACTCTGTGGAGTCTCTGAGGGGTTAAGTCTGAAAATATTCCACATGCATCATGGAAAAATAACCACTGGGAAACTTGTTTTAAAATGTCAATGCCCTGGCCATTCTCCCCAAGGTGGATTCAACAGATGGCTATGGAAGGCTCTGGGATCTGCATCTTAACAAGCTTCCTGGGATAGTCTTGAACACATGAAAGTTAAGGAAACAGTGACCCAACAGCTCAGGCTGAGTTTCAGCACATCATCCGAAGGTATCATTTCAACTCCTGATGGAAGTGTGGTCTTCTACAGAGTTTTAGAAGAAAAACTTAGAAAAACCCTAGCCAACAAAAACAGGTTCTGCTTCTCTCTGGTTTGTCTGTTGATCATTCAATCTGAATTGGGGTTACTTTATTCATATAATCTCCTCCTAGGAACAGTATCTAACTACTGCTTTACCCTCTTCATTTTAATTATGTATGCCAAAATTTATGTTAATATAGGACACATTCTCTCTTGGCAATGCCATGTGGACCATTATAAAATATTTCTAGCAACTATCAAAGCAGCCAGTTGATACCAGAATGCATTCATCAGGACTCTTAATGATTATCCTCCCCAAATGAGGGAAGGACATAATCTTTAAAAAGTTTCCCATTCACATGGGTCAAAGATATAGAAAAAATAAGTCTGGGTAGATAGAAAATAACCAGATGTATGGAAAATTTAAACTGAAGATCATGTGTACATAACAAGTGTAGTGAAAATTATGCTGCCCCCTTTTTGCACATTAATCACAGTAGCATGCATTCTCGAGAGCCTCATGTTTACTTTCTTGAATAGATGGTTCTATTTGTTTCCTCTGGATACTGTAACAACTTACCACAAACTGGATGACTTTAGACAGAAATTTATTATTTCACAGTCTTGGAGGCAGAATTCTAAAATGAAGCTGCTGGTGTGGCCATCCATTCTCTTCCTCTTCCTGCCTCTGGTAGCTGTTGGCATTCTTGATTGGTGGTCCCATCATGCCAAATCTCTGCCTCCCTGGTCACATTGCCACCTCCACTTTTGATGGACAAATATCCTTCTGCTTCACTCTTTTAGTAACACTTGTCATTGGATTTAGAGCCTATTCGGATAATCCAGGATAAAATCCTCCTTTCAAAATCCTTAATCACATCTTTTGGCATATAAGGTTAACATTCACTGTTATCATATAAAGTAATACTCCTAGATTTCAGAGATTAGGATATGGACCTATCTTTTTGGAGGCTACCATTTAGCCCACTACAGGGGTCTTAACATTAGAATGACGGGGAGGCTATATCCCATCCAAAACAAAACTAGCACTCTATGTGTTTTTCTGGGGAGGGGGTTCATGGTTTCAGTTAGATTTCCAAAATGTTCTTGATTCAAGAAAAAAATTAAATATTGCTTTAGTAAAAGAGGAAGTTGGATATGCCTGGAGAATATGTAGTCCTACTTCCTCAATTGCCAAAAGATTTATTAAAATACTCCCTTATACCTCTCCCCAACTTCTTTCTCTGTTCCCATGAGCTCCTGGGCTACCGAGGCACCTTGTATGTGTCCATCATCAGCTCCCAAAATGATGAAAGGGGGAATTTGCCTGTGTGGCTTCCCTCGAGTCACTACTTATCTCTGGGGCTCAGATACTCTCATCTTCAAAGAAGTCAAACAGTCCTAAACAAAATGATTTTCTAAGGTCTTTCTGGATTTCTCCTAAGAATAGGAAGTCATTACAGAATGGTGCCAACCCATCAGCCACCATGACTGCTTCAAGATTTTTACTGGATAAAATGTCATGCCTTTGTATTTCCTGGAATCTCTCCCTCCCCATCCAGGTCCCACCAAGAGGGGAAAAAAATACACTTACTTTTTTCGATCCTAGGAAAGGAGAATGGGATTTATCTCAACAAATAGCAGCTGCAAAGATCTTCTAACCTCTGGTAAGGGGGGCTTCCTAGATGAGATGATGTTAAGAGCCAAATAAAGAAAGAAGAGGGGATAAACCTACAGACAAAACATGGAATGATGAGTGTTCTTTAAATTCCCAGCATCAGGCCTGAATCTTTTTCTTCTGTCAAGTTAACCCTCTTCATTCCAGCAGCCCCTACCTCTACATTCACATTCTATTTCTACTTGAATTATTCAAATTCCCATCTAATTACAAATTCACTGATTTCTGAAGATATAGAGTCATCTGTAAAGCATGCATATATGCTGTGTTTGTTCAACTCTATTATTTTTTGCCAAACAACTTTTAAATGTTTACTTATTAGTGTATAGCTTCATGCACTCATTTCTTTCATTCTAATACCAATTAAATATAACTATTAAAGTTTAGGAAAAAAAATAAAGTTCAGAAAGTGTCCATGAACCACCCAACTTACTTGCAAACCTGTGGTATTCATTTCACTTTTAGGAAAACTGTCTTCATTAATTCATTTATTTATTAGACATGTGCCTGCTATGTGCCATAACCCAAGGATTTCATACCCGAAGGATATATATATTTTTTAATATCACTAAGGGATAAAAATATTTGACCCTGATTTAAAGGGCATCCACCAATCAAGCAAAAGAGGAGAGTAGCATGTAAGGGTCACCTGAAGCACATTTGCAATTACACAGATACGTGCTTATCTCTACTCTTCGGAAAATGGTTAGAGAAAAAGATTAGATTCCAGGAAACCAACTAGTAATGACTCATGAACTGCTTGTCAGTTTGTCAGCTTTCACCCCATTTAAGGATGCCCTACCTAGCAATCAGTTTTATAACTCAGACTCTCTACTGTGAACTGGGCAGTCTCAGAAAGCATAAATCCCTAGCCCGATCGCATACTTGCCAAGAGAAAGGTTCTGCCAGGACATCTGGAACGCAGGTTTTATTGAAGGAACTAGAGGTGAAAAATGGCAAGTGTCTTTGTACACTGGAATGCAGAATTCAAGCAAGAGACCACGTGGATGAGAAGCCCTTGGGTTCTTCCAGAAGACAAGACTGGAGATAGTGGAGACCATTACAAGCCATCAATGGCCCGAAATGTACAGACCAAGCACCTAGAAAATGAAGTCCAGAGCCAGCTGAAGAGTCACAGGGCTGTTCCCTAAGTGGCTATAAAATTACTGTCCTCGGACCTTTCTCTTCTGGACTCTTTATTTAATTGAGAAATCTTAAATAAATGAGTCTTGGTATATCATGGTTATCAGAGTGCAGGCTCTAGGGTCAAATACACCCGGGTTCAAATATTGGCTTCATCACTTTCTAACTATATGGTCTGGAAAGAATAATTTTCCATTTAGTTTCCTCAAATACAAAATGTATTTTGGGGAGAATTAAAACAATTCATGAACACATGGCCCAGATCCACTATGCAAAAATTGCTCAGGAAATGTAGCCAAGATCATAGTTACTTTATTAATCAGCCCAAGTCAGGAATCAAACCTGAATAACAGATCCATGAATGACCTGGACAGTAAAAAGTAGATCTGCAATAGATACTTGCTAGACAAAAATGGACTTAGATTAGTAACTAAAGCAGACCAAGAAAACACATTTTCCAGAGACTGAGTGCCAAACTTACTAGGTGCGACAGAGGAGCGTTCAGTAATATGAGGCCCTGGGCCATACCATAGGAGATAGGAGAACTTGTACGGTAGTTCTAAATGTAATCACTGAGACCACTTTTATTTTTGAGCACTTAAGGAGTTAGGGATAAGCACAAAATCTATTACAAAAATACTTTTGTACCTACCACCTAGACTTGAAACAATTTTCATATTTGTTTCTAGGGTTTGCATTTTTTTTTTTAAAGGAATTACAACCTCACAGATAAAGATCCCCCTTACCCTCTCATTTACTCGGCAGGTCATTCCGTATTTTTTTTAAGGTTTATTTATTTTAGAGAGAGAGAAAGAGAAAGAGTGTAGGAAGTGTGGGAGCACAGGAAGAGGAAAGAATTTCCAGCACACTCCCTGCTGAGTGCAGAGCCCCATGAAAGGCTCAATTCCTTTACCTTGAGTTCATGACCTTCGCAGACAAGAGTCAGAGCTTAACCCACGCCCCTCAACAGGTCATTCTAATAAGCACCGAAAGTGGAACTCCCTGTTGAAGGTAGGTTGTCTTCCCACTCACACCAGCTTTCCCAATTACAGTCCCCCAGGCCCCAAACAAAATCCATGCTACACCATAGTCAAAATTAGCACTATACCTTCAGTTATTAGAAACTTGGAAAAAGCAACATACTTAGCGGTCACAGGTTCTCCCTACTTGCTAATTCACCATAAGACTTCACACATTTCGATTCGGTTTTCTCTCCCTGCCTGCTGGGAAGTGGATTCCTACCAATGGTCTCATCAGAGGGGAGCAAGTCCACAGAGCACCACTTTCGTACAAAGGTCTGAAACATTCAGATTTGCTTTTTAGAAGTTCAACTGCACATCTCCCACACTCTAACCCAATTCCTCCCTGGAGAACCCCTGACAAAGATGTAAAATTAGAAAAACACATCAATGAATTGGACCAGTGACACCCCAAAAGTCAAAATAGATCAAATCTTTCTGTCAGTCTCTCGCCTTAATTACAGCACCACAGTTGCTCATTATACATCTTTCTTTGCAGGCTGTGTAAGCAGAGAGATCGCAGAACACTTAACAATTGCAGGGGTTATGGGGCTCTGAAAGATACACCCTTGGGACTCTATGAAGTATGTTTTAAGCAATGGTGAGCATAAATTCAGCCTGTAGAGTTATTTGGGTGAAAGGTACCACATAAATGCAGCTCATTATCATTATCATTAAACAACTGTTCAGGATGAGCAAAGCTGTCTCTGCACCCTCTCCTTCCCATAGTAAATAAAATGTCTGAATTGGTCCCTGTCTACTGATAGAAAAAAAAAAATTCCAGCTCAGGAGGAAATTTTGACACTTGGTTTTTCAAGTCTAGGTCATTAATAGGCAAAGTACCTTACTCTCCACTTTACAAGTGCTCTGAAATTCTCAGGCCAGGTTCAGATCCACATCCTTGTTTCTCTTCACAAATAAGACACACTTCACATCTAACAACTCTAAGTTTATCACCCTGTTGATGGCCCTGAGTTTATGTGCACATTGTGGATGCCAAAGGAGCAGATGAACGAAGAGGCATTAGGGTCCACGGAGAAAACAGACAGGACGGAGGCAGGCACAAACAGCAGCAGGTCTCATCAGTTGGCTTCAAATAAAACCTCAGAACTACTGATGAACAACAGCAACACCTGGCGAACGTGGGGTAGGTCATGCCATGTAATCAACGGAAATCCAAACACCTGTAATAAGGGCACATGTTACATTCTGACTGGGGAGATGATGATTCTTGAATTAATATGCATTAGGATCACCTGGAGGAGTTGCACAAAAGAGACTTCTGGGCCTAGGATTACTGAAGCAGTATGTAAAGGCTGGATCCAAGAAGTTTCTTTTCTTAGATGCTAGTACTACTGGTTTGGGGGAGACATGGGTGGAGGCTATGGGGCCAGACCTCACAAGGAGAGAGCAGGACTGGATGGAGTCCACTGCTGCCCTTGCTAAACTTCAGCGCTACACGTCCCCTCTCTGGGCCTCAGTTGAGACATGTGAACTAGACTCGAGCTTCTTGAGGTCCATTTCTTTCCATTTGCAACTCAATGACCAGGATGCCAGTGAAATGCACATTCTTGGACCCCAGCTTAGCTATCAGAGTCCTGGGGCTGGTGCCTAGGCATCTGTAGCTTAACCATCATCCCAGCTGCTACTTACCCTCCTTAAAGTTTGAGCAATGCTAAACTATATAACTTCTAGTACTCCTAGCAGCTCAGAAATACCATAAACTCTGATAATAAAGAAAAAATTCATTTTCTGCTCCTGAGGAGACAATAATCATCACCTCCATGTATAAATAAACCTCAGGGCTTAAAATCTAGACAGATTATTTTAAAAAGAATAAACCAAATCCTGGCTGTATATTCAATTTACCTGTATTGCACCTAAAACAAAACACATGCACAGATTCTAGTTTAAACCCACAGTTTTAGAATCAGAGTAAAGGCAAAAGAGGTAAGAAGATCTGAGGGAAAAAGCAATAGACTTTCAATCACTCTTTTCCATTTTCTTATTATTTCTCAAAATTCTTATAACTGGTATTAGTCAGGGGTCTCCAGAGAAAGAAACAACAAGTGTGCAGGAGTGTGTGTGTGTGTGTGTACAGACAGGAAGGTTAAGGGATTGGCTCACACAATTATGAAGGCTGACAAGACCAAAATCTGCAGGCAGCAGGCGGGAGTCTCAGGGAAGAATAGACACTTACAGTTCAAGTCTAAAGGCCATCTCTAGCAGAATCCCTTCTTATTCAGGGGAGGTCAGTCTTGGTTTTGTTAAGGCCTTCAACTAATAGCATGTAGACAACTCACATCATGAAGGGCAATCTGCTTCACTCATAACTTACCCATTTCAATGTTAATTTCATCTAAAAAACACCCTCACAGAAACATCCAGAATAATATTTGACCAAATAGCTTGGCACCGGGGCCTAACCAAGTTGACGCACAAAATTAAGCATCCTTTCACCCTCTAACCTACTATGTATTATATCTCTTCATGATATTTCTCATCTGCTTGACATGAATGGAATGAAAGTGAGCTCCTCTGGGGTAGTGTTGGTCTGTTTTGTTCATTAATGTATCCCCAGAGTCAGGACAAATGCTTCATGCTTTGTAGGCACAGAATAAATATATATGGAATAAATCTTTATCATCATCATTATGATATTGTCACCTTCCTTCAATGTCACATGGTTACTTTTGGAAAAAGTAAAACGGTAACCCCAATATATTACCTTCCTATCCAATGCTCTTTCCATTTCTATAATGAAAAATCTATCTTCAAAATTATCTATAAGCCCTAGGATTCTCCCAAATAATGTGAGTGCTTTTTTTTCATTGAACAGGGTCTATGCTCTTTAAAATCCACAGATTACCCTTGGGCTTGGCTATGGGTGTCCTCTCTCTTTTTCCAGATAGGGCCTGAGGGCTTTTCTTCAGCATGGTGAAGGAGCATCCCCATCCTCCTCTTACCAACTAAAAGCTAGAGCTCAGCTGCCCAGAACGTTGATAATAATGCTAATTGGAAATTATTTATAGCTTTAAGATCCCTTTTATATCTTGACTGTCTGGGTTACAAGATTTCTATTGCCAAGATTCACAGTGACAGGCTATGGCTCATTTGGTTTCTTTACCTCCTCCATTCACCATCTCAGATTCATGGCCCTGAACTTACCAGTTATTTATGAATAATTCCTGGGCATGGCCCTCAGTGGTAGAGGAAGAGTGTTGGATTCAGAGTGCTTTGGATATTCATAACCTGTGCAATATGTTTTAATAAATGACTGCCCAATCCTGTCAAAGAGAAACTGAATGAAAATTGATACGCCCTTTTGGAAACCAACTGGCAATAACGTGTGTCAAGAAATTTAACAACAGTCTTATTCTTTGACCCAGTAATTCCACTTTAGAGAATCTATCCTAAATGCTAAGAAAGATTTATGCTCAAAGATGTCCATCATGATATTTGCACTAATAGCAAACATTGGTAACAATAAATACCTAACATAGGGTTTCATTTAAATCACAGCCAGTAAATAAAATAAAAGAAAAAAAATAAAAAAGAATAAAAGACATTTTAAATATTGTTTGCAACATGGAAATAAAATTCATTATGTTTAGTAAAAATTCAGTACACAAATTATTTTGTAAAATATAATCCAATATAAAATTAAAGAAAAAATAATGTTAAGATGGAATAGAGGGGGGGGAAAAAGACAATATTATCACTGGTTTTATTTGGTTAAAGAAATTATGAGTGATTTCCAGGTTTTAAATATAATGCATATATATAACTTTTTGACTCCCATTCTGAGTAAGGACACAGTGCTAGTTATTAATTTTCAGGGGACAAATTTTATTAATTTTTAATCTCTTTTACCCACAGCCAAGGCCAAGATTAATATGTTACTGTTTGCTTCTCTTAGCTGTTGTGTGCTTTTTCTTTTTCTTTGTCCATCCTCTCACTACATAGCCCTTGTATAGAGTGACAATGTAATTCAATGTCTAAATCTTCATATTTCTGAGAGGGAAGCAGATGCTATTAGCAATACCGCAGACACAACAGGCATGAACTAGGACTGTCCTAGGTGAAGGAGGTCACCCTCCATTGAGACTTTTCATATCACCAGCTGAGAATTAGGATGGGGTCTCATGATCAAATACCCACCAGGTATAGTTGTAAGGCCTTCTTTCCTGCCATTGGTTTGACTGCTGGAACCCAAGGTTAAGGCTCCCAGTGTCCCCAAAGTCAGCTGCTGTGCCAGCCTTAATTCTTTGGTTTAATTGTCTGGATTCCTGCATCAATTTTGTTTTTAGATCCTGTGTATTTTCCTTGAGGTCTGCAAAGTCTGTGTATTTAAAGAAACTTCTGGTATTTTATTGGGATCTTTGGTATATTATAGTAGAAGTTCCCCTCTTCCTCACCACCACCCAACTTTCTAGTCCACAAATTGCCAGAATTCTGAAAAGGTCAGTTAATGGTTATTAAATCTCTTGGGGAACTTTTGGAATATTTGTTTCCCAAGCTTGTCTCCAGAGTCAGTGGGTAATGCATGGACATTACATAGTCCATGAGCAGGAGTCATTGCTGAAGTCACAAAGCCTGGCACTTTAGCAAAAAATATACAATAAGTGTTTATAGTATATGTAAGTATAAAAGAGTAAGTGAATGAATGAATGAACAATCATTTACAAAATCACATGATGTTTTATTGTGTACAACAATATCATACTTTCTTTCTATTTTCATATTTTTACATACAAAAGTATGTAACTCTATTATTCAACCTCAAAATAATTTAAATAGTTGCACTAGATTATCTTACCTGATTGTAGTCCTAATTAGAGAATAAGTATTTAAGTTTTTTTTTTTTTTTTACCTAGTATACGTAATTCAATGTGGATCTTTTGAAAAGGTCAATTTACAAAAGATCTGATGGAGAGAGAAGACAAAACTGTCTTTGTCCAAAGACAGAATGAAACACACTTCCTATTAGCAAACTAAGCAGATCACTTTCAGAAAATATTAGCTCAACTCTCCTGGAGACATTTTATTGTGGGGGAAAAATGTGGACTAAGATAGTGGGTTTGACAGTGAATTCTTTCATAAATATCACTGAGAGGTAGGGTTAAATCGAGACAGAAACTCAGGTCTCTCGGCTCCCTGTTAGATATTGTTGCCATGGCTGATTCACACCACTTTTCCTTAGCTAAGTACTCTGCCTGCTTCTCAAAATCCTTCTCATCTGTATCTTTACTCCTACTCCTTCTCAATACGGCCTTTAAACAACAAAAAAAATCTCTTCCCTTATCCACAGTTTTCCTAGTTTCTTTCACTTAAATTCTTGGAACTCTAGGTGTGGTACATGAACAATGACTTTTGGAAAACTGAAAAGAAATAAAATAAAGTAAACGAAAAAAAAAACCCTCAAATGCTTGATCTTTATTATAAGACATTTCTATTACAATCTTTACTCCCTTTAAATTAAACCAAAACTCAAACTCTGTGCTTTTTATTTATAGGCAAATATAAACAAATAAAAGAATCCACTAGATCTTATTTTAAATTCAGTTTGTTCAAAAAATATTTGTTTAAAATGTGCAATTGTCAGACATTATGGTAGCATCCTAAATATGAGAGGGCACAAGTATTTTGTCTCATGGAATTTACTGTCTACCTTGAGGGAGGTTGAGGTAGGAGGGAAGGGAATAGAGACAAGACAGAAAACTATGGAATTACAATGCAATTAACAAATGTTATCAGCTCAGTCTGACAAACACAAATGTAAAGAAGCTGTTTCCCAAAGATCGGAGGAAACCCAATGAAGAATAGTATAGTACCCTGGAGCTAGGAAGATCAGGGAGCTCTTAAGATCAACCCCTACGTCTGAAGGTGCAAGAGGAAAGAGAGTAGCTGTGTGGAGAGAGCTGCCTGACAGAAGCTACAGCCTTGGGTAGAGACACATGTACAACCCACTGCAGCCCACCCTCTCCCTCACTCTCCTCTCATTCTACTCATTTCTTTCCAGCCAAAACCAAACTGGAAACTGCGGGGCAAGGAGCCCAAAGATCAGCTCTTCTGTGGCACACATCTGGATGATAAAGGGTGAAAGTTGGTCTGAAGGGGAAAATTGAAGAGACCCAGCACACTAACGAAGGGTTCTGTTATACTGCTTACAATGGCTCTTAAACATACAGTTGAAGGGCCAGTGGAGGAGATGCTCACTAGAGGAAGCAGAATCTCAGATGGAATCTGAAAATTGGGATCACTTACTCAGAAAGAGTGTAGGAGGTGTCCACACAGAGGAAGTAGCCTGTGGTGGAGGACCTCTATGCACAAGAGAGTGTGAGCTATGCAAGGAGCTAAAGGAAGCCCACCTTGGGTAGAATTGAGAAAATGGGCAGGAGACTGAAAGGAGTTGAGGTTGAAGAGGTAAGTCAGTGGGAAGCCACCAGAGTGTTTCACACCATGAAACAGTATGGCTGACCTTATATTAAGGGAGAACTGAAACTCAAATGGAAAAAGTCTGGAAATTACAGACCCCAAATCATCACATTGTGTTGTAGCTTGAGAAATAGTCCATTCCTTCATGGGGACTCTTCTAACTTCTGTACTAATCCATTTTGTGTAGATAAGGTACTTAGTTCTAGGAGAACAGTGTACATCTTTAAATTCCGGCTTCTCAAAGGGCACCTCACTACCA
Organism: Enhydra lutris kenyoni; assembly: GCF_002288905.1. Classification (NCBI taxonomy): domain Eukaryota; kingdom Metazoa; phylum Chordata; class Mammalia; order Carnivora; family Mustelidae; genus Enhydra; species Enhydra lutris. The sequence continues at coordinate 34,254,112 of NW_019154089.1, read as the reverse complement.
TTTGTGCACAGCCTACATCCTCCCTGGGAACTTGCAGCTCTCAAGGGCTAGGCTCCTGTAATTGGATGATTACTTAATCTTAAAGTGGGCTTTGGGAAGAAAAGTACCATGAAGTCAAATAAAAACCCACAGAGTAGGAAATCCCTGCCCTAGTTTTTGAGCTTGTACTTTGTTCATGAAACAGCTCTTGAGTGTCTCTATCAGATGAGAAAGTGGCTGTGATTTCATTGTAATGCAAAGTTACATTTCTCTTGTTCAAAAGCAGGTCCCCTGTAGGAGGAGAATGAAAAACCCAAATTCTAAAACTCCAACCAGCTGGGATTGCCTACTGTAGCGGGAGAACTGAATTTTTCCTCCTCCTTTGTCCCTATGCTAATTTGCCAAAGTAAAATGCCTTTCTACAGTCTTTGAATGCACAGCCATCTAATAATACCCATAATAGCCATCTAATAATTCCCTATTTGGAAGTGTGTCAGAAAGTGGTGGTGAGAGTGAACCAAAGCAGGAGTAAGGTGACCTGGGCTCTGAGGGGTGACAGATCCTCTCTGTCAGAAAACTTCTCCAGTCACCCCAGAAAAACCATTTAATTTCTCTAGGCTTCTGTCTGCCCCTGTATCATATCAATAGTTTATTAATTCATTCACTCATTCAACAATATATATTGGATGAAGCCATGTGAATACAGCAATGACCAAAAGAGACAAAATTCTCTGTTGCTCTCATGAAGAGTGTATGGTAGTGAGGGAAGCAGGCAATGATCAAAGTAGATCAAAGTACAATACATAGTATTTTAGATGGTGGCAAGTGCTGTGGAATAGATATAGCAAGGAAGTGGTAGGTGAGGTTCAATTTTAAATAGAATACACAATTGATAGGCAAGGTCTCACTGAGGAGATGATATTGGAATAAAGGCCTAAAGCAGACAAGGTGTTGAATGGTATGAAAATGTGGATAAAGAGAGGTCTAAGCAAAGGCAAGAGCCAGTAAAAAGGCCCTGAAACAGGAGTATGTTAGGCATGATTGGGAAATAGCCTGGAGACCAGTGTGGCTGGAGCAGACAGGTGGGATACTAGGAAATGACATCAAAGAGAGAATCGGGAGCTGGTAGAGCAAGCCTCATAGACCATAGTAAGAATTGGCTCTAACACTTAGCAAGTAGCTAAGACATAGGATATCTTGATTTTTTTTAATATAATTATTTTATTTTTATTTACTTATTTATTTTACTTTTTTATTAACATATAATGTAGTATTTGTTTCAGGGGTACAGGTCTGTAATTCATCAGTCTTACACAATTCATGGCTTTCACCATAGCACATATCCTCCCCAGTGTCCAGATCTCAGGATCCATTGACTTTTGTATTACTTTTGAGTTCTCCTGAAACAAAGAAGGTTGGAATGAATCCTTACCACCTCCCACTCTGCCCAGGGAAGAAGGTAAGACTGATTTTCCCAGGCCTTGGCATCCCTGGACAATGTTTTATAAATGGGAATGGTTCCTGAACTTCCAAGTCTCTGGTTCCCATGTACCTAATCATGTCTGGATAGTATGTCTCCCTCTGGTGTTCAAACTGACAGTTCTCCCACTGTGTATTCTGCCCTTGTGGCTGGACTCAGGGACTGCTCTGAGGGCACAATTCTGTCAAAGTCTTGGTGGAAGAGATGGGTTGGGAAGGGAGAAGTAGGCCCTAATCAGAATCAGATATAGGGTTCATTCTCACAATTCATTTTTCTAGACTGCTCTGTCTTTGGTAGATTATTGGGTTGCCATTATGGATGTTCAAAATACTGTTACTTTTAATAACTGAACCAGTGACACTTATGTGTATTCTACATTGGTCTAGAATTATGGGAAAGGATAAATTCCAATATTTGTTCCACCTTTAAATTCTCTGGACTTCATTACAAAGGATTCACAGTTCACAAATGTTAGAGGAGAGGAATATTGTTTATACGTCTTGAAAACCTTGAAGCACATATTAAAGTTCAGCCCTGAGTGTGGTTTTGTGCTGATACGAAAACAGTTTTAATTATAAAATCAGGAAACCTGCATTCTAGCCTTAGTTCTGCAACTAATCCATTGTAAATCATTTAGATGGTCACTGTACTTTATTTCTCTCATCTGTAAAAAGGAGAAAGTTCCTACTTTATCCTACTCACTTTGCTGACTTTCTGTAGTATTTGTGAAAATGATTTGGAAGAATAAAACAATTACACAGTGTTGATATACACATTAATACTTTTACTATTATTGCCATTATTAAGAGTAATACTTTCCATTTGCCCATGGGTATATTGAGTGTAGTTGGATTATCAAATCCTCAAAGCCAAAGCCCAACAAAACTCAAACCCCACCTCCCTGAGAGAGTCTCCCTAAGTTGTCACCAATGATGCTAACAACAGTAATAATAGCAACACAAAAATCATGTAGAAGAGAGATACGGAATTTGAGTTTCTGTCCAGTTTGGGGAATAGACTTGCATACCATTTAGGGTACAACATAAGATGTTCTGCAAGCCAGTTGAATTGTACACCATAAAAATAAATGCTCTGGGGGTTTCAAAGAGAGAACAATGAGGTTTGGAATGGGGAGGCATGCTTCCTCCTCTCATTCCTTCTTGGGAAACAGAGGCAACTTTTTAATGAAAATGCTTCCCATTAGTTATCTCAGCGTGGCCTCAGTAGGAAGTTTCAGCAGCTGAAAGAAGATAACGGTTTTAGAGGAGGTAAAAGGACCCATTGCCATCAACCATCAACATGGCTGTTTTTTCAAGGAAACAAGGGTAAGAGAAGGGTCAGTCACCAAGGATGAATGACATCCATTTCAAATCCATGTTTCCTCAATATTGTTAAATTATATTGGGTGAGATTTGTTCTTTTTCCTTTGATCCCTATTGTCTTATTTTTTTTCTAATGTATTTTCTTGTTTCACAAGCAACATATGTTCATTGTTGAGATATCAGAATAAAAACATACAAGCAAAAAGATGAAAATTAAATACTATATTATTCTGTCAGCTAGAAATTCTTATTGTTACCCTTTAATATACAGTCGACCGTTGAACACCATAAATCTGAATTACACAGTCCACCTTTATGAGGATTTTTAGGTATAGTACAGTACTGTAAATGTATTTTCTCTTTCTTATTTCTTAATAGCATTTTCTTTTTTCTAGCTTATTTTGTGGTACGAATACAGTATATAATACATATATGTATTCCTATCATATAGGAATACATATATGTATTATACATGTATTATATTATAAAGGAATTCATGGTTCCTTTATTCCCCTAACCTGGTGGGGGTTTGGGGGACCATTGTACTGTGTTGCCTGCATTGATGCTGGAAACTGTATAATATAATCAGTGCTTGTGTTATTAGCAAATCTTCCAGTCAACAGTAGGCTATCAGTTGTTAAGTTTTTGGGAAGTCATAATTTATACACAGATTTCTGACTGTACTGGGGTTGGCACCCCAACCCCTGTACTGTTCAAGGGTTTACTATATATGTTCCAGACTCCTTTTTGATGTATATGTAGCTAGCTGTTTCCATTTTATTTTTCAAAAATGTGTATTTTTTCAAATCTATTTTCCACTTATAATAAGTATTAACTTCCTCCTACTAATTAAATGTATTTCTATAATACCATGTGTACCGTATGTACATGAATTTGTGTAAATGAACTAAAATGTACTTAACTGATACTCGATCGATAAATACCTATATCTCTTCATTTTTTTTGCTGTAATTAGCTGTGTAATAAACATCCCCATAGCCAATTTATTAAACAATTGTGTTTAGTTCATCAGGATAAAATTCTAAAAGTAGAATCACTATTATAACAGGAATGAATTACTTTATATTACTCAAGTACAAGACGTAACCTGTATCTTTGTTTTTTTTAATCAACCCAGCCTTGAATTCCCACTAGCTTCAATATTCATCAGTCTCCCTGTTGTTCTACTACTTCCTTAAGTCATAAAATTTCCTAGGCTTCAAGTATTCCAGAAAAAAGGGATCAAGGCTGCTGTCATTTTGAGTGATTTAATATTGCCATCATCATTCCTCTTGGTACTCACAGTTGCAATCAATAGCTAGTCTCCCACTTGCTTTAGCACACTCACTTTGGGGTCTACATGGGTCCCACTCTAACCAGTAGACAAGGAAGTAGGTAACAGATATTCAGAAAGGAATTTCCCCATAATGTGGTCAAAGGCCCTTTAAAGCACACCTGGGACAAAAGGCATGGAATTCATGGTTCCTTTATTCCTCTAACCTGGTGGGGGGTTGGGGGGCCCTTGTTGTGTCTTTGCCTGCATTGATACTGGAAGCTGCTCCACTCCCCTGTATGCTTTTCTGGAGTGTTTTCTTTGTATTGCATGTTTGCTGGTAGATTTGCAGTAAACCGAAGGAAGAGACTGGGATTGAGATTGAACTGTCAGCCTCCCCAGTCTTGGAGAACAGCCCAGTTCCCAAGGTCAAGGTGATGAGTGTCCATGCAGGTATCACCCATCAGATGTAATACAATGTCAAGGATAGACACTGAGAGATTCAGGTCTCTGCTCCAGAAGCCTACAAAAACCTGTCTCCTATCAGAACCCCACAGTGTACCACTAATCAACCCCTCTCCCCAAAGAATAAGGCTACCCATTTTCTGCTTTTGACATATAAAGTCTCCATCCCCTTCTGTTCCCAGATGATAAAACTTCAAAGGTCTCCTCGGGCATTCAAAACCTTCATGCCATTTTTTTGTAGTTGTCTTACTGGGATTAGACATTTTTTTTCTCTGACGCACCTCTGTTGTCATTCCCACCCCTGGTTTTAAATGGTCTATAAAAAGTTGTTTAACTCTATACTTCAAGTAAAAGAAAACAAAAAAACAGTGGAAGAAAAATGCCAACTAATACCTCTAGAATTTCATCACACATATATTTTAAGAGAGGGAACCCTCCCACACTGTTGGTGGGATTGTAAGCTGGTACAGCCACCCTGAAAAACAGTATGGAGGTACCTTAAAAAGTTGAAATAGAGCTAACCTAAGACCTAGCAATTGCACTACTGGGTATTTGCCCCAAAGATACATATGTAATGACCCAAAAGGACACCTGCTCCCCAATGCTTATAGCAGCAATGCTCACAACAGATAAACTATGGAAAGAGCCCAGATGTCCACTGACAGATTAATGGATAAAGAAGATGTGATATATTCATTCATACACACACACACACATACACACACACACACACATATATATATAAAATACATATATACATATACACATATATATCATATACATATATATGTATATGAATACACACACACATGCACACAATGAAATACTACTCAACCAGCAAAAAATTTGAAATCTTGCCATTTGCAATGACTTAGATGGAACTAGAGGGTATTATGTTAAACAAAATAAGTCAATCAGAGAAAGACAATTATCATATGATCTCACTCATGTGGAATTTAAGAAACAGAGCATCACAGAGGAAAGGGGAGAAAAATAAAATGACAAAATCAAAGAGGGAGACAAACCATAAGAAACTCTTAATCATAGGAAACAAACTGAGGGCTGCTGGAGGGGAGGTGGGTGGGGAATGGGGTAACTGGGTGATGGACATTAAGAAGGGCACATGATGTAATAAGCACCGGGTATTATATAAGACTGATGAATCACTGACCTCTACCTCTAAAACTAATAATACACGATAAGTTAATTAATTTAATTTAAATAAAATTTAAAAAAGAATTCAATGCATATTTGCCCTATTTATGGACATCTTACCCATCTATAAAGATAAACTGACATCTCTCCGTAGGAAGTTTTATCCCTGTATGATTCCTGTAACCACAAATGTTTTCAGTCTAGGTGATTTAACTCTGCAGAGGACAGCTGGTACATCTGGAAATACTTTTGTCACAACTGAGAACAAGAACTACAGGTATCTGGTGAGTAGAGGCCAAGAAGGCCACTAAACATCCTATGATGTGCAGGGAAACCCACTAGAAAGAAAGA